>NC_134692.1:56198855-56504688 GCF_050947455.1 Rhinoderma darwinii
CTCTTCATATGCAGATATTTCTTGTTTCTAAATAAAATCTAACATTTTAGTGTTTAGTAGTAAAAAATGCAATCTCAATGTCACACTTTTCAGCTTTCTGTTACATGATGATTGCATATAATCTTCTTCAAAAGGTTTATGAAATTCGATAGTTGGGTGGAGTTTTAAACATGCTTACTATTTATTGGGACGCTCTTCTTATTTCAACTGTGTTCTTCTTTTTTTCCAAAGGCAATCTGTGTTTCAAGAAAAAACAATCTTCTGGCCTACAGGTAAGTATAGCAAAATATCATGTCAATTATGATATGAGGAAGAAAGAGAAACATAGAATGAGAGAAGAATTGCAAGAGATCAATAATAAAGCATCTATACTTACGATGACAGTGTTTTCTAAATATTGCTGAATGTAAGTCTTGATTAGTCTTCTAGTAGTTTGTTACAATGTCTTTTCTTGTTGGAAGTTCCAAAATCTCTTCTGATTTCAGCAGTTAGAAGACATATTCTTCAAAAGGAAGGAAGAACCGTTCCATGGTTCTTAGAGAAAATGCATCAACCAAGCCTTGGCCCATGCAATACGCAGTGACTTTGTGCCTATCATCCCGTGCACGCACATAATTTCACAGCAATTCAGTAAAAACAAAGCTTTGAACTGAGATTTTACTGTATATATCATTGTGAAATATGTGAAAATAGCTCAGAAATTACAAATCAAGAAAAATTCTGTTTTTAAGTCTTAATACTATTTTTCTATACAAACATTGGGATTTAGTTTTCTGTAATATTATATAGCTTGCTGTATAGGAAGTATACTAAACACTTCATACAAATGGCAAGAAACTGAACTCACCGCCATTCGTAGCTGTGATCTCGAAAATAGAAACTGGACTACTTACCTTAATTTTGACCACAATCCACAGGTCTGGTGTTGACTTTTAGCCATTACACAGCGGAATTACCTATATGCTGGAAGGTCCAAAAGGGACCATGTCTCTTCATATGCAGATATTTCTTGTTTCTAAATAAAATCTAACATTTTAGTGTTTAGTAGTAAAAAATGCAATCTCAATGTCACACTTTTCAGCTTTCTGTTACATGATGATTGCATATAATCTTCTTCAAAAGGTTTATGAAATTTGATAGTTGGATGGAGTTTTAAACATGCTTACTATTTATTGGGACGCTCTTCTTATTTCAACCGTGTTCTTCTTTTTTTCCAAAGGCAATCTGTGTTTCAAGAAAAAACAATCTTCTGGCCTACAGGTAAGTATAGCAAAATATCATGTCAATTATGATATGAGGAAGAAAGAGAAACATAGAATGAGAGTGGAATTGCAAGAGATCAATAATAAAGCATCTATACTTACGATGACAGTGTTTTCTAAATATTGCTGAATGTAAGTCTTGATTAGTCTTCTAGTAGTTTGTTACAATGTCTTTTCTTGTTGGAAGTTCCAAAATCTCTTCTGATTTCAGCAGTTAGAAGACATATTCTTCAAAAGGAAGGAAGAACCGTTCCATGGTTCTTAGAGAAAATGCATCAACCAAGCCTTGGCCCATGCAATACGCAGTGACTTTGTGCCTATCATCCCGTGCACGCACATAATTTCACAGCAATTCAGTAAAAACAAAGCTTTGAACTGAGATTTTACTGTATATATCATTGTGAAATATGTGAAAATAGCTCAGAAATTACAAATCAAGAAAAATTCTGTTTTTAAGTCTTAATACTATTTTTCTATACAAACATTGGGATTTAGTTTTCTGTAATATTATATAGCTTGCTGTATAGGAAGTATACTAAACACTTTATACAAATGGCAAGAAACTGAACTCACCGCCATTCGTAGCTGTGATCTCGAAAATAGAAACTGGACTTCTTACCTTAATTTTGACCACAATCCACAGGTCTGGTGTTGACTTTTAGCCATTACACATCGGAATTACCTATATGCTGGAAGGTCCAAAAGGGACCATGTCTTTTCATATGCAGATATTTCTTGTTTCTAAATAAAATCTAACATTTTAGTGTTTAGTAGTAAAAAATGCAATCTCAATGTCACACTTTTCAGCTTTCTGTTACATGATGATTGCACATAATCTTCTTCAAAAGGTTTATGAAATTCGATAGTTGGGTGGAGTTTTAAACATGCTTACTATTTATTGGGATGCTCGTCTTATTTCAACAGTGTTCTTCTTTTTTTCCAAAGGAAATCTGTGTTTCAAGAAAAAACAATCTTCTGGCCTACAGGTAAGTATAGCAAAATATCATGTCAATTATGATATGAGGAAGAAAGAGAAACATAGAATGAGAGTGGAATTGCAAGAGATCAATAATAAAGCATCTATACTTACGATGACAGTGTTTTCTAAATATTGCTGAATGTAAATCTTGATTAGTCTTCTAGTAGTTTGTTACAATGTCTTTTCTTGTTGGAAGTTCCAAAATCTCTTCTGATTTCAGCAGTTAGAAGACATATTCTTCAAAAGGAAGGAAGAACCGTTCCATGGTTCTTAGAGAAAATGCATCAACCAAGCCTTGGCCCATGCAATACGCAGTGACTTTGTGCCTATCATCCCGTGCACGCAAATAATTTCACAGCAATTCAGTAAAAACAAAGCTTTGAACTGAGATTTTACTGTATATATCATTGTGAAATATGTGAAAATAGCTCAGAAATTACAAATCAAGAAAAATTCTGTTTTTAAGTCTTAATACTATTTTTCTATACAAACATTGGGATTTAGTTTTCTGTAATATTATATAGCTTGCTGTATAGGAAGTATACTAAACACTTTATACAAATGGCAAGAAACTGAACTCACCGCCATTCGTAGCTGTGATCTCGAAAATAGAAACTGGACTTCTTACCTTAATTTTGACCACAATCCACAGGTCTGGTGTTGACTTTTAGCCATTACACATCGGAATTACCTATATGCTGGAAGGTCCAAAAGGGACCATGTCTCTTCATATGCAGATATTTCTTGTTTCTAAATAAAATCTTACATTTTAGTGTTTAGTAGTAAAAAATGTAATCTCAATGTCACACTTTTCAGCTTTCTGTTATATGATGATTGCATATAATCTTCTTCAAAAGGTTTATGAAATGCGATAGTTGGGTGGAGTTTTAAACATGCTTACTATTTATTGGGATGCTCGTCTTATTTCAACAGTGTTCTTCTTTTTTTCCAAAGAAAATCTGTGTTTCAAGAAAAAACAATCTTCTGGCCTACAGGTAAGTATAGCAAAATATCATGTCAATTATGATATGAGGAAGAAAGAGAAACATAGAATGAGAGTGGAATTGCAAGAGATCAATAATAAAGCATCTATACTTACGATGACAGTGTTTTCTAAATATTGCTGAATGTAAGTCTTGATTAGTCTTCTAGTAGTTTGTTACAATGTCTTTTCTTGTTGGAAGTTCCAAAATCTCTTCTGATTTCAGCAGTTAGAAGACATATTCTTCAAAAGGAAGGAAGAACCGTTCCATGGTTCTTAGAGAAAATGCATCAACCAAGCCTTGGCCCATGCAATACGCAGTGACTTTGTGCCTATCATCCCGTGCACGCACATAATTTCACAGCAATTCAGTAAAAACAAAGCTTTGAACTGAGATTTTACTGTATATATCATTGTGAAATATGTGAAAATAGCTCAGAAATTACAAATCAAGAAAAATTCTGTTTTTAAGTCTTAATACTATTTTTCTATACAAACATTGGGATTTAGTTTTCTGTAATATTATATAGCTTGCTGTATAGGAAGTATACTAAACACTTCATACAAATGGCAAGAAACTGAACTCACCGCCATTCGTAGCTGTGATCTCGAAAATAGAAACTGGACTACTTACCTTAATTTTGACCACAATCCACAGGTCTGGTGTTGACTTTTAGCCATTACACAGCGGAATTACCTATATGCTGGAAGGTCCAAAAGGGACCATGTCTCTTCATATGCAGATATTTCTTGTTTCTAAATAAAATCTAACATTTTAGTGTTTAGTAGTAAAAAATGCAATCTCAATGTCACACTTTTCAGCTTTCTGTTACATGATGATTGCATATAATCTTCTTCAAAAGGTTTATGAAATTTGATAGTTGGATGGAGTTTTAAACATGCTTACTATTTATTGGGACGCTCTTCTTATTTCAACCGTGTTCTTCTTTTTTTCCAAAGGCAATCTGTGTTTCAAGAAAAAACAATCTTCTGGCCTACAGGTAAGTATAGCAAAATATCATGTCAATTATGATATGAGGAAGAAAGAGAAACATAGAATGAGAGTGGAATTGCAAGAGATCAATAATAAAGCATCTATACTTACGATGACAGTGTTTTCTAAATATTGCTGAATGTAAGTCTTGATTAGTCTTCTAGTAGTTTGTTACAATGTCTTTTCTTGTTGGAAGTTCCAAAATCTCTTCTGATTTCAGCAGTTAGAAGACATATTCTTCAAAAGGAAGGAAGAACCGTTCCATGGTTCTTAGAGAAAATGCATCAACCAAGCCTTGGCCCATGCAATACGCAGTGACTTTGTGCCTATCATCCCGTGCACGCACATAATTTCACAGCAATTCAGTAAAAACAAAGCTTTGAACTGAGATTTTACTGTATATATCATTGTGAAATATGTGAAAATAGCTCAGAAATTACAAATCAAGAAAAATTCTGTTTTTAAGTCTTAATACTATTTTTCTATACAAACATTGGGATTTAGTTTTCTGTAATATTATATAGCTTGCTGTATAGGAAGTATACTAAACACTTCATACAAATGGCAAGAAACTGAACTCACCGCCATTCGTAGCTGTGATCTCGAAAATAGAAACTGGACTACTTACCTTAATTTTGACCACAATCCACAGGTCTGGTGTTGACTTTTAGCCATTACACAGCGGAATTACCTATATGCTGGAAGGTCCAAAAGGGACCATGTCTCTTCATATGCAGATATTTCTTGTTTCTAAATAAAATCTAACATTTTAGTGTTTAGTAGTAAAAAATGCAATCTCAATGTCACACTTTTCAGCTTTCTGTTACATGATGATTGCATATAATCTTCTTCAAAAGGTTTATGAAATTCGATAGTTGGATGGAGTTTTAAACATGCTTACTATTTATTGGGACGCTCTTCTTATTTCAACCGTGTTCTTCTTTTTTTCCAAAGGCAATCTGTGTTTCAAGAAAAAACAATCTTCTGGCCTACAGGTAAGTATAGCAAAATATCATGTCAATTATGATATGAGGAAGAAAGAGAAACATAGAATGAGAGTGGAATTGCAAGAGATCAATAATAAAGCATCTATACTTACGATGACAGTGTTTTCTAAATATTGCTGAATGTAAGTCTTGATTAGTCTTCTAGTAGTTTGTTACAATGTCTTTTCTTGTTGGAAGTTCCAAAATCTCTTCTGATTTCAGCAGTTAGAAGACATATTCTTCAAAAGGAAGGAAGAACCGTTCCATGGTTCTTAGAGAAAATGCATCAACCAAGCCTTGGCCCATGCAATACGCAGTGACTTTGTGCCTATCATCCCGTGCACAAACATAATTTCACAGCAATTCAGTAAAAACAAAGCTTTGAACTGAGATTTTACTGTATATATCATTGTGAAATATGTGAAAATAGCTCAGAAATTACAAATCAAGAAAAATTCTGTTTTTAAGTCTTAATACTATTTTTCTATACAAACATTGGGATTTAGTTTTGTGTAATATTATATAGCTTGCTGTATAGGAAGTATACTAAACACTTCATACAAATGGCAAGAAACTGAACTCACCGCCATTCGTAGCTGTGATCTCGAAAATAGAAACTGGACTACTTACCTTAATTTTGACCACAATCCACAGGTCTGGTGTTGACTTTTAGCCATTACACAGCGGAATTACCTATATGCTGGAAGGTCCAAAAGGGACCATGTCTCTTCATATGCAGATATTTCTTGTTTCTAAATAAAATCTAACATTTTAGTGTTTAGTAGTAAAAAATGCAATCTCAATGTCACACTTTTCAGCTTTCTGTTACATGATGATTGCATATAATCTTCTTCAAAAGGTTTATGAAATTCGATAGTTGGGTGGAGTTTTAAACATGCTTACTATTTATTGGGACGCTCTTCTTATTTCAACCGTGTTCTTCTTTTTTTCCAAAGGCAATCTGTGTTTCAAGAAAAAACAATCTTCTGGCCTACAGGTAAGTATAGCAAAATATCATGTCAATTATGATATGAGGAAGAAAGAGAAACATAGAATGAGAGTGGAATTGCAAGAGATCAATAATAAAGCATCTATACTTACGATGACAGTGTTTTCTAAATATTGCTGAATGTAAGTCTTGATTAGTCTTCTAGTAGTTTGTTACAATGTCTTTTCTTGTTGGAAGTTCCAAAATCTCTTCTGATTTCAGCAGTTAGAAGACATATTCTTCAAAAGGAAGGAAGAACCGTTCCATGGTTCTTAGAGAAAATGCATCAACCAAGCCTTGGCCCATGCAATACGCAGTGACTTTGTGCCTATCATCCCGTGCACGCACATAATTTCACAGCAATTCAGTAAAAACAAAGCTTTGAACTGAGATTTTACTGTATATATCATTGTGAAATATGTGAAAATAGCTCAGAAATTACAAATCAAGAAAAATTCTGTTTTTAAGTCTTAATACTATTTTTCTATACAAACATTGGGATTTAGTTTTCTGTAATATTATATAGCTTGCTGTATAGGAAGTATACTAAACACTTCATACAAATGGCAAGAAACTGAACTCACCGCCATTCGTAGCTGTGATCTCGAAAATAGAAACTGGACTACTTACCTTAATTTTGACCACAATCCACAGGTCTGGTGTTGACTTTTAGCCATTACACAGCGGAATTACCTATATGCTGGAAGGTCCAAAAGGGACCATGTCTCTTCATATGCAGATATTTCTTGTTTCTAAATAAAATCTAACATTTTAGTGTTTAGTAGTAAAAAATGCAATCTCAATGTCACACTTTTCAGCTTTCTGTTACATGATGATTGCATATAATCTTCTTCAAAAGGTTTATGAAATTCGATAGTTGGATGGAGTTTTAAACATGCTTACTATTTATTGGGACGCTCTTCTTATTTCAACCGTGTTCTTCTTTTTTTCCAAAGGCAATCTGTGTTTCAAGAAAAAACAATCTTCTGGCCTACAGGTAAGTATAGCAAAATATCATGTCAATTATGATATGAGGAAGAAAGAGAAACATAGAATGAGAGTGGAATTGCAAGAGATCAATAATAAAGCATCTATACTTACGATGACAGTGTTTTCTAAATATTGCTGAATGTAAGTCTTGATTAGTCTTCTAGTAGTTTGTTACAATGTCTTTTCTTGTTGGAAGTTCCAAAATCTCTTCTGATTTCAGCAGTTAGAAGACATATTCTTCAAAAGGAAGGAAGAACCGTTCCATGGTTCTTAGAGAAAATGCATCAACCAAGCCTTGGCCCATGCAATACGCAGTGACTTTGTGCCTATCATCCCGTGCACAAACATAATTTCACAGCAATTCAGTAAAAACAAAGCTTTGAACTGAGATTTTACTGTATATATCATTGTGAAATATGTGAAAATAGCTCAGAAATTACAAATCAAGAAAAATTCTGTTTTTAAGTCTTAATACTATTTTTCTATACAAACATTGGGATTTAGTTTTCTGTAATATTATATAGCTTGCTGTATAGGAAGTATACTAAACACTTTATACAAATGGCAAGAAACTGAACTCACCGCCATTCGTAGCTGTGATCTCGAAAATAGAAACTGGACTTCTTACCTTAATTTTGACCACAATCCACAGGTCTGGTGTTGACTTTTAGCCATTACACATCGGAATTACCTATATGCTGGAAGGTCCAAAAGGGACCATGTCTCTTCATATGCAGATATTTCTTGTTTCTAAATAAAATCTAACATTTTAGTGTTTAGTAGTAAAAAATGCAATCTCAATGTCACACTTTTCAGCTTTCTGTTACATGATGATTGCACATAATCTTCTTCAAAAGGTTTATGAAATGCGATAGTTGGGTGGAGTTTTAAACATGCTTACTATTTATTGGGATGCTCGTCTTATTTCAACAGTGTTCTTCTTTTTTTCCAAAGGAAATCTGTGTTTAAAGAAAAAACAATCTTCTGGCCTACATGTAATTATAGCAAAATATCATGTCAATTATGATATGAGGAAGAAAGAGAAACATAGAATGAGAGTGGAATTGCAAGAGATCAATAATAAACATCTATACTTACGATGACAGTGTTTTCTAAATATTGCTGAATGTAAGTCTTGATTAGTCTTCTAGTAGTTTGTTACAATGTCTTTTCTTGTTGGAAGTTCCAAAATCTCTTCTGATTTCAGCAGTTAGAAGACATATTCTTCAAAAGGAAGGAAGAACCGTTCCATGGTTCTTAGAGAAAATGCATCAACCAAGCCTTGGCCCATGCAATACGCAGTGACTTTGTGCCTATCATCCCGTGCACAAACATAATTTCACAGCAATTCAGTAAAAACAAAGCTTTGAACTGAGATTTTACTGTATATATCATTGTGAAATATGTGAAAATAGCTCAGAAATTACAAATCAAGAAAAATTCTGTTTTTAAGTCTTAATACTATTTTTCTATACAAACATTGGGATTTAGTTTTCTGTAATATTATATAGCTTGCTGTATAGGAAGTATACTAAACACTTTATACAAATGGCAAGAAACTGAACTCACCGCCATTCGTAGCTGTGATCTCGAAAATAGAAACTGGACTTCTTACCTTAATTTTGACCACAATCCACAGGTCTGGTGTTGACTTTTAGCCATTACACATCGGAATTACCTATATGCTGGAAGGTCCAAAAGGGACCATGTCTCTTCATATGCAGATATTTCTTGTTTCTAAATAAAATCTAACATTTTAGTGTTTAGTAGTAAAAAATGCAATCTCAATGTCACACTTTTCAGCTTTCTGTTACATGATGATTGCACATAATCTTCTTCAAAAGGTTTATGAAATGCGATAGTTGGGTGGAGTTTTAAACATGCTTACTATTTATTGGGATGCTCGTCTTATTTCAACAGTGTTCTTCTTTTTTTCCAAAGGAAATCTGTGTTTCAAGAAAAAACAATCTTCTGGCCTACAGGTAAGTATAGCAAAATATCATGTCAATTATGATATGAGGAAGAAAGAGAAACATAGAATGAGAGTGGAATTGCAAGAGATCAATAATAAAGCATCTATACTTACGATGACAGTGTTTTCTAAATATTGCTGAATGTAAGTCTTGATTAGTCTTCTAGTAGTTTGTTACAATGTCTTTTCTTGTTGGAAGTTCCAAAATCTCTTCTGATTTCAGCAGTTAGAAGACATATTCTTCAAAAGGAAGGAAGAACCGTTCCATGGTTCTTAGAGAAAATGCATCAACCAAGCATTGGCCCATGCAATACGCAGTGACTTTGTGCCTATCATCCCGTGCACGCACATAATTTCACAGCAATTCAGTAAAAACAAAGCTTTGAACTGAGATTTTACTGTATATATCATTGTGAAATATGTGAAAATAGCTCAGAAATTACAAATCAAGAAAAATTCTGTTTTTAAGTCTTAATACTATTTTTCTATACAAACATTGGGATTTAGTTTTCTGTAATATTATATAGCTTGCTGTATAGGAAGTATACTAAACACTTTATACAAATGGCAAGAAACTGAACTCACCGCCATTCGTAGCTGTGATCTCGAAAATAGAAACTGGACTTCTTACCTTAATTTTGACCACAATCCACAGGTCTGGTGTTGACTTTTAGCCATTACACATCGGAATTACCTATATGCTGGAAGGTCCAAAAGGGACCATGTCTCTTCATATGCAGATATTTCTTGTTTCTAAATAAAATCTAACATTCTAGTGTTTAGTAGTAAAAAATGCAATCTCAATGTCACACTTTTCAGCTTTCTGTTACATGATGATTGCATATAATCTTCTTCAAAAGGTTTATGAAATTCGATAGTTGGGTGGAGTTTTAAACATGCTTACTATTTATTGGGACGCTCTTCTTATTTCAACCGTGTTCTTCTTTTTTTCCAAAGGCAATCTGTGTTTCAAGAAAAAACAATCTTCTGGCCTACAGGTAAGTATAGCAAAATATCATGTCAATTATGATATGAGGAAGAAAGAGAAACATAGAATGAGAGTGGAATTGCAAGAGATCAATAATAAAGCATCTATACTTACGATGACAGTGTTTTCTAAATATTGCTGAATGTAAGTCTTGATTAGTCTTCTAGTAGTTTGTTACAATGTCTTTTCTTGTTGGAAGTTCCAAAATCTCTTCTGATTTCAGCAGTTAGAAGACATATTCTTCAAAAGGAAGGAAGAACCGTTCCATGGTTCTTAGAGAAAATGCATCAACCAAGCCTTGGCCCATGCAATACGCAGTGACTTTGTGCCTATCATCCCGTGCACGCAAATAATTTCACAGCAATTCAGTAAAAACAAAGCTTTGAACTGAGATTTTACTGTATATATCATTGTGAAATATGTGAAAATAGCTCAGAAATTACAAATCAAGAAAAATTCTGTTTTTAAGTCTTAATACTATTTTTCTATACAAACATTGGGATTTAGTTTTCTGTAATATTATATAGCTTGCTGTATAGGAAGTATACTAAACACTTTATACAAATGGCAAGAAACTGAACTCACCGCCATTCGTAGCTGTGATCTCGAAAATAGAAACTGGACTTCTTACCTTAATTTTGACCACAATCCACAGGTCTGGTGTTGACTTTTAGCCATTACACATCGGAATTACCTATATGCTGGAAGGTCCAAAAGGGACCATGTCTCTTCATATGCAGATATTTCTTGTTTCTAAATAAAATCTAACATTTTAGTGTTTAGTAGTAAAAAATGCAATCTCAATGTCACACTTTTCAGCTTTCTGTTACATGATGATTGCACATAATCTTCTTCAAAAGGTTTATGAAATGCGATAGTTGGGTGGAGTTTTAAACATGCTTACTATTTATTGGGATGCTCGTCTTATTTCAACAGTGTTCTTCTTTTTTTCCAAAGGAAATCTGTGTTTCAAGAAAAAACAATCTTCTGGCCTACAGGTAAGCATAGCAAAATATCATGTCAATTATGATATGAGGAAGAAAGAGAAACATAGAATGAGAGTGGAATTGCAAGAGATCAATAATAAAGCATCTATACTTACGATGACAGTGTTTTCTAAATATTGCTGAATGTAAGTCTTGATTAGTCTTCTAGTAGTTTGTTACAATGTCTTTTCTTGTTGGAAGTTCCAAAATCTCTTCTGATTTCAGCAGTTAGAAGACATATTCTTCAAAAGGAAGGAAGAACCGTTCCATGGTTCTTAGAGAAAATGCATCAACCAAGCCTTGGCCCATGCAATACGCAGTGACTTTGTGCCTATCATCCCGTGCACGCACATAATTTCACAGCAATTCAGTAAAAACAAAGCTTTGAACTGAGATTTTACTGTATATATCATTGTGAAATATGTGAAAATAGCTCAGAAATTACAAATCAAGAAAAATTCTGTTTTTAAGTCTTAATACTATTTTTCTATACAAACATTGGGATTTAGTTTTCTGTAATATTATATAGCTTGCTGTATAGGAAGTATACTAAACACTTTATACAAATGGCAAGAAACTGAACTCACCGCCATTCGTAGCTGTGATCTCGAAAATAGAAACTGGACTTCTTACCTTAATTTTGACCACAATCCACAGGTCTGGTGTTGACTTTTAGCCATTACACATCGGAATTACCTATATGCTGGAAGGTCCAAAAGGGACCATGTCTCTTCATATGCAGATATTTCTTGTTTCTAAATAAAATCTAACATTTTAGTGTTTAGTAGTAAAAAATGCAATCTCAATGTCACACTTTTCAGCTTTCTGTTACATGATGATTGCACATAATCTTCTTCAAAAGGTTTATGAAATGCGATAGTTGGGTGGAGTTTTAAACATGCTTACTATTTATTGGGATGCTCGTCTTATTTCAACAGTGTTCTTCTTTTTTTCCAAAGAAAATCTGTGTTTCAAGAAAAAACAATCTTCTGGCCTACAGGTAAGTATAGCAAAATATCATGTCAATTATGATATGAGGAAGAAAGAGAAACATAGAATGAGAGTGGAATTGCAAGAGATCAATAATAAAGCATCTATACTTACGATGACAGTGTTTTCTAAATATTGCTGAATGTAAGTCTTGATTAGTCTTCTAGTAGTTTGTTACAATGTCTTTTCTTGTTGGAAGTTCCAAAATCTCTTCTGATTTCAGCAGTTAGAAGACATATTCTTCAAAAGGAAGGAAGAACCGTTCCATGGTTCTTAGAGAAAATGCATCAACCAAGCCTTGGCCCATGCAATACGCAGTGACTTTGTGCCTATCATCCCGTGCACGCACATAATTTCACAGCAATTCAGTAAAAACAAAGCTTTGAACTGAGATTTTACTGTATATATCATTGTGAAATATGTGAAAATAGCTCAGAAATTACAAATCAAGAAAAATTCTGTTTTTAAGTCTTAATACTATTTTTCTATACAAACATTGGGATTTAGTTTTCTGTAATATTATATAGCTTGCTGTATAGGAAGTATACTAAACACTTTATACAAATGGCAAGAAACTGAACTCACCGCCATTCGTAGCTGTGATCTCGAAAATAGAAACTGGACTTCTTACCTTAATTTTGACCACAATCCACAGGTCTGGTGTTGACTTTTAGCCATTACACATCGGAATTACCTATATGCTGGAAGGTCCAAAAGGGACCATGTCTCTTCATATGCAGATATTTCTTGTTTCTAAATAAAATCTTACATTTTAGTGTTTAGTAGTAAAAAATGTAATCTCAATGTCACACTTTTCAGCTTTCTGTTATATGATGATTGCATATAATCTTCTTCAAAAGGTTTATGAAATGCGATAGTTGGGTGGAGTTTTAAACATGCTTACTATTTATTGGGATGCTCGTCTTATTTCAACAGTGTTCTTCTTTTTTTCCAAAGAAAATCTGTGTTTCAAGAAAAAACAATCTTCTGGCCTACAGGTAAGTATAGCAAAATATCATGTCAATTATGATATGACGAAGAAAGAGAAACATAGAATGAGAGTGGAATTGCAAGAGATCAATAATAAAGCATCTATACTTACGATGACAGTGTTTTCTAAATATTGCTGAATGTAAGTCTTGATTAGTCTTCTAGTAGTTTGTTACAATGTCTTTTCTTGTTGGAAGTTCCAAAATCTCTTCTGATTTCAGCAGTTAGAAGACATATTCTTCAAAAGGAAGGAAGAACCGTTCCATGGTTCTTAGAGAAAATGCATCAACCAAGCCTTGGCCCATGCAATACGCAGTGACTTTGTGCCTATCATCCCGTGCACGCACATAATTTCACAGCAATTCAGTAAAAACAAAGCTTTGAACTGAGATTTTACTGTATATATCATTGTGAAATATGTGAAAATAGCTCAGAAATTACAAATCAAGAAAAATTCTGTTTTTAAGTCTTAATACTATTTTTCTATACAAACATTGGGATTTAGTTTTCTGTAATATTATATAGCTTGCTGTATAGGAAGTATACTAAACACTTTATACAAATGGCAAGAAACTGAACTCACCGCCATTCGTAGCTGTGATCTCGAAAATAGAAACTGGACTTCTTACCTTAATTTTGACCACAATCCACAGGTCTGGTGTTGACTTTTAGCCATTACACATCGGAATTACCTATATGCTGGAAGGTCCAAAAGGGACCATGTCTCTTCATATGCAGATATTTCTTGTTTCTAAATAAAATCTAACATTTTAGTGTTTAGTAGTAAAAAATGCAATCTCAATGTCACACTTTTCAGCTTTCTGTTACATGATGATTGCACATAATCTTCTTCAAAAGGTTTATGAAATGCGATAGTTGGGTGGAGTTTTAAACATGCTTACTATTTATTGGGATGCTTGTCTTATTTCAACAGTGTTCTTCTTTTTTTCCAAAGGAAATCTGTGTTTCAAGAAAAAACAATCTTCTGGCCTACAGGTAAGTATAGCAAAATATCATGTCAATTATGATATGAGGAAGAAAGAGAAACATAGAATGAGAGTGGAATTGCAAGAGATCAATAATAAAGCATCTATACTTACGATGACAGTGTTTTCTAAATATTGCTGAATGTAAGTCTTGATTAGTCTTCTAGTAGTTTGTTACAATGTCTTTTCTTGTTGGAAGTTCCAAAATCTCTTCTGATTTCAGCAGTTAGAAGACATATTCTTCAAAAGGAAGGAAGAACCGTTCCATGGTTCTTAGAGAAAATGCATCAACCAAGCCTTGGCCCATGCAATACGCAGTGACTTTGTGCCTATCATCCCGTGCACGCACATAATTTCACAGCAATTCAGTAAAAACAAAGCTTTGAACTGAGATTTTACTGTATATATCATTGTGAAATATGTGAAAATAGATCAGAAATTACAAATCAAGAAACTTTCTGTTTTTAAGTCTTAATACTATTTTTCTATACAAACATTGGGATTTAGTTTTCTGTAATATTATATAGCTTGCTGTATAGGAAGTATACTAAACACTTCATACAAATGGCAAGAAACTGAACTCACCGCCATTCGTAGCTGTGATCTCGAAAATAGAAACTGGACTTCTTACCTTAATTTTGACCACAATCCACAGGTCTGGTGTTGACTTTTAGCCATTACACATCGGAATTACCTATATGCTGGAAGGTCCAAAAGGGACCATGTCTCTTCATATGCAGATATTTCTTGTTTCTAAATAAAATCTAACATTTTAGTGTTTAGTAGTAAAAAATGCAATCTCAATGTCACACTTTTCAGCTTTCTGTTATATGATGATTGCATATAATCTTCTTCAAAAGGTTTATGAAATGCGATAGTTGGGTGGAGTTTTAAACATGCTTACTATTTATTGGGATGCTCGTCTTATTTCAACAGTGTTCTTCTTTTTTTCCAAAGAAAATCTGTGTTTCAAGAAAAAACAATCTTCTGGCCTACAGGTAAGTATAGCAAAATATTATGTCAATTATGATATGAGGAAGAAAGAGAAACATAGAATGAGAGTGGAATTGCAAGAGATCAATAATAAAGCATCTATACTTACGATGACAGTGTTTTCTAAATATTCCTGAATGTAAGTCTTGATTAGTCTTCTAGTAGTTTGTTACAATGTCTTTTCTTGTTGGAAGTTCCAAAATCTCTTCTGATTTCAGCAGTTAGAAGACATATTCTTCAAAAGGAAGGAAGAACCGTTCCATGGTTCTTAGAGAAAATGCATCAACCAAGCCTTGGCCCATGCAATACGCAGTGACTTTGTGCCTATCATCCCGTGCACGCACATAATTTCACAGCAATTCAGTAAAAACAAAGCTTTGAACTGAGATTTTACTGTATATATCATTGTGAAATATGTGAAAATAGCTCAGAAATTACAAATCAAGAAAAATTCTGTTTTTAAGTCTTAATACTATTTTTCTATACAAACATTGGGATTTAGTTTTCTGTAATATTATATAGCTTGCTGTATAGGAAGTATACTAAACACTTCATACAAATGGCAAGAAACTGAACTCACCGCCATTCGTAGCTGTGATCTCGAAAATAGAAACTGGACTACTTACCTTAATTTTGACCACAATCCACAGGTCCGGTGTTGACTTTTAGCCATTACACAGCGGAATTACCTATATGCTGGAAGGTCCAAAAGGGACCATGTCTCTTCATATGCAGATATTTCTTGTTTCTAAATAAAATCTAACATTCTAGTGTTTAGTAGTAAAAAATGCAATCTCAATGTCACACTTTTCAGCTTTCTGTTACATGATGATTGCATATAATCTTCTTCAAAAGGTTTATGAAATTCGATAGTTGGGTGGAGTTTTAAACATGCTTACTATTTATTGGGACGCTCTTCTTATTTCAACCGTGTTCTTCTTTTTTTCCAAAGGCAATCTGTGTTTCAAGAAAAAACAATCTTCTGGCCTACAGGTAAGTATAGCAAAATATCATGTCAATTATGATATGAGGAAGAAAGAGAAACATAGAATGAGAGTGGAATTGCAAGAGATCAATAATAAAGCATCTATACTTACGATGACAGTGTTTTCTAAATATTGCTGAATGTAAGTCTTGATTAGTCTTCTAGTAGTTTGTTACAATGTCTTTTCTTGTTGGAAGTTCCAAAATCTCTTCTGATTTCAGCAGTTAGAAGACATATTCTTCAAAAGGAAGGAAGAACCGTTCCATGGTTCTTAGAGAAAATGCATCAACCAAGCCTTGGCCCATGCAATACGCAGTGACTTTGTGCCTATCATCCCGTGCACGCACATAATTTCACAGCAATTCAGTAAAAACAAAGCTTTGAACTGAGATTTTACTGTATATATCATTGTGAAATATGTGAAAATAGATCAGAAATTACAAATGAAGAAACTTTCTGTTTTTAAGTCTTAATACTATTTTTCTATACAAACATTGGGATTTAGTTTTCTGTAATATTATATAGCTTGCTGTATAGGAAGTATACTAAACACTTCATACAAATGGCAAGAAACTGAACTCACCGCCATTCGTAGCTGTGATCTCGAAAATAGAAACTGGACTTCTTACCTTAATTTTGACCACAATCCACAGGTCTGGTGTTGACTTTTAGCCATTACACATCGGAATTACCTATATGCTGGAAGGTCCAAAAGGGACCATGTCTCTTCATATGCAGATATTTCTTGTTTCTAAATAAAATCTAACATTTTAGTGTTTAGTAGTAAAAAATGCAATCTCAATGTCACACTTTTCAGCTTTCTGTTATATGATGATTGCATATAATCTTCTTCAAAAGGTTTATGAAATGCGATAGTTGGGTGGAGTTTTAAACATGCTTACTATTTATTGGGATGCTCGTCTTATTTCAACAGTGTTCTTCTTTTTTTCCAAAGAAAATCTGTGTTTCAAGAAAAAACAATCTTCTGGCCTACAGGTAAGTATAGCAAAATATTATGTCAATTATGATATGAGGAAGAAAGAGAAACATAGAATGAGAGTGGAATTGCAAGAGATCAATAATAAAGCATCTATACTTACGATGACAGTGTTTTCTAAATATTCCTGAATGTAAGTCTTGATTAGTCTTCTAGTAGTTTGTTACAATGTCTTTTCTTGTTGGAAGTTCCAAAATCTCTTCTGATTTCAGCAGTTAGAAGACATATTCTTCAAAAGGAAGGAAGAACCGTTCCATGGTTCTTAGAGAAAATGCATCAACCAAGCCTTGGCCCATGCAATACGCAGTGACTTTGTGCCTATCATCCCGTGCACGCACATAATTTCACAGCAATTCAGTAAAAACAAAGCTTTGAACTGAGATTTTACTGTATATATCATTGTGAAATATGTGAAAATAGCTCAGAAATTACAAATCAAGAAAAATTCTGTTTTTAAGTCTTAATACTATTTTTCTATACAAACATTGGGATTTAGTTTTCTGTAATATTATATAGCTTGCTGTATAGGAAGTATACTAAACACTTCATACAAATGGCAAGAAACTGAACTCACCGCCATTCGTAGCTGTGATCTCGAAAATAGAAACTGGACTACTTACCTTAATTTTGACCACAATCCACAGGTCCGGTGTTGACTTTTAGCCATTACACAGCGGAATTACCTATATGCTGGAAGGTCCAAAAGGGACCATGTCTCTTCATATGCAGATATTTCTTGTTTCTAAATAAAATCTAACATTTTAGTGTTTAGTAGTAAAAAATGCAATCTCAATGTCACACTTTTCAGCTTTCTGTTATATGATGATTGCATATAATCTTCTTCAAAAGGTTTATGAAATGCGATAGTTGGGTGGAGTTTTAAACATGCTTACTATTTATTGGGATGCTCGTCTTATTTCAACAGTGTTCTTCTTTTTTTCCAAAGAAAATCTGTGTTTCAAGAAAAAACAATCTTCTGGCCTACAGGTAAGTATAGCAAAATATTATGTCAATTATGATATGAGGAAGAAAGAGAAACATAGAATGAGAGTGGAATTGCAAGAGATCAATAATAAAGCATCTATACTTACGATGACAGTGTTTTCTAAATATTCCTGAATGTAAGTCTTGATTAGTCTTCTAGTAGTTTGTTACAATGTCTTTTCTTGTTGGAAGTTCCAAAATCTCTTCTGATTTCAGCAGTTAGAAGACATATTCTTCAAAAGGAAGGAAGAACCGTTCCATGGTTCTTAGAGAAAATGCATCAACCAAGCCTTGGCCCATGCAATACGCAGTGACTTTGTGCCTATCATCCCGTGCACGCACATAATTTCACAGCAATTCAGTAAAAACAAAGCTTTGAACTGAGATTTTACTGTATATATCATTGTGAAATATGTGAAAATAGCTCAGAAATTACAAATCAAGAAAAATTCTGTTTTTAAGTCTTAATACTATTTTTCTATACAAACATTGGGATTTAGTTTTCTGTAATATTATATAGCTTGCTGTATAGGAAGTATACTAAACACTTCATACAAATGGCAAGAAACTGAACTCACCGCCATTCGTAGCTGTGATCTCGAAAATAGAAACTGGACTACTTACCTTAATTTTGACCACAATCCACAGGTCCGGTGTTGACTTTTAGCCATTACACAGCGGAATTACCTATATGCTGGAAGGTCCAAAAGGGACCATGTCTCTTCATATGCAGATATTTCTTGTTTCTAAATAAAATCTAACATTCTAGTGTTTAGTAGTAAAAAATGCAATCTCAATGTCACACTTTTCAGCTTTCTGTTACATGATGATTGCATATAATCTTCTTCAAAAGGTTTATGAAATTCGATAGTTGGGTGGAGTTTTAAACATGCTTACTATTTATTGGGACGCTCTTCTTATTTCAACCGTGTTCTTCTTTTTTTCCAAAGGCAATCTGTGTTTCAAGAAAAAACAATCTTCTGGCCTACAGGTAAGTATAGCAAAATATCATGTCAATTATGATATGAGGAAGAAAGAGAAACATAGAATGAGAGTGGAATTGCAAGAGATCAATAATAAAGCATCTATACTTACGATGACAGTGTTTTCTAAATATTGCTGAATGTAAGTCTTGATTAGTCTTCTAGTAGTTTGTTACAATGTCTTTTCTTGTTGGAAGTTCCAAAATCTCTTCTGATTTCAGCAGTTAGAAGACATATTCTTCAAAAGGAAGGAAGAACCGTTCCATGGTTCTTAGAGAAAATGCATCAACCAAGCCTTGGCCCATGCAATACGCAGTGACTTTGTGCCTATCATCCCGTGCACGCACATAATTTCACAGCAATTCAGTAAAAACAAAGCTTTGAACTGAGATTTTACTGTATATATCATTGTGAAATATGTGAAAATAGCTCAGAAATTACAAATCAAGAAAAATTCTGTTTTTAAGTCTTAATACTATTTTTCTATACAAACATTGGGATTTAGTTTTCTGTAATATTATATAGCTTGCTGTATAGGAAGTATACTAAACACTTTATACAAATGGCAAGAAACTGAACTCACCGCCATTCGTAGCTGTGATCTCGAAAATAGAAACTGGACTTCTTACCTTAATTTTGACCACAATCCACAGGTCTGGTGTTGACTTTTAGCCATTACACATCGGAATTACCTATATGCTGGAAGGTCCAAAAGGGACCATGTCTCTTCATATGCAGATATTTCTTGTTTCTAAATAAAATCTAACATTTTAGTGTTTAGTAGTAAAAAATGCAATCTCAATGTCACACTTTTCAGCTTTCTGTTACATGATGATTGCACATAATCTTCTTCAAAAGGTTTATGAAATGCGATAGTTGGGTGGAGTTTTAAACATGCTTACTATTTATTGGGATGCTCGTCTTATTTCAACAGTGTTCTTCTTTTTTTCCAAAGGAAATCTGTGTTTCAAGAAAAAACAATCTTCTGGCCTACAGGTAAGTATAGCAAAATATCATGTCAATTATGATATGAGGAAGAAAGAGAAACATAGAATGAGAGTGGAATTGCAAGAGATCAATAATAAAGCATCTATACTTACGATGACAGTGTTTTCTAAATATTGCTGAATGTAAGTCTTGATTAGTCTTCTAGTAGTTTGTTACAATGTCTTTTCTTGTTGGAAGTTCCAAAATCTCTTCTGATTTCAGCAGTTAGAAGACATATTCTTCAAAAGGAAGGAAGAACCGTTCCATGGTTCTTAGAGAAAATGCATCAACCAAGCCTTGGCCCATGCAATACGCAGTGACTTTGTGCCTATCATCCCGTGCACGCACATAATTTCACAGCAATTCAGTAAAAACAAAGCTTTGAACTGAGATTTTACTGTATATATCATTGTGAAATATGTGAAAATAGCTCAGAAATTACAAATCAAGAAACATTCTGTTTTTAAGTCTTAATACTATTTTTCTATACAAACATTGGGATTTAGTTTTCTGTAATATTATATAGCTTGCTGTATAGGAAGTATACTAAACACTTCATACAAATGGCAAGAAACTGAACTCACCGCCATTCGTAGCTGTGATCTCGAAAATAGAAACTGGACTTCTTACCTTAATTTTGACCACAATCCACAGGTCTGGTGTTGACTTTTAGCCATTACACATCGGAATTACCTATATGCTGGAAGGTCCAAAAGGGACCATGTCTCTTCATATGCAGATATTTCTTGTTTCTAAATAAAATCTAACATTTTAGTGTTTAGTAGTAAAAAATGCAATCTCAATGTCACACTTTTCAGCTTTCTGTTATATGATGATTGCATATAATCTTCTTCAAAAGGTTTATGAAATGCGATAGTTGGGTGGAGTTTTAAACATGCTTACTATTTATTGGGATGCTCGTCTTATTTCAACAGTGTTCTTCTTTTTTTCCAAAGAAAATCTGTGTTTCAAGAAAAAACAATCTTCTGGCCTACAGGTAAGTATAGCAAAATATTATGTCAATTATGATATGAGGAAGAAAGAGAAACATAGAATGAGAGTGGAATTGCAAGAGATCAATAATAAAGCATCTATACTTACGATGACAGTGTTTTCTAAATATTCCTGAATGTAAGTCTTGATTAGTCTTCTAGTAGTTTGTTACAATGTCTTTTCTTGTTGGAAGTTCCAAAATCTCTTCTGATTTCAGCAGTTAGAAGACATATTCTTCAAAAGGAAGGAAGAACCGTTCCATGGTTCTTAGAGAAAATGCATCAACCAAGCCTTGGCCCATGCAATACGCAGTGACTTTGTGCCTATCATCCCGTGCACGCACATAATTTCACAGCAATTCAGTAAAAACAAAGCTTTGAACTGAGATTTTACTGTATATATCATTGTGAAATATGTGAAAATAGCTCAGAAATTACAAATCAAGAAAAATTCTGTTTTTAAGTCTTAATACTATTTTTCTATACAAACATTGGGATTTAGTTTTCTGTAATATTATATAGCTTGCTGTATAGGAAGTATACTAAACACTTCATACAAATGGCAAGAAACTGAACTCACCGCCATTCGTAGCTGTGATCTCGAAAATAGAAACTGGACTACTTACCTTAATTTTGACCACAATCCACAGGTCCGGTGTTGACTTTTAGCCATTACACAGCGGAATTACCTATATGCTGGAAGGTCCAAAAGGGACCATGTCTCTTCATATGCAGATATTTCTTGTTTCTAAATAAAATCTAACATTCTAGTGTTTAGTAGTAAAAAATGCAATCTCAATGTCACACTTTTCAGCTTTCTGTTACATGATGATTGCATATAATCTTCTTCAAAAGGTTTATGAAATTCGATAGTTGGGTGGAGTTTTAAACATGCTTACTATTTATTGGGACGCTCTTCTTATTTCAACCGTGTTCTTCTTTTTTTCCAAAGGCAATCTGTGTTTCAAGAAAAAACAATCTTCTGGCCTACAGGTAAGTATAGCAAAATATCATGTCAATTATGATATGAGGAAGAAAGAGAAACATAGAATGAGAGTGGAATTGCAAGAGATCAATAATAAAGCATCTATACTTACGATGACAGTGTTTTCTAAATATTGCTGAATGTAAGTCTTGATTAGTCTTCTAGTAGTTTGTTACAATGTCTTTTCTTGTTGGAAGTTCCAAAATCTCTTCTGATTTCAGCAGTTAGAAGACATATTCTTCAAAAGGAAGGAAGAACCGTTCCATGGTTCTTAGAGAAAATGCATCAACCAAGCCTTGGCCCATGCAATACGCAGTGACTTTGTGCCTATCATCCCGTGCACGCACATAATTTCACAGCAATTCAGTAAAAACAAAGCTTTGAACTGAGATTTTACTGTATATATCATTGTGAAATATGTGAAAATAGCTCAGAAATTACAAATCAAGAAAAATTCTGTTTTTAAGTCTTAATACTATTTTTCTATACAAACATTGGGATTTAGTTTTCTGTAATATTATATAGCTTGCTGTATAGGAAGTATACTAAACACTTTATACAAATGGCAAGAAAATGAACTCACCGCCATTCGTAGCTGTGATCTCGAAAATAGAAACTGGACGTCCTTCTTACCTTAATTTTGACCACAATCCACAGGTCTGGTGTTGACTTTTAGCCATTACACATCGGAATTACCTATATGCTGGAAGGTCCAAAAGGGACCATGTCTCTTCATATGCAGATATTTCTTGTTTCTAAATAAAATCTAACATTTTAGTGTTTAGTAGTAAAAAATGCAATCTCAATGTCACACTTTTCAGCTTTCTGTTATATGATGATTGCACATAATCTTCTTCAAAAGGTTTATGAAATGCGATAGTTGGGTGGAGTTTTAAACATGCTTACTATTTATTGGGATGCTCGTCTTATTTCAACAGTGTTCTTCTTTTTTTCCAAAGGAAATCTGTGTTTCAAGAAAAAACAATCTTCTGGCCTACAGGTAAGTATAGCAAAATATCATGTCAATTATGATATGAGGAAGAAAGAGAAACATAGAATGAGAGTGGAATTGCAAGAGATCAATAATAAAGCATCTATACTTACGATGACAGTGTTTTCTAAATATTGCTGAATGTAAGTCTTGATTAGTCTTCTAGTAGTTTGTTACAATGTCTTTTCTTGTTGGAAGTTCCAAAATCTCTTCTGATTTCAGCAGTTAGAAGACATATTCTTCAAAAGGAAGGAAGAACCGTTCCATGGTTCTTAGAGAAAATGCATCAACCAAGCCTTGGCCCATGCAATACGCAGTGACTTTGTGCCTATCATCCCGTGCACGCACATAATTTCACAGCAATTCAGTAAAAACAAAGCTTTGAACTGAGATTTTACTGTATATATCATTGTGAAATATGTGAAAATAGCTCAGAAATTACAAATCAAGAAACATTCTGTTTTTAAGTCTTAATACTATTTTTCTATACAAACATTGGGATTTAGTTTTCTGTAATATTATATAGCTTGCTGTATAGGAAGTATACTAAACACTTCATACAAATGGCAAGAAACTGAACTCACCGCCATTCATAGCTGTGATCTCGAAAATAGAAACTGGACTTCTTACCTTAATTTTGACCACAATCCACAGGTCTGGTGTTGACTTTTAGCCATTACACATCGGAATTACCTATATGCTGGAAGGTCCAAAAGGGACCATGTCTCTTCATATGCAGATATTTCTTGTTTCTAAATAAAATCTAACATTTTAGTGTTTAGTAGTAAAAAATGCAATCTCAATGTCACACTTTTCAGCTTTCTGTTATATGATGATTGCATATAATCTTCTTCAAAAGGTTTATGAAATGCGATAGTTGGGTGGAGTTTTAAACATGCTTACTATTTATTGGGATGCTCGTCTTATTTCAACAGTGTTCTTCTTTTTTTCCAAAGAAAATCTGTGTTTCAAGAAAAAACAATCTTCTGGCCTACAGGTAAGTATAGCAAAATATTATGTCAATTATGATATGAGGAAGAAAGAGAAACATAGAATGAGAGTGGAATTGCAAGAGATCAATAATAAAGCATCTATACTTACGATGACAGTGTTTTCTAAATATTCCTGAATGTAAGTCTTGATTAGTCTTCTAGTAGTTTGTTACAATGTCTTTTCTTGTTGGAAGTTCCAAAATCTCTTCTGATTTCAGCAGTTAGAAGACATATTCTTCAAAAGGAAGGAAGAACCGTTCCATGGTTCTTAGAGAAAATGCATCAACCAAGCCTTGGCCCATGCAATACGCAGTGACTTTGTGCCTATCATCCCGTGCACGCACATAATTTCACAGCAATTCAGTAAAAACAAAGCTTTGAACTGAGATTTTACTGTATATATCATTGTGAAATATGTGAAAATAGCTCAGAAATTACAAATCAAGAAAAATTCTGTTTTTAAGTCTTAATACTATTTTTCTATACAAACATTGGGATTTAGTTTTCTGTAATATTATATAGCTTGCTGTATAGGAAGTATACTAAACACTTCATACAAATGGCAAGAAACTGAACTCACCGCCATTCGTAGCTGTGATCTCGAAAATAGAAACTGGACTACTTACCTTAATTTTGACCACAATCCACAGGTCCGGTGTTGACTTTTAGCCATTACACAGCGGAATTACCTATATGCTGGAAGGTCCAAAAGGGACCATGTCTCTTCATATGCAGATATTTCTTGTTTCTAAATAAAATCTAACATTCTAGTGTTTAGTAGTAAAAAATGCAATCTCAATGTCACACTTTTCAGCTTTCTGTTACATGATGATTGCATATAATCTTCTTCAAAAGGTTTATGAAATTCGATAGTTGGGTGGAGTTTTAAACATGCTTACTATTTATTGGGACGCTCTTCTTATTTCAACCGTGTTCTTCTTTTTTTCCAAAGGCAATCTGTGTTTCAAGAAAAAACAATCTTCTGGCCTACAGGTAAGTATAGCAAAATATCATGTCAATTATGATATGAGGAAGAAAGAGAAACATAGAATGAGAGTGGAATTGCAAGAGATCAATAATAAAGCATCTATACTTACGATGACAGTGTTTTCTAAATATTCCTGAATGTAAGTCTTGATTAGTCTTCTAGTAGTTTGTTACAATGTCTTTTCTTGTTGGAAGTTCCAAAATCTCTTCTGATTTCAGCAGTTAGAAGACATATTCTTCAAAAGGAAGGAAGAACCGTTCCATGGTTCTTAGAGAAAATGCATCTTCCAAGCCTTGGCCCATGCAATACGCAGTGACTTTGTGCCTATCATCCCGTGCACGCACATAATTTCACAGCAATTCAGTAAAAACAAAGCTTTGAACTGAGATTTTACTGTATATATCATTGTGAAATATGTGAAAATAGCTCAGAAATTACAAATCAAGAAAAATTCTGTTTTTAAGTCTTAATACTATTTTTCTATACAAACATTGGGATTTAGTTTTCTGTAATATTATATAGCTTGCTGTATAGGAAGTATACTAAACACTTTATACAAATGGCAAGAAACTGAACTCACCGCCATTCGTAGCTGTGATCTCGAAAATAGAAACTGGACTTCTTACCTTAATTTTGACCACAATCCACAGGTCTGGTGTTGACTTTTAGCCATTACACATCGGAATTACCTATATGCTGGAAGGTCCAAAAGGGACCATGTCTCTTCATATGCAGATATTTCTTGTTTCTAAATAAAATCTAACATTTTAGTGTTTAGTAGTAAAAAATGCAATCTCAATGTCACACTTTTCAGCTTTCTGTTACATGATGATTGCACATAATCTTCTTCAAAAGGTTTATGAAATGCGATAGTTGGGTGGAGTTTTAAACATGCTTACTATTTATTGGGATGCTCGTCTTATTTCAACAGTGTTCTTCTTTTTTTCCAAAGGAAATCTGTGTTTCAAGAAAAAACAATCTTCTGGCCTACAGGTAAGTATAGCAAAATATCATGTCAATTATGATATGAGGAAGAAAGAGAAACATAGAATGAGAGTGGAATTGCAAGAGATCAATAATAAAGCATCTATACTTACGATGACAGTGTTTTCTAAATATTGCTGAATGTAAGTCTTGATTAGTCTTCTAGTAGTTTGTTACAATGTCTTTTCTTGTTGGAAGTTCCAAAATCTCTTCTGATTTCAGCAGTTAGAAGACATATTCTTCAAAAGGAAGGAAGAACCGTTCCATGGTTCTTAGAGAAAATGCATCAACCAAGCCTTGGCCCATGCAATACGCAGTGACTTTGTGCCTATCATCCCGTGCACGCACATAATTTCACAGCAATTCAGTAAAAACAAAGCTTTGAACTGAGATTTTACTGTATATATCATTGTGAAATATGTGAAAATAGCTCAGAAATTACAAATCAAGAAACATTCTGTTTTTAAGTCTTAATACTATTTTTCTATACAAACATTGGGATTTAGTTTTCTGTAATATTATATAGCTTGCTGTATAGGAAGTATACTAAACACTTCATACAAATGGCAAGAAACTGAACTCACCGCCATTCGTAGCTGTGATCTCGAAAATAGAAACTGGACTTCTTACCTTAATTTTGACCACAATCCACAGGTCTGGTGTTGACTTTTAGCCATTACACATCGGAATTACCTATATGCTGGAAGGTCCAAAAGGGACCATGTCTCTTCATATGCAGATATTTCTTGTTTCTAAATAAAATCTAACATTTTAGTGTTTAGTAGTAAAAAATGCAATCTCAATGTCACACTTTTCAGCTTTCTGTTATATGATGATTGCATATAATCTTCTTCAAAAGGTTTATGAAATGCGATAGTTGGGTGGAGTTTTAAACATGCTTACTATTTATTGGGATGCTCGTCTTATTTCAACAGTGTTCTTCTTTTTTTCCAAAGGAAATCTGTGTTTCAAGAAAAAACAATCTTCTGGCCTACAGGTAAGTATAGCAAAATATCATGTCAATTATGATATGAGGAAGAAAGAGAAACATAGAATGAGAGTGGAATTGCAAGAGATCAATAATAAAGCATCTATACTTACGATGACAGTGTTTTCTAAATATTGCTGAATGTAAGTCTTGATTAGTCTTCTAGTAGTTTGTTACAATGTCTTTTCTTGTTGGAAGTTCCAAAATCTCTTCTGATTTCAGCAGTTAGAAGACATATTCTTCAAAAGGAAGGAAGAACCGTTCCATGGTTCTTAGAGAAAATGCATCAACCAAGCCTTGGCCCATGCAATACGCAGTGACTTTGTGCCTATCATCCCGTGCACGCACATAATTTCACAGCAATTCAGTAAAAACAAAGCTTTGAACTGAGATTTTACTGTATATATCATTGTGAAATATGTGAAAATAGCTCAGAAATTACAAATCAAGAAACATTCTGTTTTTAAGTCTTAATACTATTTTTCTATACAAACATTGGGATTTAGTTTTCTGTAATATTATATAGCTTGCTGTATAGGAAGTATACTAAACACTTCATACAAATGGCAAGAAACTGAACTCACCGCCATTCGTAGCTGTGATCTCGAAAATAGAAACTGGACTTCTTACCTTAATTTTGACCACAATCCACAGGTCTGGTGTTGACTTTTAGCCATTACACATCGGAATTACCTATATGCTGGAAGGTCCAAAAGGGACCATGTCTCTTCATATGCAGATATTTCTTGTTTCTAAATAAAATCTAACATTTTAGTGTTTAGTAGTAAAAAATGCAATCTCAATGTCACACTTTTCAGCTTTCTGTTATATGATGATTGCATATAATCTTCTTCAAAAGGTTTATGAAATGCGATAGTTGGGTGGAGTTTTAAACATGCTTACTATTTATTGGGATGCTCGTCTTATTTCAACAGTGTTCTTCTTTTTTTCCAAAGAAAATCTGTGTTTCAAGAAAAAACAATCTTCTGGCCTACAGGTAAGTATAGCAAAATATTATGTCAATTATGATATGAGGAAGAAAGAGAAACATAGAATGAGAGTGGAATTGCAAGAGATCAATAATAAAGCATCTATACTTACGATGACAGTGTTTTCTAAATATTCCTGAATGTAAGTCTTGATTAGTCTTCTAGTAGTTTGTTACAATGTCTTTTCTTGTTGGAAGTTCCAAAATCTCTTCTGATTTCAGCAGTTAGAAGACATATTCTTCAAAAGGAAGGAAGAACCGTTCCATGGTTCTTAGAGAAAATGCATCAACCAAGCCTTGGCCCATGCAATACGCAGTGACTTTGTGCCTATCATCCCGTGCACGCACATAATTTCACAGCAATTCAGTAAAAACAAAGCTTTGAACTGAGATTTTACTGTATATATCATTGTGAAATATGTGAAAATAGCTCAGAAATTACAAATCAAGAAAAATTCTGTTTTTAAGTCTTAATACTATTTTTCTATACAAACATTGGGATTTAGTTTTCTGTAATATTATATAGCTTGCTGTATAGGAAGTATACTAAACACTTCATACAAATGGCAAGAAACTGAACTCACCGCCATTCGTAGCTGTGATCTCGAAAATAGAAACTGGACTACTTACCTTAATTTTGACCACAATCCACAGGTCCGGTGTTGACTTTTAGCCATTACACAGCGGAATTACCTATATGCTGGAAGGTCCAAAAGGGACCATGTCTCTTCATATGCAGATATTTCTTGTTTCTAAATAAAATCTAACATTCTAGTGTTTAGTAGTAAAAAATGCAATCTCAATGTCACACTTTTCAGCTTTCTGTTACATGATGATTGCATATAATCTTCTTCAAAAGGTTTATGAAATTCGATAGTTGGGTGGAGTTTTAAACATGCTTACTATTTATTGGGACGCTCTTCTTATTTCAACCGTGTTCTTCTTTTTTTCCAAAGGCAATCTGTGTTTCAAGAAAAAACAATCTTCTGGCCTACAGGTAAGTATAGCAAAATATCATGTCAATTATGATATGAGGAAGAAAGAGAAACATAGAATGAGAGTGGAATTGCAAGAGATCAATAATAAAGCATCTATACTTACGATGACAGTGTTTTCTAAATATTGCTGAATGTAAGTCTTGATTAGTCTTCTAGTAGTTTGTTACAATGTCTTTTCTTGTTGGAAGTTCCAAAATCTCTTCTGATTTCAGCAGTTAGAAGACATATTCTTCAAAAGGAAGGAAGAACCGTTCCATGGTTCTTAGAGAAAATGCATCAACCAAGCCTTGGCCCATGCAATACGCAGTGACTTTGTGCCTATCATCCCGTGCACGCACATAATTTCACAGCAATTCAGTAAAAACAAAGCTTTGAACTGAGATTTTACTGTATATATCATTGTGAAATATGTGAAAATAGCTCAGAAATTACAAATCAAGAAAAATTCTGTTTTTAAGTCTTAATACTATTTTTCTATACAAACATTGGGATTTAGTTTTCTGTAATATTATATAGCTTGCTGTATAGGAAGTATACTAAACACTTTATACAAATGGCAAGAAACTGAACTCACCGCCATTCGTAGCTGTGATCTCGAAAATAGAAACTGGACGTCCTTCTTACCTTAATTTTGACCACAATCCACAGGTCTGGTGTTGACTTTTAGCCATTACACATCGGAATTACCTATATGCTGGAAGGTCCAAAAGGGACCATGTCTCTTCATATGCAGATATTTCTTGTTTCTAAATAAAATCTAACATTTTAGTGTTTAGTAGTAAAAAATGCAATCTCAATGTCACACTTTTCAGCTTTCTGTTACATGATGATTGCACATAATCTTCTTCAAAAGGTTTATGAAATGCGATAGTTGGGTGGAGTTTTAAACATGCTTACTATTTATTGGGATGCTCGTCTTATTTCAACAGTGTTCTTCTTTTTTTCCAAAGGAAATCTGTGTTTCAAGAAAAAACAATCTTCTGGCCTACAGGTAAGT
Organism: Rhinoderma darwinii; assembly: GCF_050947455.1. Taxonomy (NCBI): domain Eukaryota; kingdom Metazoa; phylum Chordata; class Amphibia; order Anura; family Rhinodermatidae; genus Rhinoderma; species Rhinoderma darwinii. Next base: position 56,228,781 of record NC_134692.1, read on the forward strand.
ATAGCAAAATATCATGTCAATTATGATATGAGGAAGAAAGAGAAACATAGAATGAGAGTGGAATTGCAAGAGATCAATAATAAAGCATCTATACTTACGATGACAGTGTTTTCTAAATATTGCTGAATGTAAGTCTTGATTAGTCTTCTAGTAGTTTGTTACAATGTCTTTTCTTGTTGGAAGTTCCAAAATCTCTTCTGATTTCAGCAGTTAGAAGACATATTCTTCAAAAGGAAGGAAGAACCGTTCCATGGTTCTTAGAGAAAATGCATCAACCAAGCCTTGGCCCATGCAATACGCAGTGACTTTGTGCCTATCATCCCGTGCACGCACATAATTTCACAGCAATTCAGTAAAAACAAAGCTTTGAACTGAGATTTTACTGTATATATCATTGTGAAATATGTGAAAATAGCTCAGAAATTACAAATCAAGAAACATTCTGTTTTTAAGTCTTAATACTATTTTTCTATACAAACATTGGGATTTAGTTTTCTGTAATATTATATAGCTTGCTGTATAGGAAGTATACTAAACACTTCATACAAATGGCAAGAAACTGAACTCACCGCCATTCATAGCTGTGATCTCGAAAATAGAAACTGGACTTCTTACCTTAATTTTGACCACAATCCACAGGTCTGGTGTTGACTTTTAGCCATTACACATCGGAATTACCTATATGCTGGAAGGTCCAAAAGGGACCATGTCTCTTCATATGCAGATATTTCTTGTTTCTAAATAAAATCTAACATTTTAGTGTTTAGTAGTAAAAAATGCAATCTCAATGTCACACTTTTCAGCTTTCTGTTATATGATGATTGCATATAATCTTCTTCAAAAGGTTTATGAAATGCGATAGTTGGGTGGAGTTTTAAACATGCTTACTATTTATTGGGATGCTCGTCTTATTTCAACAGTGTTCTTCTTTTTTTCCAAAGAAAATCTGTGTTTCAAGAAAAAACAATCTTCTGGCCTACAGGTAAGTATAGCAAAATATTATGTCAATTATGATATGAGGAAGAAAGAGAAACATAGAATGAGAGTGGAATTGCAAGAGATCAATAATAAAGCATCTATACTTACGATGACAGTGTTTTCTAAATATTCCTGAATGTAAGTCTTGATTAGTCTTCTAGTAGTTTGTTACAATGTCTTTTCTTGTTGGAAGTTCCAAAATCTCTTCTGATTTCAGCAGTTAGAAGACATATTCTTCAAAAGGAAGGAAGAACCGTTCCATGGTTCTTAGAGAAAATGCATCAACCAAGCCTTGGCCCATGCAATACGCAGTGACTTTGTGCCTATCATCCCGTGCACGCACATAATTTCACAGCAATTCAGTAAAAACAAAGCTTTGAACTGAGATTTTACTGTATATATCATTGTGAAATATGTGAAAATAGCTCAGAAATTACAAATCAAGAAAAATTCTGTTTTTAAGTCTTAATACTATTTTTCTATACAAACATTGGGATTTAGTTTTCTGTAATATTATATAGCTTGCTGTATAGGAAGTATACTAAACACTTCATACAAATGGCAAGAAACTGAACTCACCGCCATTCGTAGCTGTGATCTCGAAAATAGAAACTGGACTACTTACCTTAATTTTGACCACAATCCACAGGTCCGGTGTTGACTTTTAGCCATTACACAGCGGAATTACCTATATGCTGGAAGGTCCAAAAGGGACCATGTCTCTTCATATGCAGATATTTCTTGTTTCTAAATAAAATCTAACATTCTAGTGTTTAGTAGTAAAAAATGCAATCTCAATGTCACACTTTTCAGCTTTCTGTTACATGATGATTGCATATAATCTTCTTCAAAAGGTTTATGAAATTCGATAGTTGGGTGGAGTTTTAAACATGCTTACTATTTATTGGGACGCTCTTCTTATTTCAACCGTGTTCTTCTTTTTTTCCAAAGGCAATCTGTGTTTCAAGAAAAAACAATCTTCTGGCCTACAGGTAAGTATAGCAAAATATCATGTCAATTATGATATGAGGAAGAAAGAGAAACATAGAATGAGAGTGGAATTGCAAGAGATCAATAATAAAGCATCTATACTTACGATGACAGTGTTTTCTAAATATTCCTGAATGTAAGTCTTGATTAGTCTTCTAGTAGTTTGTTACAATGTCTTTTCTTGTTGGAAGTTCCAAAATCTCTTCTGATTTCAGCAGTTAGAAGACATATTCTTCAAAAGGAAGGAAGAACCGTTCCATGGTTCTTAGAGAAAATGCATCTTCCAAGCCTTGGCCCATGCAATACGCAGTGACTTTGTGCCTATCATCCCGTGCACGCACATAATTTCACAGCAATTCAGTAAAAACAAAGCTTTGAACTGAGATTTTACTGTATATATCATTGTGAAATATGTGAAAATAGCTCAGAAATTACAAATCAAGAAAAATTCTGTTTTTAAGTCTTAATACTATTTTTCTATACAAACATTGGGATTTAGTTTTCTGTAATATTATATAGCTTGCTGTATAGGAAGTATACTAAACACTTTATACAAATGGCAAGAAACTGAACTCACCGCCATTCGTAGCTGTGATCTCGAAAATAGAAACTGGACTTCTTACCTTAATTTTGACCACAATCCACAGGTCTGGTGTTGACTTTTAGCCATTACACATCGGAATTACCTATATGCTGGAAGGTCCAAAAGGGACCATGTCTCTTCATATGCAGATATTTCTTGTTTCTAAATAAAATCTAACATTTTAGTGTTTAGTAGTAAAAAATGCAATCTCAATGTCACACTTTTCAGCTTTCTGTTACATGATGATTGCACATAATCTTCTTCAAAAGGTTTATGAAATGCGATAGTTGGGTGGAGTTTTAAACATGCTTACTATTTATTGGGATGCTCGTCTTATTTCAACAGTGTTCTTCTTTTTTTCCAAAGGAAATCTGTGTTTCAAGAAAAAACAATCTTCTGGCCTACAGGTAAGTATAGCAAAATATCATGTCAATTATGATATGAGGAAGAAAGAGAAACATAGAATGAGAGTGGAATTGCAAGAGATCAATAATAAAGCATCTATACTTACGATGACAGTGTTTTCTAAATATTGCTGAATGTAAGTCTTGATTAGTCTTCTAGTAGTTTGTTACAATGTCTTTTCTTGTTGGAAGTTCCAAAATCTCTTCTGATTTCAGCAGTTAGAAGACATATTCTTCAAAAGGAAGGAAGAACCGTTCCATGGTTCTTAGAGAAAATGCATCAACCAAGCCTTGGCCCATGCAATACGCAGTGACTTTGTGCCTATCATCCCGTGCACGCACATAATTTCACAGCAATTCAGTAAAAACAAAGCTTTGAACTGAGATTTTACTGTATATATCATTGTGAAATATGTGAAAATAGCTCAGAAATTACAAATCAAGAAACATTCTGTTTTTAAGTCTTAATACTATTTTTCTATACAAACATTGGGATTTAGTTTTCTGTAATATTATATAGCTTGCTGTATAGGAAGTATACTAAACACTTCATACAAATGGCAAGAAACTGAACTCACCGCCATTCGTAGCTGTGATCTCGAAAATAGAAACTGGACTTCTTACCTTAATTTTGACCACAATCCACAGGTCTGGTGTTGACTTTTAGCCATTACACATCGGAATTACCTATATGCTGGAAGGTCCAAAAGGGACCATGTCTCTTCATATGCAGATATTTCTTGTTTCTAAATAAAATCTAACATTTTAGTGTTTAGTAGTAAAAAATGCAATCTCAATGTCACACTTTTCAGCTTTCTGTTATATGATGATTGCATATAATCTTCTTCAAAAGGTTTATGAAATGCGATAGTTGGGTGGAGTTTTAAACATGCTTACTATTTATTGGGATGCTCGTCTTATTTCAACAGTGTTCTTCTTTTTTTCCAAAGGAAATCTGTGTTTCAAGAAAAAACAATCTTCTGGCCTACAGGTAAGTATAGCAAAATATCATGTCAATTATGATATGAGGAAGAAAGAGAAACATAGAATGAGAGTGGAATTGCAAGAGATCAATAATAAAGCATCTATACTTACGATGACAGTGTTTTCTAAATATTCCTGAATGTAAGTCTTGATTAGTCTTCTAGTAGTTTGTTACAATGTCTTTTCTTGTTGGAAGTTCCAAAATCTCTTCTGATTTCAGCAGTTAGAAGACATATTCTTCAAAAGGAAGGAAGAACCGTTCCATGGTTCTTAGAGAAAATGCATCAACCAAGCCTTGGCCCATGCAATACGCAGTGACTTTGTGCCTATCATCCCGTGCACGCACATAATTTCACAGCAATTCAGTAAAAACAAAGCTTTGAACTGAGATTTTACTGTATATATCATTGTGAAATATGTGAAAATAGCTCAGAAATTACAAATCAAGAAAAATTCTGTTTTTAAGTCTTAATACTATTTTTCTATACAAACATTGGGATTTAGTTTTCTGTAATATTATATAGGTTGCTGTATAGGAAGTATACTAAACACTTCATACAAATGGCAAGAAACTGAACTCACCGCCATTCGTAGCTGTGATCTCGAAAATAGAAACTGGACTACTTACCTTAATTTTGACCACAATCCACAGGTCCGGTGTTGACTTTTAGCCATTACACAGCGGAATTACCTATATGCTGGAAGGTCCAAAAGGGACCATGTCTCTTCATATGCAGATATTTCTTGTTTCTAAATAAAATCTAACATTCTAGTGTTTAGTAGTAAAAAATGCAATCTCAATGTCACACTTTTCAGCTTTCTGTTACATGATGATTGCATATAATCTTCTTCAAAAGGTTTATGAAATTCGATAGTTGGGTGGAGTTTTAAACATGCTTACTATTTATTGGGACGCTCTTCTTATTTCAACCGTGTTCTTCTTTTTTTCCAAAGGCAATCTGTGTTTCAAGAAAAAACAATCTTCTGGCCTACAGGTAAGTATAGCAAAATATCATGTCAATTATCATATGAGGAAGAAAGAGAAACATAGAATGAGAGTGGAATTGCAAGAGATCAATAATAAAGCATCTATACTTACGATGACAGTGTTTTCTAAATATTGCTGAATGTAAGTCTTGATTAGTCTTCTAGTAGTTTGTTACAATGTCTTTTCTTGTTGGAAGTTCCAAAATCTCTTCTGATTTCAGCAGTTAGAAGACATATTCTTCAAAAGGAAGGAAGAACCGTTCCATGGTTCTTAGAGAAAATGCATCAACCAAGCCTTGGCCCATGCAATACGCAGTGACTTTGTGCCTATCATCCCGTGCACGCACATAATTTCACAGCAATTCAGTAAAAAAAAAAGTTTTGAACTGAGATTTTACTGTATATATCATTGTGAAATATGTGAAAATAGCTCAGAAATTACAAATCAAGAAAAATTCTGTTTTTAAGTCTTAATACTATTTTTCTATACAAACATTGGGATTTAGTTTTCTGTAATATTATATAGCTTGCTGTATAGGAAGTATACTAAACACTTTATACAAATGGCAAGAAACTGAACTCACCGCCATTCGTAGCTGTGATCTCGAAAATAGAAACTGGACTTCTTACCTTAATTTTGACCACAATCCACAGGTCTGGTGTTGACTTTTAGCCATTACACATCGGAATTACCTATATGCTGGAAGGTCCAAAAGGGACCATGTCTCTTCATATGCAGATATTTCTTGTTTCTAAATAAAATCTAACATTTTAGTGTTTAGTAGTAAAAAATGCAATCTCAATGTCACACTTTTCAGCTTTCTGTTACATGATGATTGCACATAATCTTCTTCAAAAGGTTTATGAAATTCGATAGTTGGGTGGAGTTTTAAACATGCTTACTATTTATTGGGATGCTCGTCTTATTTCAACAGTGTTCTTCTTTTTTTCCAAAGGAAATCTGTGTTTCAAGAAAAAACAATCTTCTGGCCTACAGGTAAGTATAGCAAAATATCATGTCAATTATGATATGAGGAAGAAAGAGAAACATAGAATGAGAGTGGAATTGCAAGAGATCAATAATAAAGCATCTATACTTACGATGACAGTGTTTTCTAAATATTGCTGAATGTAAATCTTGATTAGTCTTCTAGTAGTTTGTTACAATGTCTTTTCTTGTTGGAAGTTCCAAAATCTCTTCTGATTTCAGCAGTTAGAAGACATATTCTTCAAAAGGAAGGAAGAACCGTTCCATGGTTCTTAGAGAAAATGCATCAACCAAGCCTTGGCCCATGCAATACGCAGTGACTTTGTGCCTATCATCCCGTGCACGCACATAATTTCACAGCAATTCAGTAAAAACAAAGCTTTGAACTGAGATTTTACTGTATATATCATTGTGAAATATGTGAAAATAGCTCAGAAATTACAAATCAAGAAAAATTCTGTTTTTAAGTCTTAATACTATTTTTCTATACAAACATTGGGATTTAGTTTTCTGTAATATTATATAGCTTGCTGTATAGGAAGTATACTAAACACTTTATACAAATGGCAAGAAACTGAACTCACCGCCATTCGTAGCTGTGATCTCGAAAATAGAAACTGGACTTCTTACCTTAATTTTGACCACAATCCACAGGTCTGGTGTTGACTTTTAGCCATTACACATCGGAATTACCTATATGCTGGAAGGTCCAAAAGGGACCATGTCTCTTCATATGCAGATATTTCTAGTTTCTAAATAAAATCTACCATTTTAGTGTTTAGTAGTAAAAAATGCAATCTCAATGTCACACTTTTCAGCTTTCTGTTATATGATGATTGCATATAATCTTTTTCAAAAGGTTTATGAAATGCGATAGTTGGGTGGAGTTTTAAACATGCTTACTATTTATTGGGATGCTCGTCTTATTTCAACAGTGTTCTTCTTTTTTTCCAAAGAAAATCTGTGTTTCAAGAAAAAACAATCTTCTGGCCTACAGGTAAGTATAGCAAAATATCATGTCAATTATGATATGAGGAAGAAAGAGAAACATAGAATGAGAGTGGAATTGCAAGAGATCAATAATAAAGCATCTATACTTACGATGACAGTGTTTTCTAAATATTGCTGAATGTAAGTCTTGATTAGTCTTCTAGTAGTTTGTTACAATGTCTTTTCTTGTTGGAAGTTCCAAAATCTCTTCTGATTTCAGCAGTTAGAAGACATATTCTTCAAAAGGAAGGAAGAACCGTTCCATGGTTCTTAGAGAAAATGCATCAACCAAGCCTTGGCCCATGCAATACGCAGTGACTTTGTGCCTATCATCCCGTGCACGCACATAATTTCACAGCAATTCAGTAAAAACAAAGCTTTGAACTGAGATTTTACTGTATATATCATTGTGAAATATGTGAAAATAGCTCAGAAATTACAAATCAAGAAAAATTCTGTTTTTAAGTCTTAATACTATTTTTCTATACAAACATTGGGATTTAGTTTTCTGTAATATTATATAGCTTGCTGTATAGGAAGTATACTAAACACTTCATACAAATGGCAAGAAACTGAACTCACCGCCATTCGTAGCTGTGATCTCGAAAATAGAAACTGGACTACTTACCTTAATTTTGACCACAATCCACAGGTCCGGTGTTGACTTTTAGCCATTACACAGCGGAATTACCTATATGCTGGAAGGTCCAAAAGGGACCATGTCTCTTCATATGCAGATATTTCTTGTTTCTAAATAAAATCTAACATTCTAGTGTTTAGTAGTAAAAAATGCAATCTCAATGTCACACTTTTCAGCTTTCTGTTACATGATGATTGCATATAATCTTCTTCAAAAGGTTTATGAAATTCGATAGTTGGGTGGAGTTTTAAACATGCTTACTATTTATTGGGACGCTCTTCTTATTTCAACCGTGTTCTTCTTTTTTTCCAAAGGCAATCTGTGTTTCAAGAAAAAACAATCTTCTGGCCTACAGGTAAGTATAGCAAAATATCATGTCAATTATGATATGAGGAAGAAAGAGAAACATAGAATGAGAGTGGAATTGCAAGAGATCAATAATAAAGCATCTATACTTACGATGACAGTGTTTTCTAAATATTGCTGAATGTAAGTCTTGATTAGTCTTCTAGTAGTTTGTTACAATGTCTTTTCTTGTTGGAAGTTCCAAAATCTCTTCTGATTTCAGCAGTTAGAAGACATATTCTTCAAAAGGAAGGAAGAACCGTTCCATGGTTCTTAGAGAAAATGCATCAACCAAGCCTTGGCCCATGCAATACGCAGTGACTTTGTGCCTATCATCCCGTGCACGCACATAATTTCACAGCAATTCAGTAAAAACAAAGCTTTGAACTGAGATTTTACTGTATATATCATTGTGAAATATGTGAAAATAGCTCAGAAATTACAAATCAAGAAAAATTCTGTTTTTAAGTCTTAATACTATTTTTCTATACAAACATTGGGATTTAGTTTTCTGTAATATTATATAGCTTGCTGTATAGGAAGTATACTAAACACTTTATACAAATGGCAAGAAACTGAACTCACCGCCATTCGTAGCTGTGATCTCGAAAATAGAAACTGGACTTCTTACCTTAATTTTGACCACAATCCACAGGTCTGGTGTTGACTTTTAGCCATTACACATCGGAATTACCTATATGCTGGAAGGTCCAAAAGGGACCATGTCTTTTCATATGCAGATATTTCTTGTTTCTAAATAAAATCTAACATTTTAGTGTTTAGTAGTAAAAAATGCAATCTCAATGTCACACTTTTCAGCTTTCTGTTACATGATGATTGCACATAATCTTCTTCAAAAGGTTTATGAAATTCGATAGTTGGGTGGAGTTTTAAACATGCTTACTATTTATTGGGATGCTCGTCTTATTTCAACAGTGTTCTTCTTTTTTTCCAAAGGAAATCTGTGTTTCAAGAAAAAACAATCTTCTGGCCTACAGGTAAGTATAGCAAAATATCATGTCAATTATGATATGAGGAAGAAAGAGAAACATAGAATGAGAGTGGAATTGCAAGAGATCAATAATAAAGCATCTATACTTACGATGACAGTGTTTTCTAAATATTGCTGAATGTAAATCTTGATTAGTCTTCTAGTAGTTTGTTACAATGTCTTTTCTTGTTGGAAGTTCCAAAATCTCTTCTGATTTCAGCAGTTAGAAGACATATTCTTCAAAAGGAAGGAAGAACCGTTCCATGGTTCTTAGAGAAAATGCATCAACCAAGCCTTGGCCCATGCAATACGCAGTGACTTTGTGCCTATCATCCCGTGCACGCACATAATTTCACAGCAATTCAGTAAAAACAAAGCTTTGAACTGAGATTTTACTGTATATATCATTGTGAAATATGTGAAAATAGCTCAGAAATTACAAATCAAGAAAAATTCTGTTTTTAAGTCTTAATACTATTTTTCTATACAAACATTGGGATTTAGTTTTCTGTAATATTATATAGCTTGCTGTATAGGAAGTATACTAAACACTTTATACAAATGGCAAGAAACTGAACTCACCGCCATTCGTAGCTGTGATCTCGAAAATAGAAACTGGACTTCTTACCTTAATTTTGACCACAATCCACAGGTCTGGTGTTGACTTTTAGCCATTACACATCGGAATTACCTATATGCTGGAAGGTCCAAAAGGGACCATGTCTCTTCATATGCAGATATTTCTAGTTTCTAAATAAAATCTACCATTTTAGTGTTTAGTAGTAAAAAATGCAATCTCAATGTCACACTTTTCAGCTTTCTGTTATATGATGATTGCATATAATCTTTTTCAAAAGGTTTATGAAATGCGATTGTTGGGTGGAGTTTTAAACATGCTTACTATTTATTGGGATGCTCGTCTTATTTCAACAGTGTTCTTCTTTTTTTCCAAAGAAAATCTGTGTTTCAAGAAAAAACAATCTTCTGGCCTACAGGTAAGTATAGCAAAATATCATGTCAATTATGATATGAGGAAGAAAGAGAAACATAGAATGAGAGTGGAATTGCAAGAGATCAATAATAAAGCATCTATACTTACGATGACAGTGTTTTCTAATTATTGCTGAATGTAAGTCTTGATTAGTCTTCTAGTAGTTTGTTACAATGTCTTTTCTTGTTGGAAGTTCCAAAATCTCTTCTGATTTCAGCAGTTAGAAGACATATTCTTCAAAAGGAAGGAAGAACCGTTCCATGGTTCTTAGAGAAAATGCATCAACCAAGCCTTGGCCCATGCAATACGCAGTGACTTTGTGCCTATCATCCCGTGCACGCAAATAATTTCACAGCAATTCAGTAAAAACAAAGCTTTGAACTGAGATTTTACTGTATATATCATTGTGAAATATGTGAAAATAGCTCAGAAATTACAAATCAAGAAAAATTCTGTTTTTAAGTCTTAATACTATTTTTCTATACAAACATTGGGATTTAGTTTTCTGTAATATTATATAGCTTGCTGTATAGGAAGTATACTAAACACTTCATACAAATGGCAAGAAACTGAACTCACCGCCATTCGTAGCTGTGATCTCGAAAATAGAAACTGGACTACTTACCTTAATTTTGACCACAATCCACAGGTCTGGTGTTGACTTTTAGCCATTACACAGCGGAATTACCTATATGCTGGAAGGTCCAAAAGGGACCATGTCTCTTCATATGCAGATATTTCTTGTTTCTAAATAAAATCTAACATTTTAGTGTTTAGTAGTAAAAAATGCAATCTCAATGTCACACTTTTCAGCTTTCTGTTACATGATGATTGCATATAATCTTCTTCAAAAGGTTTATGAAATTCGATAGTTGGGTGGAGTTTTAAACATGCTTACTATTTATTGGGACGCTCTTCTTATTTCAACTGTGTTCTTCTTTTTTTCCAAAGGCAATCTGTGTTTCAAGAAAAAACAATCTTCTGGCCTACAGGTAAGTATAGCAAAATATCATGTCAATTATGATATGAGGAAGAAAGAGAAACATAGAATGAGAGAAGAATTGCAAGAGATCAATAATAAAGCATCTATACTTACGATGACAGTGTTTTCTAAATATTCCTGAATGTAAGTCTTGATTAGTCTTCTAGTAGTTTGTTACAATGTCTTTTCTTGTTGGAAGTTCCAAAATCTCTTCTGATTTCAGCAGTTAGAAGACATATTCTTCAAAAGGAAGGAAGAACCGTTCCATGGTTCTTAGAGAAAATGCATCAACCAAGCCTTGGCCCATGCAATACGCAGTGACTTTGTGCCTATCATCCCGTGCACGCACATAATTTCACAGCAATTCAGTAAAAACAAAGCTTTGAACTGAGATTTTACTGTATATATCATTGTGAAATATGTGAAAATAGCTCAGAAATTACAAATCAAGAAAAATTCTGTTTTTAAGTCTTAATACTATTTTTCTATACAAACATTGGGATTTAGTTTTCTGTAATATTATATAGCTTGCTGTATAGGAAGTATACTAAACACTTTATACAAATGGCAAGAAACTGAACTCACCGCCATTCGTAGCTGTGATCTCGAAAATAGAAACTGGACTTCTTACCTTAATTTTGACCACAATCCACAGGTCTGGTGTTGACTTTTAGCCATTACACATCGGAATTACCTATATGCTGGAAGGTCCAAAAGGGACCATGTCTCTTCATATGCAGATATTTCTAGTTTCTAAATAAAATCTACCATTTTAGTGTTTAGTAGTAAAAAATGCAATCTCAATGTCACACTTTTCAGCTTTCTGTTATATGATGATTGCATATAATCTTTTTCAAAAGGTTTATGAAATGCGATAGTTGGGTGGAGTTTTAAACATGCTTACTATTTATTGGGATGCTCGTCTTATTTCAACAGTGTTCTTCTTTTTTTCCAAAGAAAATCTGTGTTTCAAGAAAAAACAATCTTCTGGCCTACAGGTAAGTATAGCAAAATATCATGTCAATTATGATATGAGGAAGAAAGAGAAACATAGAATGAGAGTGGAATTGCAAGAGATCAATAATAAAGCATCTATACTTACGATGACAGTGTTTTCTAAATATTGCTGAATGTAAGTCTTGATTAGTCTTCTAGTAGTTTGTTACAATGTCTTTTCTTGTTGGAAGTTCCAAAATCTCTTCTGATTTCAGCAGTTAGAAGACATATTCTTCAAAAGGAAGGAAGAACCGTTCCATGGTTCTTAGAGAAAATGCATCAACCAAGCCTTGGCCCATGCAATACGCAGTGACTTTGTGCCTATCATCCCGTGCACGCAAATAATTTCACAGCAATTCAGTAAAAACAAAGCTTTGAACTGAGATTTTACTGTATATATCATTGTGAAATATGTGAAAATAGCTCAGAAATTACAAATCAAGAAAAATTCTGTTTTTAAGTCTTAATACTATTTTTCTATACAAACATTGGGATTTAGTTTTCTGTAATATTATATAGCTTGCTGTATAGGAAGTATACTAAACACTTCATACAAATGGCAAGAAACTGAACTCACCGCCATTCGTAGCTGTGATCTCGAAAATAGAAACTGGACTACTTACCTTAATTTTGACCACAATCCACAGGTCTGGTGTTGACTTTTAGCCATTACACAGCGGAATTACCTATATGCTGGAAGGTCCAAAAGGGACCATGTCTCTTCATATGCAGATATTTCTTGTTTCTAAATAAAATCTAACATTTTAGTGTTTAGTAGTAAAAAATGCAATCTCAATGTCACACTTTTCAGCTTTCTGTTACATGATGATTGCATATAATCTTCTTCAAAAGGTTTATGAAATTCGATAGTTGGGTGGAGTTTTAAACATGCTTACTATTTATTGGGACGCTCTTCTTATTTCAACTGTGTTCTTCTTTTTTTCCAAAGGCAATCTGTGTTTCAAGAAAAAACAATCTTCTGGCCTACAGGTAAGTATAGCAAAATATCATGTCAATTATGATATGAGGAAGAAAGAGAAACATAGAATGAGAGAAGAATTGCAAGAGATCAATAATAAAGCATCTATACTTACGATGACAGTGTTTTCTAAATATTCCTGAATGTAAGTCTTGATTAGTCTTCTAGTAGTTTGTTACAATGTCTTTTCTTGTTGGAAGTTCCAAAATCTCTTCTGATTTCAGCAGTTAGAAGACATATTCTTCAAAAGGAAGGAAGAACCGTTCCATGGTTCTTAGAGAAAATGCATCAACCAAGCCTTGGCCCATGCAATACGCAGTGACTTTGTGCCTATCATCCCGTGCACGCACATAATTTCACAGCAATTCAGTAAAAACAAAGCTTTGAACTGAGATTTTACTGTATATATCATTGTGAAATATGTGAAAATAGCTCAGAAATTACAAATCAAGAAAAATTCTGTTTTTAAGTCTTAATACTATTTTTCTATACAAACATTGGGATTTAGTTTTCTGTAATATTATATAGCTTGCTGTATAGGAAGTATACTAAACACTTTATACAAATGGCAAGAAACTGAACTCACCGCCATTCGTAGCTGTGATCTCGAAAATAGAAACTGGACTTCTTACCTTAATTTTGACCACAATCCACAGGTCTGGTGTTGACTTTTAGCCATTACACATCGGAATTACCTATATGCTGGAAGGTCCAAAAGGGACCATGTCTCTTCATATGCAGATATTTCTTGTTTCTAAATAAAATCTTACATTTTAGTGTTTAGTAGTAAAAAATGTAATCTCAATGTCACACTTTTCAGCTTTCTGTTATATGATGATTGCATATAATCTTCTTCAAAAGGTTTATGAAATGCGATAGTTGGGTGGAGTTTTAAACATGCTTACTATTTATTGGGATGCTCGTCTTATTTCAACAGTGTTCTTCTTTTTTTCCAAAGAAAATCTGTGTTTCAAGAAAAAACAATCTTCTGGCCTACAGGTAAGTATAGCAAAATATCATGTCAATTATGATATGAGGAAGAAAGAGAAACATAGAATGAGAGTGGAATTGCAAGAGATCAATAATAAAGCATCTATACTTACGATGACAGTGTTTTCTAAATATTGCTGAATGTAAGTCTTGATTAGTCTTCTAGTAGTTTGTTACAATGTCTTTTCTTGTTGGAAGTTCCAAAATCTCTTCTGATTTCAGCAGTTAGAAGACATATTCTTCAAAAGGAAGGAAGAACCGTTCCATGGTTCTTAGAGAAAATGCATCAACCAAGCCTTGGCCCATGCAATACGCAGTGACTTTGTGCCTATCATCCCGTGCACGCAAATAATTTCACAGCAATTCAGTAAAAACAAAGCTTTGAACTGAGATTTTACTGTATATATCATTGTGAAATATGTGAAAATAGCTCAGAAATTACAAATCAAGAAAAATTCTGTTTTTAAGTCTTAATACTATTTTTCTATACAAACATTGGGATTTAGTTTTCTGTAATATTATATAGCTTGCTGTATAGGAAGTATACTAAACACTTCATACAAATGGCAAGAAACTGAACTCACCGCCATTCGTAGCTGTGATCTCGAAAATAGAAACTGGACTACTTACCTTAATTTTGACCACAATCCACAGGTCTGGTGTTGACTTTTAGCCATTACACAGCGGAATTACCTATATGCTGGAAGGTCCAAAAGGGACCATGTCTCTTCATATGCAGATATTTCTTGTTTCTAAATAAAATCTAACATTTTAGTGTTTAGTAGTAAAAAATGCAATCTCAATGTCACACTTTTCAGCTTTCTGTTACATGATGATTGCATATAATCTTCTTCAAAAGGTTTATGAAATTCGATAGTTGGGTGGAGTTTTAAACATGCTTACTATTTATTGGGACGCTCTTCTTATTTCAACTGTGTTCTTCTTTTTTTCCAAAGGCAATCTGTGTTTCAAGAAAAAACAATCTTCTGGCCTACAGGTAAGTATAGCAAAATATCATGTCAATTATGATATGAGGAAGAAAGAGAAACATAGAATGAGAGAAGAATTGCAAGAGATCAATAATAAAGCATCTATACTTACGATGACAGTGTTTTCTAAATATTGCTGAATGTAAGTCTTGATTAGTCTTCTAGTAGTTTGTTACAATGTCTTTTCTTGTTGGAAGTTCCAAAATCTCTTCTGATTTCAGCAGTTAGAAGACATATTCTTCAAAAGGAAGGAAGAACCGTTCCATGGTTCTTAGAGAAAATGCATCAACCAAGCCTTGGCCCATGCAATACGCAGTGACTTTGTGCCTATCATCCCGTGCACGCACATAATTTCACAGCAATTCAGTAAAAACAAAGCTTTGAACTGAGATTTTACTGTATATATCATTGTGAAATATGTGAAAATAGCTCAGAAATTACAAATCAAGAAAAATTCTGTTTTTAAGTCTTAATACTATTTTTCTATACAAACATTGGGATTTAGTTTTCTGTAATATTATATAGCTTGCTGTATAGGAAGTATACTAAACACTTCATACAAATGGCAAGAAACTGAACTCACCGCCATTCGTAGCTGTGATCTCGAAAATAGAAACTGGACTACTTACCTTAATTTTGACCACAATCCACAGGTCTGGTGTTGACTTTTAGCCATTACACAGCGGAATTACCTATATGCTGGAAGGTCCAAAAGGGACCATGTCTCTTCATATGCAGATATTTCTTGTTTCTAAATAAAATCTAACATTTTAGTGTTTAGTAGTAAAAAATGCAATCTCAATGTCACACTTTTCAGCTTTCTGTTACATGATGATTGCATATAATCTTCTTCAAAAGGTTTATGAAATTCGATAGTTGGGTGGAGTTTTAAACATGCTTACTATTTATTGGGACGCTCTTCTTATTTCAACCGTGTTCTTCTTTTTTTCCAAAGGCAATCTGTGTTTCAAGAAAAAACAATCTTCTGGCCTACAGGTAAGTATAGCAAAATATCATGTCAATTATGATATGAGGAAGAAAGAGAAACATAGAATGAGAGTGGAATTGCAAGAGATCAATAATAAAGCATCTATACTTACGATGACAGTGTTTTCTAAATATTGCTGAATGTAAGTCTTGATTAGTCTTCTAGTAGTTTGTTACAATGTCTTTTCTTGTTGGAAGTTCCAAAATCTCTTCTGATTTCAGCAGTTAGAAGACATATTCTTCAAAAGGAAGGAAGAACCGTTCCATGGTTCTTAGAGAAAATGCATCAACCAAGCCTTGGCCCATGCAATACGCAGTGACTTTGTGCCTATCATCCCGTGCACGCACATAATTTCACAGCAATTCAGTAAAAACAAAGCTTTGAACTGAGATTTTACTGTATATATCATTGTGAAATATGTGAAAATAGCTCAGAAATTACAAATCAAGAAAAATTCTGTTTTTAAGTCTTAATACTATTTTTCTATACAAACATTGGGATTTAGTTTTCTGTAATATTATATAGCTTGCTGTATAGGAAGTATACTAAACACTTCATACAAATGGCAAGAAACTGAACTCACCGCCATTCGTAGCTGTGATCTCGAAAATAGAAACTGGACTACTTACCTTAATTTTGACCACAATCCACAGGTCTGGTGTTGACTTTTAGCCATTACACAGCGGAATTACCTATATGCTGGAAGGTCCAAAAGGGACCATGTCTCTTCATATGCAGATATTTCTTGTTTCTAAATAAAATCTAACATTTTAGTGTTTAGTAGTAAAAAATGCAATCTCAATGTCACACTTTTCAGCTTTCTGTTACATGATGATTGCATATAATCTTCTTCAAAAGGTTTATGAAATTCGATAGTTGGATGGAGTTTTAAACATGCTTACTATTTATTGGGACGCTCTTCTTATTTCAACCGTGTTCTTCTTTTTTTCCAAAGGCAATCTGTGTTTCAAGAAAAAACAATCTTCTGGCCTACAGGTAAGTATAGCAAAATATCATGTCAATTATGATATGAGGAAGAAAGAGAAACATAGAATGAGAGTGGAATTGCAAGAGATCAATAATAAAGCATCTATACTTACGATGACAGTGTTTTCTAAATATTGCTGAATGTAAGTCTTGATTAGTCTTCTAGTAGTTTGTTACAATGTCTTTTCTTGTTGGAAGTTCCAAAATCTCTTCTGATTTCAGCAGTTAGAAGACATATTCTTCAAAAGGAAGGAAGAACCGTTCCATGGTTCTTAGAGAAAATGCATCAACCAAGCCTTGGCCCATGCAATACGCAGTGACTTTGTGCCTATCATCCCGTGCACAAACATAATTTCACAGCAATTCAGTAAAAACAAAGCTTTGAACTGAGATTTTACTGTATATATCATTGTGAAATATGTGAAAATAGCTCAGAAATTACAAATCAAGAAAAATTCTGTTTTTAAGTCTTAATACTATTTTTCTATACAAACATTGGGATTTAGTTTTCTGTAATATTATATAGCTTGCTGTATAGGAAGTATACTAAACACTTTATACAAATGGCAAGAAACTGAACTCACCGCCATTCGTAGCTGTGATCTCGAAAATAGAAACTGGACTTCTTACCTTAATTTTGACCACAATCCACAGGTCTGGTGTTGACTTTTAGCCATTACACATCGGAATTACCTATATGCTGGAAGGTCCAAAAGGGACCATGTCTCTTCATATGCAGATATTTCTTGTTTCTAAATAAAATCTAACATTTTAGTGTTTAGTAGTAAAAAATGCAATCTCAATGTCACACTTTTCAGCTTTCTGTTACATGATGATTGCACATAATCTTCTTCAAAAGGTTTATGAAATGCGATAGTTGGGTGGAGTTTTAAACATGCTTACTATTTATTGGGATGCTCGTCTTATTTCAACAGTGTTCTTCTTTTTTTCCAAAGGAAATCTGTGTTTCAAGAAAAAACAATCTTCTGGCCTACAGGTAAGTATAGCAAAATATCATGTCAATTATGATATGAGGAAGAAAGAGAAACATAGAATGAGAGTGGAATTGCAAGAGATCAATAATAAAGCATCTATACTTACGATGACAGTGTTTTCTAAATATTGCTGAATGTAAGTCTTGATTAGTCTTCTAGTAGTTTGTTACAATGTCTTTTCTTGTTGGAAGTTCCAAAATCTCTTCTGATTTCAGCAGTTAGAAGACATATTCTTCAAAAGGAAGGAAGAACCGTTCCATGGTTCTTAGAGAAAATGCATCAACCAAGCCTTGGCCCATGCAATACGCAGTGACTTTGTGCCTATCATCCCGTGCACGCACATAATTTCACAGCAATTCAGTAAAAACAAAGCTTTGAACTGAGATTTTACTGTATATATCATTGTGAAATATGTGAAAATAGCTCAGAAATTACAAATCAAGAAAAATTCTGTTTTTAAGTCTTAATACTATTTTTCTATACAAACATTGGGATTTAGTTTTCTGTAATATTATATAGCTTGCTGTATAGGAAGTATACTAAACACTTTATACAAATGGCAAGAAACTGAACTCACCGCCATTCGTAGCTGTGATCTCGAAAATAGAAACTGGACTTCTTACCTTAATTTTGACCACAATCCACAGGTCTGGTGTTGACTTTTAGCCATTACACATCGGAATTACCTATATGCTGGAAGGTCCAAAAGGGACCATGTCTCTTCATATGCAGATATTTCTTGTTTCTAAATAAAATCTAACATTCTAGTGTTTAGTAGTAAAAAATGCAATCTCAATGTCACACTTTTCAGCTTTCTGTTACATGATGATTGCATATAATCTTCTTCAAAAGGTTTATGAAATTCGATAGTTGGGTGGAGTTTTAAACATGCTTACTATTTATTGGGACGCTCTTCTTATTTCAACCGTGTTCTTCTTTTTTTCCAAAGGCAATCTGTGTTTCAAGAAAAAACAATCTTCTGGCCTACAGGTAAGTATAGCAAAATATCATGTCAATTATGATATGAGGAAGAAAGAGAAACATAGAATGAGAGTGGAATTGCAAGAGATCAATAATAAAGCATCTATACTTACGATGACAGTGTTTTCTAAATATTGCTGAATGTAAGTCTTGATTAGTCTTCTAGTAGTTTGTTACAATGTCTTTTCTTGTTGGAAGTTCCAAAATCTCTTCTGATTTCAGCAGTTAGAAGACATATTCTTCAAAAGGAAGGAAGAACCGTTCCATGGTTCTTAGAGAAAATGCATCAACCAAGCCTTGGCCCATGCAATACGCAGTGACTTTGTGCCTATCATCCCGTGCACGCAAATAATTTCACAGCAATTCAGTAAAAACAAAGCTTTGAACTGAGATTTTACTGTATATATCATTGTGAAATATGTGAAAATAGCTCAGAAATTACAAATCAAGAAAAATTCTGTTTTTAAGTCTTAATACTATTTTTCTATACAAACATTGGGATTTAGTTTTCTGTAATATTATATAGCTTGCTGTATAGGAAGTATACTAAACACTTTATACAAATGGCAAGAAACTGAACTCACCGCCATTCGTAGCTGTGATCTCGAAAATAGAAACTGGACTTCTTACCTTAATTTTGACCACAATCCACAGGTCTGGTGTTGACTTTTAGCCATTACACATCGGAATTACCTATATGCTGGAAGGTCCAAAAGGGACCATGTCTCTTCATATGCAGATATTTCTTGTTTCTAAATAAAATCTAACATTTTAGTGTTTAGTAGTAAAAAATGCAATCTCAATGTCACACTTTTCAGCTTTCTGTTACATGATGATCGCACATAATCTTCTTCAAAAGGTTTATGAAATGCGATAGTTGGGTGGAGTTTTAAACATGCTTACTATTTATTGGGATGCTCGTCTTATTTCAACAGTGTTCTTCTTTTTTTCCAAAGGAAATCTGTGTTTCAAGAAAAAACAATCTTCTGGCCTACAGGTAAGCATAGCAAAATATCATGTCAATTATGATATGAGGAAGAAAGAGAAACATAGAATGAGAGTGGAATTGCAAGAGATCAATAATAAAGCATCTATACTTACGATGACAGTGTTTTCTAAATATTGCTGAATGTAAGTCTTGATTAGTCTTCTAGTAGTTTGTTACAATGTCTTTTCTTGTTGGAAGTTCCAAAATCTCTTCTGATTTCAGCAGTTAGAAGACATATTCTTCAAAAGGAAGGAAGAACCGTTCCATGGTTCTTAGAGAAAATGCATCAACCAAGCCTTGGCCCATGCAATACGCAGTGACTTTGTGCCTATCATCCCGTGCACGCACATAATTTCACAGCAATTCAGTAAAAACAAAGCTTTGAACTGAGATTTTACTGTATATATCATTGTGAAATATGTGAAAATAGCTCAGAAATTACAAATCAAGAAAAATTCTGTTTTTAAGTCTTAATACTATTTTTCTATACAAACATTGGGATTTAGTTTTCTGTAATATTATATAGCTTGCTGTATAGGAAGTATACTAAACACTTTATACAAATGGCAAGAAACTGAACTCACCGCCATTCGTAGCTGTGATCTCGAAAATAGAAACTGGACTTCTTACCTTAATTTTGACCACAATCCACAGGTCTGGTGTTGACTTTTAGCCATTACACATCGGAATTACCTATATGCTGGAAGGTCCAAAAGGGACCATGTCTCTTCATATGCAGATATTTCTTGTTTCTAAATAAAATCTAACATTTTAGTGTTTAGTAGTAAAAAATGCAATCTCAATGTCACACTTTTCAGCTTTCTGTTACATGATGATTGCACATAATCTTCTTCAAAAGGTTTATGAAATGCGATAGTTGGGTGGAGTTTTAAACATGCTTACTATTTATTGGGATGCTCGTCTTATTTCAACAGTGTTCTTCTTTTTTTCCAAAGAAAATCTGTGTTTCAAGAAAAAACAATCTTCTGGCCTACAGGTAAGTATAGCAAAATATCATGTCAATTATGATATGAGGAAGAAAGAGAAACATAGAATGAGAGTGGAATTGCAAGAGATCAATAATAAAGCATCTATACTTACGATGACAGTGTTTTCTAAATATTGCTGAATGTAAGTCTTGATTAGTCTTCTAGTAGTTTGTTACAATGTCTTTTCTTGTTGGAAGTTCCAAAATCTCTTCTGATTTCAGCAGTTAGAAGACATATTCTTCAAAAGGAAGGAAGAACCGTTCCATGGTTCTTAGAGAAAATGCATCAACCAAGCCTTGGCCCATGCAATACGCAGTGACTTTGTGCCTATCATCCCGTGCACGCACATAATTTCACAGCAATTCAGTAAAAACAAAGCTTTGAACTGAGATTTTACTGTATATATCATTGTGAAATATGTGAAAATAGCTCAGAAATTACAAATCAAGAAAAATTCTGTTTTTAAGTCTTAATACTATTTTTCTATACAAACATTGGGATTTAGTTTTCTGTAATATTATATAGCTTGCTGTATAGGAAGTATACTAAACACTTTATACAAATGGCAAGAAACTGAACTCACCGCCATTCGTAGCTGTGATCTCGAAAATAGAAACTGGACTTCTTACCTTAATTTTGACCACAATCCACAGGTCTGGTGTTGACTTTTAGCCATTACACATCGGAATTACCTATATGCTGGAAGGTCCAAAAGGGACCATGTCTCTTCATATGCAGATATTTCTTGTTTCTAAATAAAATCTAACATTTTAGTGTTTAGTAGTAAAAAATGCAATCTCAATGTCACACTTTTCAGCTTTCTGTTACATGATGATTGCACATAATCTTCTTCAAAAGGTTTATGAAATGCGATAGTTGGGTGGAGTTTTAAACATGCTTACTATTTATTGGGATGCTCGTCTTATTTCAACAGTGTTCTTCTTTTTTTCCAAAGAAAATCTGTGTTTCAAGAAAAAACAATCTTCTGGCCTACAGGTAAGTATAGCAAAATATCATGTCAATTATGATATGAGGAAGAAAGAGAAACATAGAATGAGAGTGGAATTGCAAGAGATCAATAATAAAGCATCTATACTTACGATGACAGTGTTTTCTAAATATTGCTGAATGTAAGTCTTGATTAGTCTTCTAGTAGTTTGTTACAATGTCTTTTCTTGTTGGAAGTTCCAAAATCTCTTCTGATTTCAGCAGTTAGAAGACATATTCTTCAAAAGGAAGGAAGAACCGTTCCATGGTTCTTAGAGAAAATGCATCAACCAAGCCTTGGCCCATGCAATACGCAGTGACTTTGTGCCTATCATCCCGTGCACGCACATAATTTCACAGCAATTCAGTAAAAACAAAGCTTTGAACTGAGATTTTACTGTATATATCATTGTGAAATATGTGAAAATAGCTCAGAAATTACAAATCAAGAAAAATTCTGTTTTTAAGTCTTAATACTATTTTTCTATACAAACATTGGGATTTAGTTTTCTGTAATATTATATAGCTTGCTGTATAGGAAGTATACTAAACACTTTATACAAATGGCAAGAAACTGAACTCACCGCCATTCGTAGCTGTGATCTCGAAAATAGAAACTGGACTTCTTACCTTAATTTTGACCACAATCCACAGGTCTGGTGTTGACTTTTAGCCATTACACATCGGAATTACCTATATGCTGGAAGGTCCAAAAGGGACCATGTCTCTTCATATGCAGATATTTCTTGTTTCTAAATAAAATCTAACATTTTAGTGTTTAGTAGTAAAAAATGCAATCTCAATGTCACACTTTTCAGCTTTCTGTTACATGATGATTGCACATAATCTTCTTCAAAAGGTTTATGAAATGCGATAGTTGGGTGGAGTTTTAAACATGCTTACTATTTATTGGGATGCTCGTCTTATTTCAACAGTGTTCTTCTTTTTTTCCAAAGAAAATCTGTGTTTCAAGAAAAAACAATCTTCTGGCCTACAGGTAAGTATAGCAAAATATCATGTCAATTATGATATGAGGAAGAAAGAGAAACATAGAATGAGAGTGGAATTGCAAGAGATCAATAATAAAGCATCTATACTTACGATGACAGTGTTTTCTAAATATTGCTGAATGTAAGTCTTGATTAGTCTTCTAGTAGTTTGTTACAATGTCTTTTCTTGTTGGAAGTTCCAAAATCTCTTCTGATTTCAGCAGTTAGAAGACATATTCTTCAAAAGGAAGGAAGAACCGTTCCATGGTTCTTAGAGAAAATGCATCAACCAAGCCTTGGCCCATGCAATACGCAGTGACTTTGTGCCTATCATCCCGTGCACGCACATAATTTCACAGCAATTCAGTAAAAACAAAGCTTTGAACTGAGATTTTACTGTATATATCATTGTGAAATATGTGAAAATAGCTCAGAAATTACAAATCAAGAAAAATTCTGTTTTTAAGTCTTAATACTATTTTTCTATACAAACATTGGGATTTAGTTTTCTGTAATATTATATAGCTTGCTGTATAGGAAGTATACTAAACACTTCATACAAATGGCAAGAAACTGAACTCACCGCCATTCGTAGCTGTGATCTCGAAAATAGAAACTGGACTACTTACCTTAATTTTGACCACAATCCACAGGTCTGGTGTTGACTTTTAGCCATTACACAGCGGAATTACCTATATGCTGGAAGGTCCAAAAGGGACCATGTCTCTTCATATGCAGATATTTCTTGTTTCTAAATAAAATCTAACATTCTAGTGTTTAGTAGTAAAAAATGCAATCTCAATGTCACACTTTTCAGCTTTCTGTTACATGATGATTGCATATAATCTTCTTCAAAAGGTTTATGAAATTCGATAGTTGGGTGGAGTTTTAAACATGCTTACTATTTATTGGGACGCTCTTCTTATTTCAACCGTGTTCTTCTTTTTTTCCAAAGGCAATCTGTGTTTCAAGAAAAAACAATCTTCTGGCCTACAGGTAAGTATAGCAAAATATCATGTCAATTATGATATGAGGAAGAAAGAGAAACATAGAATGAGAGTGGAATTGCAAGAGATTAATAATAAAGCATCTATACTTACGATGACAGTGTTTTCTAAATATTGCTGAATGTAAGTCTTGATTAGTCTTCTAGTAGTTTGTTACAATGTCTTTTCTTGTTGGAAGTTCCAAAATCTCTTCTGATTTCAGCAGTTAGAAGACATATTCTTCAAAAGGAAGGAAGAACCGTTCCATGGTTCTTAGAGAAAATGCATCAACCAAGCCTTGGCCCATGCAATACGCAGTGACTTTGTGCCTATCATCCCGTGCACGCACATAATTTCACAGCAATTCAGTAAAAACAAAGCTTTGAACTGAGATTTTACTGTATATATCATTGTGAAATATGTGAAAATAGCTCAGAAATTATAAATCAAGAAAAATTCTGTTTTTAAGTCTTAATACTATTTTTCTATACAAACATTGGGATTTAGTTTTCTGTAATATTATATAGCTTGCTGTATAGGAAGTATACTAAACACTTTATACAAATGGCAAGAAACTGAACTCACCGCCATTCGTAGCTGTGATCTCGAAAATAGAAACTGGACTTCTTACCTTAATTTTGACCACAATCCACAGGTCTGGTGTTGACTTTTAGCCATTACACATCGGAATTACCTATATGCTGGAAGGTCCAAAAGGGACCATGTCTCTTCATATGCAGATATTTCTTGTTTCTAAATAAAATCTAACATTTTAGTGTTTAGTAGTAAAAAATGCAATCTCAATGTCACACTTTTCAGCTTTCTGTTACATGATGATTGCACATAATCTTCTTCAAAAGGTTTATGAAATGCGATAGTTGGGTGGAGTTTTAAACATGCTTACTATTTATTGGGATGCTCGTCTTATTTCAACAGTGTTCTTCTTTTTTTCCAAAGGAAATCTGTGTTTCAAGAAAAAACAATCTTCTGGCCTACAGGTAAGTATAGCAAAATATCATGTCAATTATGATATGAGGAAGAAAGAGAAACATAGAATGAGAGTGGAATTGCAAGAGATCAATAATAAAGCATCTATACTTACGATGACAGTGTTTTCTAAATATTGCTGAATGTAAGTCTTGATTAGTCTTCTAGTAGTTTGTTACAATGTCTTTTCTTGTTGGAAGTTCCAAAATCTCTTCTGATTTCAGCAGTTAGAAGACATATTCTTCAAAAGGAAGGAAGAACCGTTCCATGGTTCTTAGAGAAAATGCATCAACCAAGCCTTGGCCCATGCAATACGCAGTGACTTTGTGCCTATCATCCCGTGCACGCACATAATTTCACAGCAATTCAGTAAAAACAAAGCTTTGAACTGAGATTTTACTGTATATATCATTGTGAAATATGTGAAAATAGCTCAGAAATTACAAATCAAGAAAAATTCTGTTTTTAAGTCTTAATACTATTTTTCTATACAAACATTGGGATTTAGTTTTCTGTAATATTATATAGCTTGCTGTATAGGAAGTATACTAAACACTTCATACAAATGGCAAGAAACTGAACTCACCGCCATTCGTAGCTGTGATCTCGAAAATAGAAACTGGACTACTTACCTTAATTTTGACCACAATCCACAGGTCTGGTGTTGACTTTTAGCCATTACACAGCGGAATTACCTATATGCTGGAAGGTCCAAAAGGGACCATGTCTCTTCATATGCAGATATTTCTTGTTTCTAAATAAAATCTAACATTTTAGTGTTTAGTAGTAAAAAATGTAATCTCAATGTCACACTTTTCAGCTTTCTGTTATATGATGATTGCATATAATCTTCTTCAAAAGGTTTATGAAATGCGATAGTTGGGTGGAGTTTTAAACATGCTTACTATTTATTGGGATGCTCGTCTTATTTCAACAGTGTTCTTCTTTTTTTCCAAAGGAAATCTGTGTTTCAAGAAAAAACAATCTTCTGGCCTACAGGTAAGTATAGCAAAATATCATGTCAATTATGATATGAGGAAGAAAGAGAAACATAGAATGAGAGTGGAATTGCAAGAGATCAATAATAAAGCATCTATACTTACGATGACAGTGTTTTCTAAATATTGCTGAATGTAAGTCTTGATTAGTCTTCTAGTAGTTTGTTACAATGTCTTTTCTTGTTGGAAGTTCCAAAATCTCTTCTGATTTCAGCAGTTAGAAGACATATTCTTCAAAAGGAAGGAAGAACCGTTCCATGGTTCTTAGAGAAAATGCATCAACCAAGCCTTGGCCCATGCAATACGCAGTGACTTTGTGCCTATCATCCCGTGCACGCACATAATTTCACAGCAATTCAGTAAAAACAAAGCTTTGAACTGAGATTTTACTGTATATATCATTGTGAAATATGTGAAAATAGCTCAGAAATTACAAATCAAGAAAAATTCTGTTTTTAAGTCTTAATACTATTTTTCTATACAAACATTGGGATTTAGTTTTCTGTAATATTATATAGCTTGCTGTATAGGAAGTATACTAAACACTTCATACAAATGGCAAGAAACTGAACTCACCGCCATTCGTAGCTGTGATCTCGAAAATAGAAACTGGACTACTTACCTTAATTTTGACCACAATCCACAGGTCTGGTGTTGACTTTTAGCCATTACACAGCGGAATTACCTATATGCTGGAAGGTCCAAAAGGGACCATGTCTCTTCATATGCAGATATTTCTTGTTTCTAAATAAAATCTAACATTCTAGTGTTTAGTAGTAAAAAATGCAATCTCAATGTCACACTTTTCAGCTTTCTGTTACATGATGATTGCATATAATCTTCTTCAAAAGGTTTATGAAATTCGATAGTTGGGTGGAGTTTTAAACATGCTTACTATTTATTGGGACGCTCTTCTTATTTCAACCGTGTTCTTCTTTTTTTCCAAAGGCAATCTGTGTTTCAAGAAAAAACAATCTTCTGGCCTACAGGTAAGTATAGCAAAATATCATGTCAATTATGATATGAGGAAGAAAGAGAAACATAGAATGAGAGTGGAATTGCAAGAGATTAATAATAAAGCATCTATACTTACGATGACAGTGTTTTCTAAATATTGCTGAATGTAAGTCTTGATTAGTCTTCTAGTAGTTTGTTACAATGTCTTTTCTTGTTGGAAGTTCCAAAATCTCTTCTGATTTCAGCAGTTAGAAGACATATTCTTCAAAAGGAAGGAAGAACCGTTCCATGGTTCTTAGAGAAAATGCATCAACCAAGCCTTGGCCCATGCAATACGCAGTGACTTTGTGCCTATCATCCCGTGCACGCACATAATTTCACAGCAATTCAGTAAAAACAAAGCTTTGAACTGAGATTTTACTGTATATATCATTGTGAAATATGTGAAAATAGCTCAGAAATTATAAATCAAGAAAAATTCTGTTTTTAAGTCTTAATACTATTTTTCTATACAAACATTGGGATTTAGTTTTCTGTAATATTATATAGCTTGCTGTATAGGAAGTATACTAAACACTTTATACAAATGGCAAGAAACTGAACTCACCGCCATTCGTAGCTGTGATCTCGAAAATAGAAACTGGACTTCTTACCTTAATTTTGACCACAATCCACAGGTCTGGTGTTGACTTTTAGCCATTACACATCGGAATTACCTATATGCTGGAAGGTCCAAAAGGGACCATGTCTCTTCATATGCAGATATTTCTTGTTTCTAAATAAAATCTAACATTTTAGTGTTTAGTAGTAAAAAATGCAATCTCAATGTCACACTTTTCAGCTTTCTGTTACATGATGATTGCACATAATCTTCTTCAAAAGGTTTATGAAATGCGATAGTTGGGTGGAGTTTTAAACATGCTTACTATTTATTGGGATGCTCGTCTTATTTCAACAGTGTTCTTCTTTTTTTCCAAAGGAAATCTGTGTTTCAAGAAAAAACAATCTTCTGGCCTACAGGTAAGTATAGCAAAATATCATGTCAATTATGATATGAGGAAGAAAGAGAAACATAGAATGAGAGTGGAATTGCAAGAGATCAATAATAAAGCATCTATACTTACGATGACAGTGTTTTCTAAATATTGCTGAATGTAAGTCTTGATTAGTCTTCTAGTAGTTTGTTACAATGTCTTTTCTTGTTGGAAGTTCCAAAATCTCTTCTGATTTCAGCAGTTAGAAGACATATTCTTCAAAAGGAAGGAAGAACCGTTCCATGGTTCTTAGAGAAAATGCATCAACCAAGCCTTGGCCCATGCAATACGCAGTGACTTTGTGCCTATCATCCCGTGCACGCACATAATTTCACAGCAATTCAGTAAAAACAAAGCTTTGAACTGAGATTTTACTGTATATATCATTGTGAAATATGTGAAAATAGCTCAGAAATTACAAATCAAGAAAAATTCTGTTTTTAAGTCTTAATACTATTTTTCTATACAAACATTGGGATTTAGTTTTCTGTAATATTATATAGCTTGCTGTATAGGAAGTATACTAAACACTTCATACAAATGGCAAGAAACTGAACTCACCGCCATTCGTAGCTGTGATCTCGAAAATAGAAACTGGACTACTTACCTTAATTTTGACCACAATCCACAGGTCTGGTGTTGACTTTTAGCCATTACACAGCGGAATTACCTATATGCTGGAAGGTCCAAAAGGGACCATGTCTCTTCATATGCAGATATTTCTTGTTTCTAAATAAAATCTAACATTTTAGTGTTTAGTAGTAAAAAATGTAATCTCAATGTCATACTTTTCAGCTTTCTGTTATATGATGATTGCATATAATCTTCTTCAAAAGGTTTATGAAATGCGATAGTTGGGTGGAGTTTTAAACATGCTTACTATTTATTGGGATGCTCGTCTTATTTCAACAGTGTTCTTCTTTTTTTCCAAAGAAAATCTGTGTTTCAAGAAAAAACAATCTTCTGGCCTACAGGTAAGTATAGCAAAATATCATGTCAATTATGATATGAGGAAGAAAGAGAAACATAGAATGAGAGTGGAATTGCAAGAGATCAATAATAAAGCATCTATACTTACGATGACAGTGTTTTCTAAATATTGCTGAATGTAAGTCTTGATTAGTCTTCTAGTAGTTTGTTACAATGTCTTTTCTTGTTGGAAGTTCCAAAATCTCTTCTGATTTCAGCAGTTAGAAGACATATTCTTCAAAAGGAAGGAAGAACCGTTCCATGGTTCTTAGAGAAAATGCATCAACCAAGCCTTGGCCCATGCAATACGCAGTGACTTTGTGCCTATCATCCCGTGCACGCACATAATTTCACAGCAATTCAGTAAAAACAAAGCTTTGAACTGAGATTTTACTGTATATATCATTGTGAAATATGTGAAAATAGCTCAGAAATTACAAATCAAGAAAAATTCTGTTTTTAAGTCTTAATACTATTTTTCTATACAAACATTGGGATTTAGTTTTCTGTAATATTATATAGCTTGCTGTATAGGAAGTATACTAAACACTTTATACAAATGGCAAGAAACTGAACTCACCGCCATTCGTAGCTGTGATCTCGAAAATAGAAACTGGACTTCTTACCTTAATTTTGACCACAATCCACAGGTCTGGTGTTGACTTTTAGCCATTACACATCGGAATTACCTATATGCTGGAAGGTCCAAAAGGGACCATGTCTCTTCATATGCAGATATATCTTGTTTCTAAATAAAATCTAACATTTTAGTGTTTAGTAGTAAAAAATGCAATCTCAATGTCACACTTTTCAGCTTTCTGTTACATGATGATTGCACATAATCTTCTTCAAAAGGTTTATGAAATGCGATAGTTGGGTGGAGTTTTAAACATGCTTACTATTTATTGGGATGCTCGTCTTATTTCAACAGTGTTCTTCTTTTTTTCCAAAGGAAATCTGTGTTTCAAGAAAAAACAATCTTCTGGCCTACAGGTAAGTATAGCAAAATATCATGTCAATTATGATATGAGGAAGAAAGAGAAACATAGAATGAGAGTGGAATTGCAAGAGATCAATAATAAAGCATCTATACTTACGATGACAGTGTTTTCTAAATATTGCTGAATGTAAGTCTTGATTAGTCTTCTAGTAGTTTGTTACAATGTCTTTTCTTGTTGGAAGTTCCAAAATCTCTTCTGATTTCAGCAGTTAGAAGACATATTCTTCAAAAGGAAGGAAGAACCGTTCCATGGTTCTTAGAGAAAATGCATCAACCAAGCCTTGGCCCATGCAATACGCAGTGACTTTGTGCCTATCATCCCGTGCACGCACATAATTTCACAGCAATTCAGTAAAAACAAAGCTTTGAACTGAGATTTTACTGTATATATCATTGTGAAATATGTGAAAATAGCTCAGAAATTACAAATCAAGAAAAATTCTGTTTTTAAGTCTTAATACTATTTTTCTATACAAACATTGGGATTTAGTTTTCTGTAATATTATATAGCTTGCTGTATAGGAAGTATACTAAACACTTCATACAAATGGCAAGAAACTGAACTCACCGCCATTCGTAGCTGTGATCTCGAAAATAGAAACTGGACTACTTACCTTAATTTTGACCACAATCCACAGGTCTGGTGTTGACTTTTAGCCATTACACAGCGGAATTACCTATATGCTGGAAGGTCCAAAAGGGACCATGTCTCTTCATATGCAGATATTTCTTGTTTCTAAATAAAATCTAACATTCTAGTGTTTAGTAGTAAAAAATGCAATCTCAATGTCACACTTTTCAGCTTTCTGTTACATGATGATTGCATATAATCTTCTTCAAAAGGTTTATGAAATTCGATAGTTGGGTGGAGTTTTAAACATGCTTACTATTTATTGGGACGCTCTTCTTATTTCAACCGTGTTCTTCTTTTTTTCCAAAGGCAATCTGTGTTTCAAGAAAAAACAATCTTCTGGCCTACAGGTAAGTATAGCAAAATATCATGTCAATTATGATATGAGGAAGAAAGAGAAACATAGAATGAGAGTGGAATTGCAAGAGATTAATAATAAAGCATCTATACTTACGATGACAGTGTTTTCTAAATATTGCTGAATGTAAGTCTTGATTAGTCTTCTAGTAGTTTGCTACAATGTCTTTTCTTGTTGGAAGTTCCAAAATCTCTTCTGATTTCAGCAGTTAGAAGACATATTCTTCAAAAGGAAGGAAGAACCGTTCCATGGTTCTTAGAGAAAATGCATCAACCAAGCCTTGGCCCATGCAATACGCAGTGACTTTGTGCCTATCATCCCGTGCACGCACATAATTTCACAGCAATTCAGTAAAAACAAAGCTTTGAACTGAGATTTTACTGTATATATCATTGTGAAATATGTGAAAATAGCTCAGAAATTACAAATCAAGAAAAATTCTGTTTTTAAGTCTTAATACTATTTTTCTATACAAACATTGGGATTTAGTTTTCTGTAATATTATATAGCTTGCTGTATAGGAAGTATACTAAACACTTCATACAAATGGCAAGAAACTGAACTCACCGCCATTCGTAGCTGTGATCTCGAAAATAGAAACTGGACTACTTACCTTAATTTTGACCACAATCCACAGGTCTGGTGTTGACTTTTAGCCATTACACATCGGAATTACCTATATGCTGGAAGGTCCAAAAGGGACCATGTCTCTTCATATGCAGATATTTCTTGTTTCTAAATAAAATCTAACATTCTAGTGTTTAGTAGTAAAAAATGCAATCTCAATGTCACACTTTTCAGCTTTCTGTTACATGATGATTGCATATAATCTTCTTCAAAAGGTTTATGAAATTCGATAGTTGGGTGGAGTTTTAAACATGCTTACTATTTATTGGGACGCTCTTCTTATTTCAACCGTGTTCTTCTTTTTTTCCAAAGGCAATCTGTGTTTCAAGAAAAAACAATCTTCTGGCCTACAGGTAAGTATAGCAAAATATCATGTCAATTATGATATGAGGAAGAAAGAGAAACATAGAATGAGAGTGGAATTGCAAGAGATTAATAATAAAGCATCTATACTTACGATGACAGTGTTTTCTAAATATTGCTGAATGTAAGTCTTGATTAGTCTTCTAGTAGTTTGTTACAATGTCTTTTCTTGTTGGAAGTTCCAAAATCTCTTCTGATTTCAGCAGTTAGAAGACATATTCTTCAAAAGGAAGGAAGAACCGTTCCATGGTTCTTAGAGAAAATGCATCAACCAAGCCTTGGCCCATGCAATACGCAGTGACTTTGTGCCTATCATCCCGTGCACGCACATAATTTCACAGCAATTCAGTAAAAACAAAGCTTTGAACTGAGATTTTACTGTATATATCATTGTGAAATATGTGAAAATAGCTCAGAAATTACAAATCAAGAAAAATTCTGTTTTTAAGTCTTAATACTATTTTTCTATACAAACATTGGGATTTAGTTTTCTGTAATATTATATAGCTTGCTGTATAGGAAGTATACTAAACACTTTATACAAATGGCAAGAAACTGAACTCACCGCCATTCGTAGCTGTGATCTCGAAAATAGAAACTGGACTTCTTACCTTAATTTTGACCACAATCCACAGGTCTGGTGTTGACTTTTAGCCATTACACATCGGAATTACCTATATGCTGGAAGGTCCAAAAGGGACCATGTCTCTTCATATGCAGATATTTCTTGTTTCTAAATAAAATCTAACATTTTAGTGTTTAGTAGTAAAAAATGCAATCTCAATGTCACACTTTTCAGCTTTCTGTTACATGATGATTGCACATAATCTTCTTCAAAAGGTTTATGAAATGCGATAGTTGGGTGGAGTTTTAAACATGCTTACTATTTATTGGGATGCTCGTCTTATTTCAACAGTGTTCTTCTTTTTTTCCAAAGGAAATCTGTGTTTCAAGAAAAAACAATCTTCTGGCCTACAGGTAAGTATAGCAAAATATCATGTCAATTATGATATGAGGAAGAAAGAGAAACATAGAATGAGAGTGGAATTGCAAGAGATCAATAATAAAGCATCTATACTTACGATGACAGTGTTTTCTAAATATTGCTGAATGTAAGTCTTGATTAGTCTTCTAGTAGTTTGTTACAATGTCTTTTCTTGTTGGAAGTTCCAAAATCTCTTCTGATTTCAGCAGTTAGAAGACATATTCTTCAAAAGGAAGGAAGAACCGTTCCATGGTTCTTAGAGAAAATGCATCAACCAAGCCTTGGCCCATGCAATACGCAGTGACTTTGTGCCTATCATCCCGTGCACGCACATAATTTCACAGCAATTCAGTAAAAACAAAGCTTTGAACTGAGATTTTACTGTATATATCATTGTGAAATATGTGAAAATAGCTCAGAAATTACAAATCAAGAAAAATTCTGTTTTTAAGTCTTAATACTATTTTTCTATACAAACATTGGGATTTAGTTTTCTGTAATATTATATAGCTTGCTGTATAGGAAGTATACTAAACACTTCATACAAATGGCAAGAAACTGAACTCACCGCCATTCGTAGCTGTGATCTCGAAAATAGAAACTGGACTACTTACCTTAATTTTGACCACAATCCACAGGTCTGGTGTTGACTTTTAGCCATTACACAGCGGAATTACCTATATGCTGGAAGGTCCAAAAGGGACCATGTCTCTTCATATGCAGATATTTCTTGTTTCTAAATAAAATCTAACATTCTAGTGTTTAGTAGTAAAAAATGCAATCTCAATGTCACACTTTTCAGCTTTCTGTTACATGATGATTGCATATAATCTTCTTCAAAAGGTTTATGAAATTCGATAGTTGGGTGGAGTTTTAAACATGCTTACTATTTATTGGGACGCTCTTCTTATTTCAACCGTGTTCTTCTTTTTTTCCAAAGGCAATCTGTGTTTCAAGAAAAAACAATCTTCTGGCCTACAGGTAAGTATAGCAAAATATCATGTCAATTATGATATGAGGAAGAAAGAGAAACATAGAATGAGAGTGGAATTGCAAGAGATTAATAATAAAGCATCTATACTTACGATGACAGTGTTTTCTAAATATTGCTGAATGTAAGTCTTGATTAGTCTTCTAGTAGTTTGCTACAATGTCTTTTCTTGTTGGAAGTTCCAAAATCTCTTCTGATTTCAGCAGTTAGAAGACATATTCTTCAAAAGGAAGGAAGAACCGTTCCATGGTTCTTAGAGAAAATGCATCAACCAAGCCTTGGCCCATGCAATACGCAGTGACTTTGTGCCTATCATCCCGTGCACGCACATAATTTCACAGCAATTCAGTAAAAACAAAGCTTTGAACTGAGATTTTACTGTATATATCATTGTGAAATATGTGAAAATAGCTCAGAAATTACAAATCAAGAAAAATTCTGTTTTTAAGTCTTAATACTATTTTTCTATACAAACATTGGGATTTAGTTTTCTGTAATATTATATAGCTTGCTGTATAGGAAGTATACTAAACACTTCATACAAATGGCAAGAAACTGAACTCACCGCCATTCGTAGCTGTGATCTCGAAAATAGAAACTGGACTACTTACCTTAATTTTGACCACAATCCACAGGTCTGGTGTTGACTTTTAGCCATTACACAGCGGAATTACCTATATGCTGGAAGGTCCAAAAGGGACCATGTCTCTTCATATGCAGATATTTCTTGTTTCTAAATAAAATCTAACATTCTAGTGTTTAGTAGTAAAAAATGCAATCTCAATGTCACACTATTCAGCTTTCTGTTACATGATGATTGCATATAATCTTCTTCAAAAGGTTTATGAAATTCGATAGTTGGGTGGAGTTTTAAACATGCTTACTATTTATTGGGACGCTCTTCTTATTTCAACCGTGTTCTTCTTTTTTTCCAAAGGCAATCTGTGTTTCAAGAAAAAACAATCTTCTGGCCTACAGGTAAGTATAGCAAAATATCATGTCAATTATGATATGAGGAAGAAAGAGAAACATAGAATGAGAGTGGAATTGCAAGAGATTAATAATAAAGCATCTATACTTACGATGACAGTGTTTTCTAAATATTGCTGAATGTAAGTCTTGATTAGTCTTCTAGTAGTTTGTTACAATGTCTTTTCTTGTTGGAAGTTCCAAAATCTCTTCTGATTTCAGCAGTTAGAAGACATATTCTTCAAAAGGAAGGAAGAACCGTTCCATGGTTCTTAGAGAAAATGCATCAACCAAGCCTTGGCCCATGCAATACGCAGTGACTTTGTGCCTATCATCCCGTGCACGCACATAATTTCACAGCAATTCAGTAAAAACAAAGCTTTGAACTGAGATTTTACTGTATATATCATTGTGAAATATGTGAAAATAGCTCAGAAATTACAAATCAAGAAAAATTCTGTTTTTAAGTCTTAATACTATTTTTCTATACAAACATTGGGATTTAGTTTTCTGTAATATTATATAGCTTGCTGTATAGGAAGTATACTAAACACTTTATACAAATGGCAAGAAACTGAACTCACCGCCATTCGTAGCTGTGATCTCGAAAATAGAAACTGGACTTCTTACCTTAATTTTGACCACAATCCACAGGTCTGGTGTTGACTTTTAGCCATTACACATCGGAATTACCTATATGCTGGAAGGTCCAAAAGGGACCATGTCTCTTCATATGCAGATATTTCTTGTTTCTAAATAAAATCTAACATTTTAGTGTTTAGTAGTAAAAAATGCAATCTCAATGTCACACTTTTCAGCTTTCTGTTACATGATGATTGCACATAATCTTCTTCAAAAGGTTTATGAAATGCGATAGTTGGGTGGAGTTTTAAACATGCTTACTATTTATTGGGATGCTCGTCTTATTTCAACAGTGTTCTTCTTTTTTTCCAAAGGAAATCTGTGTTTCAAGAAAAAACAATCTTCTGGCCTACAGGTAAGTATAGCAAAATATCATGTCAATTATGATATGAGGAAGAAAGAGAAACATAGAATGAGAGTGGAATTGCAAGAGATCAATAATAAAGCATCTATACTTACGATGACAGTGTTTTCTAAATATTCCTGAATGTAAGTCTTGATTAGTCTTCTAGTAGTTTGTTACAATGTCTTTTCTTGTTGGAAGTTCCAAAATCTCTTCTGATTTCAGCAGTTAGAAGACATATTCTTCAAAAGGAAGGAAGAACCGTTCCATGGTTCTTAGAGAAAATGCATCAACCAAGCCTTGGCCCATGCAATACGCAGTGACTTTGTGCCTATCATCCCGTGCACGCACATAATTTCACAGCAATTCAGTAAAAACAAAGCTTTGAACTGAGATTTTACTGTATATATCATTGTGAAATATGTGAAAATAGCTCAGAAATTACAAATCAAGAAAAATTCTGTTTTTAAGTCTTAATACTATTTTTCTATACAAACATTGGGATTTAGTTTTCTGTAATATTATATAGCTTGCTGTATAGGAAGTATACTAAACACTTCATACAAATGGCAAGAAACTGAACTCACCGCCATTCGTAGCTGTGATCTCGAAAATAGAAACTGGACTACTTACCTTAATTTTGACCACAATCCACAGGTCTGGTGTTGACTTTTAGCCATTACACAGCGGAATTACCTATATGCTGGAAGGTCCAAAAGGGACCATGTCTCTTCATATGCAGATATTTCTTGTTTCTAAATAAAATCTAACATTCTAGTGTTTAGTAGTAAAAAATGCAATCTCAATGTCACACTTTTCAGCTTTCTGTTACATGATGATTGCATATAATCTTCTTCAAAAGGTTTATGAAATTCGATAGTTGGGTGGAGTTTTAAACATGCTTACTATTTATTGGGACGCTCTTCTTATTTCAACCGTGTTCTTCTTTTTTTCCAAAGGCAATCTGTGTTTCAAGAAAAAACAATCTTCTGGCCTACAGGTAAGTATAGCAAAATATCATGTCAATTATGATATGAGGAAGAAAGAGAAACATAGAATGAGAGTGGAATTGCAAGAGATTAATAATAAAGCATCTATACTTACGATGACAGTGTTTTCTAAATATTGCTGAATGTAAGTCTTGATTAGTCTTCTAGTAGTTTGTTACAATGTCTTTTCTTGTTGGAAGTTCCAAAATCTCTTCTGATTTCAGCAGTTAGAAGACATATTCTTCAAAAGGAAGGAAGAACCGTTCCATGGTTCTTAGAGAAAATGCATCAACCAAGCCTTGGCCCATGCAATACGCAGTGACTTTGTGCCTATCATCCCGTGCACGCACATAATTTCACAGCAATTCAGTAAAAACAAAGCTTTGAACTGAGATTTTACTGTATATATCATTGTGAAATATGTGAAAATAGCTCAGAAATTACAAATCAAGAAAAATTCTGTTTTTAAGTCTTAATACTATTTTTCTATACAAACATTGGGATTTAGTTTTCTGTAATATTATATAGCTTGCTGTATAGGAAGTATACTAAACACTTTATACAAATGGCAAGAAACTGAACTCACCGCCATTCGTAGCTGTGATCTCGAAAATAGAAACTGGACTTCTTACCTTAATTTTGACCACAATCCACAGGTCTGGTGTTGACTTTTAGCCATTACACATCGGAATTACCTATATGCTGGAAGGTCCAAAAGGGACCATGTCTCTTCATATGCAGATATTTCTTGTTTCTAAATAAAATCTAACATTTTAGTGTTTAGTAGTAAAAAATGCAATCTCAATGTCACACTTTTCAGCTTTCTGTTACATGATGATTGCACATAATCTTCTTCAAAAGGTTTATGAAATGCGATAGTTGGGTGGAGTTTTAAACATGCTTACTATTTATTGGGATGCTCGTCTTATTTCAACAGTGTTCTTCTTTTTTTCCAAAGGAAATCTGTGTTTCAAGAAAAAACAATCTTCTGGCCTACAGGTAAGTATAGCAAAATATCATGTCAATTATGATATGAGGAAGAAAGAGAAACATAGAATGAGAGTGGAATTGCAAGAGATCAATAATAAAGCATCTATACTTACGATGACAGTGTTTTCTAAATATTCCTGAATGTAAGTCTTGATTAGTCTTCTAGTAGTTTGTTACAATGTCTTTTCTTGTTGGAAGTTCCAAAATCTCTTCTGATTTCAGCAGTTAGAAGACATATTCTTCAAAAGGAAGGAAGAACCGTTCCATGGTTCTTAGAGAAAATGCATCAACCAAGCCTTGGCCCATGCAATACGCAGTGACTTTGTGCCTATCATCCCGTGCACGCACATAATTTCACAGCAATTCAGTAAAAACAAAGCTTTGAACTGAGATTTTACTGTATATATCATTGTGAAATATGTGAAAATAGCTCAGAAATTACAAATCAAGAAAAATTCTGTTTTTAAGTCTTAATACTATTTTTCTATACAAACATTGGGATTTAGTTTTCTGTAATATTATATAGCTTGCTGTATAGGAAGTATACTAAACACTTCATACAAATGGCAAGAAACTGAACTCACCGCCATTCGTAGCTGTGATCTCGAAAATAGAAACTGGACTACTTACCTTAATTTTGACCACAATCCACAGGTCTGGTGTTGACTTTTAGCCATTACACAGCGGAATTACCTATATGCTGGAAGGTCCAAAAGGGACCATGTCTCTTCATATGCAGATATTTCTTGTTTCTAAATAAAATCTAACATTCTAGTGTTTAGTAGTAAAAAATGCAATCTCAATGTCACACTTTTCAGCTTTCTGTTACATGATGATTGCATATAATCTTCTTCAAAAGGTTTATGAAATTCGATAGTTGGGTGGAGTTTTAAACATGCTTACTATTTATTGGGACGCTCTTCTTATTTCAACCGTGTTCTTCTTTTTTTCCAAAGGCAATCTGTGTTTCAAGAAAAAACAATCTTCTGGCCTACAGGTAAGTATAGCAAAATATCATGTCAATTATGATATGAGGAAGAAAGAGAAACATAGAATGAGAGTGGAATTGCAAGAGATCAATAATAAAGCATCTATACTTACGATGACAGTGTTTTCTAAATATTGCTGAATGTAAGTCTTGATTAGTCTTCTAGTAGTTTGTTACAATGTCTTTTCTTGTTGGAAGTTCCAAAATCTCTTCTGATTTCAGCAGTTAGAAGACATATTCTTCAAAAGGAAGGAAGAACCGTTCCATGGTTCTTAGAGAAAATGCATCAACCAAGCCTTGGCCCATGCAATACGCAGTGACTTTGTGCCTATCATCCCGTGCACGCACATAATTTCACAGCAATTCAGTAAAAACAAAGCTTTGAACTGAGATTTTACTGTATATATCATTGTGAAATATGTGAAAATAGCTCAGAAATTACAAATCAAGAAAAATTCTGTTTTTAAGTCTTAATACTATTTTTCTATACAAACATTGGGATTTAGTTTTCTGTAATATTATATAGCTTGCTGTATAGGAAGTATACTAAACACTTTATACAAATGGCAAGAAACTGAACTCACCGCCATTCGTAGCTGTGATCTCGAAAATAGAAACTGGACTTCTTACCTTAATTTTGACCACAATCCACAGGTCTGGTGTTGACTTTTAGCCATTACACATCGGAATTACCTATATGCTGGAAGGTCCAAAAGGGACCATGTCTCTTCATATGCAGATATTTCTTGTTTCTAAATAAAATCTAACATTTTAGTGTTTAGTAGTAAAAAATGCAATCTCAATGTCACACTTTTCAGCTTTCTGTTACATGATGATTGCACATAATCTTCTTCAAAAGGTTTATGAAATGCGATAGTTGGGTGGAGTTTTAAACATGCTTACTATTTATTGGGATGCTCGTCTTATTTCAACAGTGTTCTTCTTTTTTTCCAAAGGAAATCTGTGTTTCAAGAAAAAACAATCTTCTGGCCTACAGGTAAGTATAGCAAAATATCATGTCAATTATGATATGAGGAAGAAAGAGAAACATAGAATGAGAGTGGAATTGCAAGAGATCAATAATAAAGCATCTATACTTACGATGACAGTGTTTTCTAAATATTCCTGAATGTAAGTCTTGATTAGTCTTCTAGTAGTTTGTTACAATGTCTTTTCTTGTTGGAAGTTCCAAAATCTCTTCTGATTTCAGCAGTTAGAAGACATATTCTTCAAAAGGAAGGAAGAACCGTTCCATGGTTCTTAGAGAAAATGCATCAACCAAGCCTTGGCCCATGCAATACGCAGTGACTTTGTGCCTATCATCCCGTGCACGCACATAATTTCACAGCAATTCAGTAAAAACAAAGCTTTGAACTGAGATTTTACTGTATATATCATTGTGAAATATGTGAAAATAGCTCAGAAATTACAAATCAAGAAAAATTCTGTTTTTAAGTCTTAATACTATTTTTCTATACAAACATTGGGATTTAGTTTTCTGTAATATTATATAGCTTGCTGTATAGGAAGTATACTAAACACTTCATACAAATGGCAAGAAACTGAACTCACCGCCATTCGTAGCTGTGATCTCGAAAATAGAAACTGGACTACTTACCTTAATTTTGACCACAATCCACAGGTCTGGTGTTGACTTTTAGCCATTACACAGCGGAATTACCTATATGCTGGAAGGTCCAAAAGGGACCATGTCTCTTCATATGCAGATATTTCTTGTTTCTAAATAAAATCTAACATTCTAGTGTTTA
Source organism: Rhinoderma darwinii (assembly GCF_050947455.1). Lineage (NCBI taxonomy): Eukaryota > Metazoa > Chordata > Amphibia > Anura > Rhinodermatidae > Rhinoderma > Rhinoderma darwinii. Next base: position 56,269,068 of record NC_134692.1, read on the forward strand.
GTAGTAAAAAATGCAATCTCAATGTCACACTTTTCAGCTTTCTGTTACATGATGATTGCATATAATCTTCTTCAAAAGGTTTATGAAATTCGATAGTTGGGTGGAGTTTTAAACATGCTTACTATTTATTGGGACGCTCTTCTTATTTCAACCGTGTTCTTCTTTTTTTCCAAAGGCAATCTGTGTTTCAAGAAAAAACAATCTTCTGGCCTACAGGTAAGTATAGCAAAATATCATGTCAATTATGATATGAGGAAGAAAGAGAAACATAGAATGAGAGTGGAATTGCAAGAGATCAATAATAAAGCATCTATACTTACGATGACAGTGTTTTCTAAATATTGCTGAATGTAAGTCTTGATTAGTCTTCTAGTAGTTTGTTACAATGTCTTTTCTTGTTGGAAGTTCCAAAATCTCTTCTGATTTCAGCAGTTAGAAGACATATTCTTCAAAAGGAAGGAAGAACCGTTCCATGGTTCTTAGAGAAAATGCATCAACCAAGCCTTGGCCCATGCAATACGCAGTGACTTTGTGCCTATCATCCCGTGCACGCACATAATTTCACAGCAATTCAGTAAAAACAAAGCTTTGAACTGAGATTTTACTGTATATATCATTGTGAAATATGTGAAAATAGCTCAGAAATTACAAATCAAGAAAAATTCTGTTTTTAAGTCTTAATACTATTTTTCTATACAAACATTGGGATTTAGTTTTCTGTAATATTATATAGCTTGCTGTATAGGAAGTATACTAAACACTTTATACAAATGGCAAGAAACTGAACTCACCGCCATTCGTAGCTGTGATCTCGAAAATAGAAACTGGACTTCTTACCTTAATTTTGACCACAATCCACAGGTCTGGTGTTGACTTTTAGCCATTACACATCGGAATTACCTATATGCTGGAAGGTCCAAAAGGGACCATGTCTCTTCATATGCAGATATTTCTTGTTTCTAAATAAAATCTAACATTTTAGTGTTTAGTAGTAAAAAATGCAATCTCAATGTCACACTTTTCAGCTTTCTGTTACATGATGATTGCACATAATCTTCTTCAAAAGGTTTATGAAATGCGATAGTTGGGTGGAGTTTTAAACATGCTTACTATTTATTGGGATGCTCGTCTTATTTCAACAGTGTTCTTCTTTTTTTCCAAAGGAAATCTGTGTTTCAAGAAAAAACAATCTTCTGGCCTACAGGTAAGTATAGCAAAATATCATGTCAATTATGATATGAGGAAGAAAGAGAAACATAGAATGAGAGTGGAATTGCAAGAGATCAATAATAAAGCATCTATACTTACGATGACAGTGTTTTCTAAATATTGCTGAATGTAAGTCTTGATTAGTCTTCTAGTAGTTTGTTACAATGTCTTTTCTTGTTGGAAGTTCCAAAATCTCTTCTGATTTCAGCAGTTAGAAGACATATTCTTCAAAAGGAAGGAAGAACCGTTCCATGGTTCTTAGAGAAAATGCATCAACCAAGCCTTGGCCCATGCAATACGCAGTGACTTTGTGCCTATCATCCCGTGCACGCACATAATTTCACAGCAATTCAGTAAAAACAAAGCTTTGAACTGAGATTTTACTGTATATATCATTGTGAAATATGTGAAAATAGCTCAGAAATTACAAATCAAGAAAAATTCTGTTTTTAAGTCTTAATACTATTTTTCTATACAAACATTGGGATTTAGTTTTCTGTAATATTATATAGCTTGCTGTATAGGAAGTATACTAAACACTTCATACAAATGGCAAGAAACTGAACTCACCGCCATTCGTAGCTGTGATCTCGAAAATAGAAACTGGACTACTTACCTTAATTTTGACCACAATCCACAGGTCTGGTGTTGACTTTTAGCCATTACACAGCGGAATTACCTATATGCTGGAAGGTCCAAAAGGGACCATGTCTCTTCATATGCAGATATTTCTTGTTTCTAAATAAAATCTAACATTCTAGTGTTTAGTAGTAAAAAATGCAATCTCAATGTCACACTTTTCAGCTTTCTGTTACATGATGATTGCATATAATCTTCTTCAAAAGGTTTATGAAATTCGATAGTTGGGTGGAGTTTTAAACATGCTTACTATTTATTGGGACGCTCTTCTTATTTCAACCGTGTTCTTCTTTTTTTCCAAAGGCAATCTGTGTTTCAAGAAAAAACAATCTTCTGGCCTACAGGTAAGTATAGCAAAATATCATGTCAATTATGATATGAGGAAGAAAGAGAAACATAGAATGAGAGTGGAATTGCAAGAGATTAATAATAAAGCATCTATACTTACGATGACAGTGTTTTCTAAATATTGCTGAATGTAAGTCTTGATTAGTCTTCTAGTAGTTTGTTACAATGTCTTTTCTTGTTGGAAGTTCCAAAATCTCTTCTGATTTCAGCAGTTAGAAGACATATTCTTCAAAAGGAAGGAAGAACCGTTCCATGGTTCTTAGAGAAAATGCATCAACCAAGCCTTGGCCCATGCAATACGCAGTGACTTTGTGCCTATCATCCCGTGCACGCACATAATTTCACAGCAATTCAGTAAAAACAAAGCTTTGAACTGAGATTTTACTGTATATATCATTGTGAAATATGTGAAAATAGCTCAGAAATTACAAATCAAGAAAAATTCTGTTTTTAAGTCTTAATACTATTTTTCTATACAAACATTGGGATTTAGTTTTCTGTAATATTATATAGCTTGCTGTATAGGAAGTATACTAAACACTTTATACAAATGGCAAGAAACTGAACTCACCGCCATTCGTAGCTGTGATCTCGAAAATAGAAACTGGACTTCTTACCTTAATTTTGACCACAATCCACAGGTCTGGTGTTGACTTTTAGCCATTACACATCGGAATTACCTATATGCTGGAAGGTCCAAAAGGGACCATGTCTCTTCATATGCAGATATTTCTTGTTTCTAAATAAAATCTAACATTTTAGTGTTTAGTAGTAAAAAATGCAATCTCAATGTCACACTTTTCAGCTTTCTGTTACATGATGATTGCACATAATCTTCTTCAAAAGGTTTATGAAATGCGATAGTTGGGTGGAGTTTTAAACATGCTTACTATTTATTGGGATGCTCGTCTTATTTCAACAGTGTTCTTCTTTTTTTCCAAAGGAAATCTGTGTTTCAAGAAAAAACAATCTTCTGGCCTACAGGTAAGTATAGCAAAATATCATGTCAATTATGATATGAGGAAGAAAGAGAAACATAGAATGAGAGTGGAATTGCAAGAGATCAATAATAAAGCATCTATACTTACGATGACAGTGTTTTCTAAATATTGCTGAATGTAAGTCTTGATTAGTCTTCTAGTAGTTTGTTACAATGTCTTTTCTTGTTGGAAGTTCCAAAATCTCTTCTGATTTCAGCAGTTAGAAGACATATTCTTCAAAAGGAAGGAAGAACCGTTCCATGGTTCTTAGAGAAAATGCATCAACCAAGCCTTGGCCCATGCAATACGCAGTGACTTTGTGCCTATCATCCCTTGCACGCACATAATTTCACAGCAATTCAGTAAAAACAAAGCTTTGAACTGAGATTTTACTGTATATATCATTGTGAAATATGTGAAAATAGCTCAGAAATTACAAATCAAGAAAAATTCTGTTTTTAAGTCTTAATACTATTTTTCTATACAAACATTGGGATTTAGTTTTCTGTAATATTATATAGCTTGCTGTATAGGAAGTATACTAAACACTTCATACAAATGGCAAGAAACTGAACTCACCGCCATTCGTAGCTGTGATCTCGAAAATAGAAACTGGACTTCTTACCTTAATTTTGACCACAATCCACAGGTCTGGTGTTGACTTTTAGCCATTACACATCGGAATTACCTATATGCTGGAAGGTCCAAAAGGGACCATGTCTCTTCATATGCAGATATTTCTTGTTTCTAAATAAAATCTAGCATTTTAGTGTTTAGTAGTAAAAAATGCAATCTCAATGTCACACTTTTCAGCTTTCTGTTACATGATGATTGCACATAATCTTCTTCAAAAGGTTTATGAAATGCGATAGTTGGGTGGAGTTTTAAACATGCTTACTATTTATTGGGATGCTCGTCTTATTTCAACAGTGTTCTTCTTTTTTTCCAAAGGAAATCTGTGTTTCAAGAAAAAACAATCTTCTGGCCTACAGGTAAGTATAGCAAAATATCATGTCAATTATGATATGAGGAAGAAAGAGAAACATAGAATGAGAGTGGAATTGCAAGAGATCAATAATAAAGCATCTATACTTACGATGACAGTGTTTTCTAAATATTGCTGAATGTAAGTCTTGATTAGTCTTCTAGTAGTTTGTTACAATGTCTTTTCTTGTTGGAAGTTCCAAAATCTCTTCTGATTTCAGCAGTTAGAAGACATATTCTTCAAAAGGAAGGAAGAACCGTTCCATGGTTCTTAGAGAAAATGCATCAACCAAGCCTTGGCCCATGCAATACGCAGTGACTTTGTGCCTATCATCCCGTGCACGCACATAATTTCACAGCAATTCAGTAAAAACAAAGCTTTGAACTGAGATTTTACTGTATATATCATTGTGAAATATGTGAAAATAGCTCAGAAATTACAAATCAAGAAAAATTCTGTTTTTAAGTCTTAATACTATTTTTCTATACAAACATTGGGATTTAGTTTTCTGTAATATTATATAGCTTGCTGTATAGGAAGTATACTAAACACTTCATACAAATGGCAAGAAACTGAACTCACCGCCATTCGTAGCTGTGATCTCGAAAATAGAAACTGGAATACTTACCTTAATTTTGACCACAATCCACAGGTCTGGTGTTGACTTTTAGCCATTACACAGCGGAATTACCTATATGCTGGAAGGTCCAAAAGGGACCATGTCTCTTCATATGCAGATATTTCTTGTTTCTAAATAAAATCTAACATTCTAGTGTTTAGTAGTAAAAAATGCAATCTCAATGTCACACTTTTCAGCTTTCTGTTACATGATGATTGCATATAATCTTCTTCAAAAGGTTTATGAAATTCGATAGTTGGGTGGAGTTTTAAACATGCTTACTATTTATTGGGACGCTCTTCTTATTTCAACCGTGTTCTTCTTTTTTTCCAAAGGCAATCTGTGTTTCAAGAAAAAACTATCTTCTGGCCTACAGGTAAGTATAGCAAAATATCATGTCAATTATGATATGAGGAAGAAAGAGAAACATAGAATGAGAGTGGAATTGCAAGAGATCAATAATAAAGCATCTATACTTACGATGACAGTGTTTTCTAAATATTGCTGAATGTAAGTCTTGATTAGTCTTCTAGTAGTTTGTTACAATGTCTTTTCTTGTTGGAAGTTCCAAAATCTCTTCTGATTTCAGCAGTTAGAAGACATATTCTTCAAAAGGAAGGAAGAACCGTTCCATGGTTCTTAGAGAAAATGCATCAACCAAGCCTTGGCCCATGCAATACGCAGTGACTTTGTGCCTATCATCCCGTGCACGCACATAATTTCACAGCAATTCAGTAAAAACAAAGCTTTGAACTGAGATTTTACTGTATATATCATTGTGAAATATGTGAAAATAGCTCAGAAATTACAAATCAAGAAAAATTCTGTTTTTAAGTCTTAATACTATTTTTCTATACAAACATTGGGATTTAGTTTTCTGTAATATTATATAGCTTGCTGTATAGGAAGTATACTAAACACTTCATACAAATGGCAAGAAACTGAACTCACCGCCATTCGTAGCTGTGATCTCGAAAATAGAAACTGGACTACTTACCTTAATTTTGACCACAATCCACAGGTCTGGTGTTGACTTTTAGCCATTACACAGCGGAATTACCTATATGCTGGAAGGTCCAAAAGGGACCATGTCTCTTCATATGCAGATATTTCTTGTTTCTAAATAAAATCTAACATTCTAGTGTTTAGTAGTAAAAAATGCAATCTCAATGTCACACTTTTCAGCTTTCTGTAACATGATGATTGCATATAATCTTCTTCAAAAGGTTTATGAAATTCGATAGTTGGGTGGAGTTTTAAACATGCTTACTATTTATTGGGACGCTCTTCTTATTTCAACCGTGTTCTTCTTTTTTTCCAAAGGCAATCTGTGTTTCAAGAAAAAACAATCTTCTGGCCTACAGGTAAGTATAGCAAAATATCATGTCAATTATGATATGAGGAAGAAAGAGAAACATAGAATGAGAGTGGAATTGCAAGAGATCAATAATAAAGCATCTATACTTACGATGACAGTGTTTTCTAAATATTGCTGAATGTAAGTCTTGATTAGTCTTCTAGTAGTTTGTTACAATGTCTTTTCTTGTTGGAAGTTCCAAAATCTCTTCTGATTTCAGCAGTTAGAAGACATATTCTTCAAAAGGAAGGAAGAACCGTTCCATGGTTCTTAGAGAAAATGCATCAACCAAGCCTTGGCCCATGCAATACGCAGTGACTTTGTGCCTATCATCCCTTGCACGCACATAATTTCACAGCAATTCAGTAAAAACAAAGCTTTGAACTGAGATTTTACTGTATATATCATTGTGAAATATGTGAAAATAGCTCAGAAATTACAAATCAAGAAAAATTCTGTTTTTAAGTCTTAATACTATTTTTCTATACAAACATTGGGATTTAGTTTTCTGTAATATTATATAGCTTGCTGTATAGGAAGTATACTAAACACTTCATACAAATGGCAAGAAACTGAACTCACCGCCATTCGTAGCTGTGATCTCGAAAATAGAAACTGGACTTCTTACCTTAATTTTGACCACAATCCACAGGTCTGGTGTTGACTTTTAGCCATTACACATCGGAATTACCTATATGCTGGAAGGTCCAAAAGGGACCATGTCTCTTCATATGCAGATATTTCTTGTTTCTAAATAAAATCTAGCATTTTAGTGTTTAGTAGTAAAAAATGCAATCTCAATGTCACACTTTTCAGCTTTCTGTTACATGATGATTGCACATAATCTTCTTCAAAAGGTTTATGAAATGCGATAGTTGGGTGGAGTTTTAAACATGCTTACTATTTATTGGGATGCTCGTCTTATTTCAACAGTGTTCTTCTTTTTTTCCAAAGGAAATCTGTGTTTCAAGAAAAAACAATCTTCTGGCCTACAGGTAAGTATAGCAAAATATCATGTCAATTATGATATGAGGAAGAAAGAGAAACATAGAATGAGAGTGGAATTGCAAGAGATCAATAATAAAGCATCTATACTTACGATGACAGTGTTTTCTAAATATTGCTGAATGTAAGTCTTGATTAGTCTTCTAGTAGTTTGTTACAATGTCTTTTCTTGTTGGAAGTTCCAAAATCTCTTCTGATTTCAGCAGTTAGAAGACATATTCTTCAAAAGGAAGGAAGAACCGTTCCATGGTTCTTAGAGAAAATGCATCAACCAAGCCTTGGCCCATGCAATACGCAGTGACTTTGTGCCTATCATCCCGTGCACGCACATAATTTCACAGCAATTCAGTAAAAACAAAGCTTTGAACTGAGATTTTACTGTATATATCATTGTGAAATATGTGAAAATAGCTCAGAAATTACAAATCAAGAAAAATTCTGTTTTTAAGTCTTAATACTATTTTTCTATACAAACATTGGGATTTAGTTTTCTGTAATATTATATAGCTTGCTGTATAGGAAGTATACTAAACACTTCATACAAATGGCAAGAAACTGAACTCACCGCCATTCGTAGCTGTGATCTCGAAAATAGAAACTGGACTACTTACCTTAATTTTGACCACAATCCACAGGTCTGGTGTTGACTTTTAGCCATTACACAGCGGAATTACCTATATGCTGGAAGGTCCAAAAGGGACCATGTCTCTTCATATGCAGATATTTCTTGTTTCTAAATAAAATCTAACATTCTAGTGTTTAGTAGTAAAAAATGCAATCTCAATGTCACACTTTTCAGCTTTCTGTTACATGATGATTGCATATAATCTTCTTCAAAAGGTTTATGAAATTCGATAGTTGGGTGGAGTTTTAAACATGCTTACTATTTATTGGGACGCTCTTCTTATTTCAACCGTGTTCTTCTTTTTTTCCAAAGGCAATCTGTGTTTCAAGAAAAAACAATCTTCTGGCCTACAGGTAAGTATAGCAAAATATCATGTCAATTATGATATGCGGAAGAAAGAGAAACATAGAATGAGAGTGGAATTGCAAGAGATCAATAATAAAGCATCTATACTTACGATGACAGTGTTTTCTAAATATTGCTGAATGTAAGTCTTGATTAGTCTTCTAGTAGTTTCTTACAATGTCTTTTCTTGTTGGAAGTTCCAAAATCTCTTCTGATTTCAGCAGTTAGAAGACATATTCTTCAAAAGGAAGGAAGAACCGTTCCATGGTTCTTAGAGAAAATGCATCAACCAAGCCTTGGCCCATGCAATACGCAGTGACTTTGTGCCTATCATCCCGTGCACGCACATAATTTCACAGCAATTCAGTAAAAACAAAGCTTTGAACTGAGATTTTACTGTATATATCATTGTGAAATATGTGAAAATAGCTCAGAAATTACAAATCAAGAAAAATTCTGTTTTTAAGTCTTAATACTATTTTTCTATACAAACATTGGGATTTAGTTTTCTGTAATATTATATAGCTTGCTGTATAGGAAGTATACTAAACACTTCATACAAATGGCAAGAAACTGAACTCACCGCCATTCGTAGCTGTGATCTCGAAAATAGAAACTGGACTACTTACCTTAATTTTGACCACAATCCACAGGTCTGGTGTTGACTTTTAGCCATTACACAGCGGAATTACCTATATGCTGGAAGGTCCAAAAGGGACCATGTCTCTTCATATGCAGATATTTCTTGTTTCTAAATAAAATCTAACATTCTAGTGTTTAGTAGTAAAAAATGCAATCTCAATGTCACACTTTTCAGCTTTCTGTTACATGATGATTGCACATAATCTTCTTCAAAAGGTTTATCAAATGCGATAGTTGGGTGGAGTTTTAAACATGCTTACTATTTATTGGGATGCTCGTCTTATTTCAACAGTGTTCTTCTTTTTTTCCAAAGGAAATCTGTGTTTCAAGAAAAAACAATCTTCTGGCCTACAGGTAAGTATAGCAAAATATCATGTCAATTATGATATGAGGAAGAAAGAGAAACATAGAATGAGAGTGGAATTGCAAGAGATCAATAATAAAGCATCTATACTTACGATGACAGTGTTTTCTAAATATTGCTGAATGTAAGTCTTGATTAGTCTTCTAGTAGTTTGTTACAATGTCTTTTCTTGTTGGAAGTTCCAAAATCTCTTCTGATTTCAGCAGTTAGAAGACATATTCTTCAAAAGGAAGGAAGAACCGTTCCATGGTTCTTAGAGAAAATGCATCAACCAACCCTTGGCCCATGCAATACGCAGTGACTTTGTGCCTATCATCCCGTGCACGCACATAATTTCACAGCAATTCAGTAAAAACAAAGCTTTGAACTGAGATTTTACTGTATATATCATTGTGAAATATGTGAAAATAGCTCAGAAATTACAAATCAAGAAAAATTCTGTTTTTAAGTCTTAATACTATTTTTCTATACAAACATTGGGATTTAGTTTTCTGTAATATTATATAGCTTGCTGTATAGGAAGTATACTAAACACTTCATACAAATGGCAAGAAACTGAACTCACCGCCATTCGTAGCTGTGATCTCGAAAATAGAAACTGGACTACTTACCTTAATTTTGACCACAATCCACAGGTCTGGTGTTGACTTTTAGCCATTACACAGCGGAATTACCTATATGCTGGAAGGTCCAAAAGGGACCATGTCTCTTCATATGCAGATATTTCTTGTTTCTAAATAAAATCTAACATTTTAGTGTTTAGTAGTAAAAAATGCAATCTCAATGTCACACTTTTCAGCTTTCTGTTACATGATGATTGCACATAATCTTCTTCAAAAGGTTTATGAAATGCGATAGTTGGGTGGAGTTTTAAACATGCTTACTATTTATTGGGATGCTCGTCTTATTTCAACAGTGTTCTTCTTTTTTTCCAAAGGAAATCTGTGTTTCAAGAAAAAACAATCTTCTGGCCTACAGGTAAGTATAGCAAAATATCACGTCAATTATGATATGAGGAAGAAAGAGAAACATAGAATGAGAGTGGAATTGCAAGAGATCAATAATAAAGCATCTATACTTACGATTACAGTGTTTTCTAAATATTGCTGAATGTAAGTCTTGATTAGTCTTCTAGTAGTTTGTTACAATGTCTTTTCTTGTTGGAAGTTCCAAAATCTCTTCTGATTTCAGCAGTTAGAAGACATATTCTTCAAAAGGAAGGAAGAACCGTTCCATGGTTCTTAGAGAAAATGCATCAACCAAGCCTTGGCCCATGCAATACGCAGTGACTTTGTGTCTATCATCCCGTGCACGCACATAATTTCACAGCAATTCAGTAAAAACAAAGCTTTGAACTGAGATTTTACTGTATATATCATTGTGAAATATGTGAAAATAGCTCAGAAATTACAAATCAAGAAAAATTCTGTTTTTAAGTCTTAATACTATTTTTCTATACAAACATTGGGATTTAGTTTTCTGTAATATTATATAGCTTGCTGTATAGGAAGTATACTAAACACTTTATACAAATGGCAAGAAACTGAACTCACCGCCATTCGTAGCTGTGATCTCGAAAATAGAAACTGGACTTCTTACCTTAATTTTGACCACAATCCACAGGTCTGGTGTTGACTTTTAGCCATTACACATCGGAATTACCTATATGCTGGAAGGTCCAAAAGGGACCATGTCTCTTCATATGCAGATATTTCTTGTTTCTAAATAAAATCTAACATTTTAGTGTTTAGTAGTAAAAAATGCAATCTCAATGTCACACTTTTCAGCTTTCTGTTACATGATGATTGCACATAATCTTCTTCAAAAGGTTTATGAAATGCGATAGTTGGGTGGAGTTTTAAACATGCTTACTATTTATTGGGATGCTCGTCTTATTTCAACAGTGTTCTTCTTTTTTTCCAAAGGAAATCTGTGTTTCAAGAAAAAACAATCTTCTGGCCTACAGGTAAGTATAGCAAAATATCATGTCAATTATGATATGAGGAAGAAAGAGAAACATAGAATGAGAGTGGAATTGCAAGAGATCAATAATAAAGCATCTATACTTACGATGACAGTGTTTTCTAAATATTGCTGAATGTAAGTCTTGATTAGTCTTCTAGTAGTTTGTTACAATGTCTTTTCTTGTTGGAAGTTCCAAAATCTCTTCTGATTTCAGCAGTTAGAAGACATATTCTTCAAAAGGAAGGAAGAACCGTTCCATGGTTCTTAGAGAAAATGCATCAACCAAGCCTTGGCCCATGCAATACGCAGTGACTTTGTGCCTATCATCCCGTGCACGCACATAATTTCACAGCAATTCAGTAAAAACAAAGCTTTGAACTGAGATTTTACTGTATATATCATTGTGAAATATGTGAAAATAGCTCAGAAATTACAAATCAAGAAAAATTCTGTTTTTAAGTCTTAATACTATTTTTCTATACAAACATTGGGATTTAGTTTTCTGTAATATTATATAGCTTGCTGTATAGGAAGTATACTAAACACTTCATACAAATGGCAAGAAACTGAACTCACCGCCATTCGTAGCTGTGATCTCGAAAATAGAAACTGGACTACTTACCTTAATTTTGACCACAATCCACAGGTCTGGTGTTGACTTTTAGCCATTACACAGCGGAATTACCTATATGCTGGAAGGTCCAAAAGGGACCATGTCTCTTCATATGCAGATATTTCTTGTTTCTAAATAAAATCTAACATTTTAGTGTTTAGTAGTAAAAAAATGTAATCTCAATGTCACACTTTTCAGCTTTCTGTTATATGATGATTGCATATAATCTTCTTCAAAAGGTTTATGAAATGCGATAGTTGGGTGGAGTTTTAAACATGCTTACTATTTATTGGGATGCTCGTCTTATTTCAACAGTGTTCTTCTTTTTTTCCAAAGAAAATCTGTGTTTCAAGAAAAAACAATCTTCTGGCCTACAGGTAAGTATAGCAAAATATCATGTCAATTATGATATGAGGAAGAAAGAGAAACATAGAATGAGAGTGGAATTGCAAGAGATCAATAATAAAGCATCTATACTTACGATGACAGTGTTTTCTAAATATTGCTGAATGTAAGTCTTGATTAGTCTTCTAGTAGTTTGTTACAATGTCTTTTCTTGTTGGAAGTTCCAAAATCTCTTCTGATTTCAGCAGTTAGAAGACATATTCTTCAAAAGGAAGGAAGAACCGTTCCATGGTTCTTAGAGAAAATGCATCAACCAAGCCTTGGCCCATGCAATACGCAGTGACTTTGTGCCTATCATCCCGTGCACGCACATAATTTCACAGCAATTCAGTAAAAACAAAGCTTTGAACTGAGATTTTACTGTATATATCATTGTGAAATATGTGAAAATAGCTCAGAAATTACAAATCAAGAAAAATTCTGTTTTTAAGTCTTAATACTATTTTTCTATACAAACATTGGGATTTAGTTTTCTGTAATATTATATAGCTTGCTGTATAGGAAGTATACTAAACACTTCATACAAATGGCAAGAAACTGAACTCACCGCCATTCGTAGCTGTGATCTCGAAAATAGAAACTGGACTACTTACCTTAATTTTGACCACAATCCACAGGTCTGGTGTTGACTTTTAGCCATTACACAGCGGAATTACCTATATGCTGGAAGGTCCAAAAGGGACCATGTCTCTTCATATGCAGATATTTCTTGTTTCTAAATAAAATCTAACATTTTAGTGTTTAGTAGTAAAAAAATGTAATCTCAATGTCACACTTTTCAGCTTTCTGTTATATGATGATTGCATATAATCTTCTTCAAAAGGTTTATGAAATGCGATAGTTGGGTGGAGTTTTAAACATGCTTACTATTTATTGGGATGCTCGTCTTATTTCAACAGTGTTCTTCTTTTTTTCCAAAGAAAATCTGTGTTTCAAGAAAAAACAATCTTCTGGCCTACAGGTAAGTATAGCAAAATATCATGTCAATTATGATATGAGGAAGAAAGAGAAACATAGAATGAGAGTGGAATTGCAAGAGATCAATAATAAAGCATCTATACTTACGATGACAGTGTTTTCTAAATATTGCTGAATGTAAGTCTTGATTAGTCTTCTAGTAGTTTGTTACAATGTCTTTTCTTGTTGGAAGTTCCAAAATCTCTTCTGATTTCAGCAGTTAGAAGACATATTCTTCAAAAGGAAGGAAGAACCGTTCCATGGTTCTTAGAGAAAATGCATCAACCAAGCCTTGGCCCATGCAATACGCAGTGACTTTGTGCCTATCATCCCGTGCACGCACATAATTTCACAGCAATTCAGTAAAAACAAAGCTTTGAACTGAGATTTTACTGTATATATCATTGTGAAATATGTGAAAATAGCTCAGAAATTACAAATCAAGAAAAATTCTGTTTTTAAGTCTTAATACTATTTTTCTATACAAACATTGGGATTTAGTTTTCTGTAATATTATATAGCTTGCTGTATAGGAAGTATACTAAACACTTCATACAAATGGCAAGAAACTGAACTCACCGCCATTCGTAGCTGTGATCTCGAAAATAGAAACTGGACTACTTACCTTAATTTTGACCACAATCCACAGGTCTGGTGTTGAATTTTAGCCATTACACAGCGGAATTACCTATATGCTGGAAGGTCCAAAAGGGACCATGTCTCTTCATATGCAGATATTTCTTGTTTCTAAATAAAATCTAACATTCTAGTGTTTAGTAGTAAAAAATGCAATCTCAATGTCACACTTTTCAGCTTTCTGTTACATGATGATTGCATATAATCTTCTTCAAAAGGTTTATGAAATTCGATAGTTGGGTGGAGTTTTAAACATGCTTACTATTTATTGGGACGCTCTTCTTATTTCAACCGTGTTCTTCTTTTTTTCCAAAGGCAATCTGTGTTTCAAGAAAAAACAATCTTCTGGCCTACAGGTAAGTATAGCAAAATATCATGTCAATTATGATATGAGGAAGAAAGAGAAACATAGAATGAGAGTGGAATTGCAAGAGATTAATAATAAAGCATCTATACTTACGATGACAGTGTTTTCTAAATATTGCTGAATGTAAGTCTTGATTAGTCTTCTAGTAGTTTGTTACAATGTCTTTTCTTGTTGAAAGTTCCAAAATCTCTTCTGATTTCAGCAGTTAGAAGACATATTCTTCAAAAGGAAGGAAGAACCGTTCCATGGTTCTTAGAGAAAATGCATCAACCAAGCCTTGGCCCATGCAATACGCAGTGACTTTGTGCCTATCATCCCGTGCACGCACATAATTTCACAGCAATTCAGTAAAAACAAAGCTTTGAACTGAGATTTTACTGTATATATCATTGTGAAATATGTGAAAATAGCTCAGAAATTACAAATCAAGAAAAATTCTGTTTTTAAGTCTTAATACTATTTTTCTATACAAACATTGGGATTTAGTTTTCTGTAATATTATATAGCTTGCTGTATAGGAAGTATACTAAACACTTCATACAAATGGCAAGAAACTGAACTCACCGCCATTCGTAGCTGTGATCTCGAAAATAGAAACTGGACTACTTACCTTAATTTTGACCACAATCCACAGGTCTGGTGTTGACTTTTAGCCATTACACAGCGGAATTACCTATATGCTGGAAGGTCCAAAAGGGACCATGTCTCTTCATATGCAGATATTTCTTGTTTCTAAATAAAATCTAACATTTTAGTGTTTAGTAGTAAAAAATGTAATCTCAATGTCACACTTTTCAGCTTTCTGTTATATGATGATTGCATATAATCTTCTTCAAAAGGTTTATGAAATGCGATAGTTGGGTGGAGTTTTAAACATGCTTACTATTTATTGGGATGCTTGTCTTATTTCAACAGTGTTCTTCTTTTTTTCCAAAGAAAATCTGTGTTTCAAGAAAAAACAATCTTCTGGCCTACAGGTAAGTATAGCAAAATATCATGTCAATTATGATATGAGGAAGAAAGAGAAACATAGAATGAGAGTGGAATTGCAAGAGATCAATAATAAAGCATCTATACTTACGATGACAGTGTTTTCTAAATATTGCTGAATGTAAGTCTTGATTAGTCTTCTAGTAGTTTGTTACAATGTCTTTTCTTGTTGGAAGTTCCAAAATCTCTTCTGATTTCAGCAGTTAGAAGACATATTCTTCAAAAGGAAGGAAGAACCGTTCCATGGTTCTTAGAGAAAATGCATCAACCAAGCCTTGGCCCATGCAATACGCAGTGACTTTGTGCCTATCATCCCGTGCACGCACATAATTTCACAGCAATTCAGTAAAAACAAAGCTTTGAACTGAGATTTTATTGTATATATCATTGTGAAATATGTGAAAATAGCTCAGAAATTACAAATCAAGAAAAATTCTGTTTTTAAGTCTTAATACTATTTTTCTATACAAACATTGGGATTTAGTTTTCTGTAATATTATATAGCTTGCTGTATAGGAAGTATACTAAACACTTTATACAAATGGCAAGAAACTGAACTCACCGCCATTCGTAGCTGTGATCTCGAAAATAGAAACTGGACTTCTTACCTTAATTTTGACCACAATCCACAGGTCTGGTGTTGACTTTTAGCCATTACACATCGGAATTACCTATATGCTGGAAGGTCCAAAAGGGACCATGTCTCTTCGTATGCAGATATTTCTTGTTTCTAAATAAAATCTAACATTTTAGTGTTTAGTAGTAAAAAATGCAATCTCAATGTCACACTTTTCAGCTTTCTGTTACATGATGATTGCACATAATCTTCTTCAAAAGGTTTATGAAATGCGATAGTTGGGTGGAGTTTTAAACATGCTTACTATTTATTGGGATGCTCGTCTTATTTCAACAGTGTTCTTCTTTTTTTCCAAAGGAAATCTGTGTTTCAAGAAAAAACAATCTTCTGGCCTACAGGTAAGTATAGCAAAATATCATGTCAATTATGATATGAGGAAGAAAGAGAAACATAGAATGAGAGTGGAATTGCAAGAGATCAATAATAAAGCATCTATACTTACGATGACAGTGTTTTCTAAATATTTCTGAATGTAAGTCTTGATTAGTCTTCTAGTAGTTTGTTACAATGTCTTTTCTTGTTGGAAGTTCCAAAATCTCTTCTGATTTCAGCAGTTAGAAGACATATTCTTCAAAAGGAAGGAAGAACCGTTCCATGGTTCTTAGAGAAAATGCATCAACCAAGCCTTGGCCCATGCAATACGCAGTGACTTTGTGCCTATCATCCCGTGCACGCACATAATTTCACAGCAATTCAGTAAAAACAAAGCTTTGAACTGAGATTTTACTGTATATATCATTGTGAAATATGTGAAAATAGCTCAGAAATTACAAATCAAGAAAAATTCTGTTTTTAAGTCTTAATACTATTTTTCTATACAAACATTGGGATTTAGTTTTCTGTAATATTATATAGCTTGCTGTATAGGAAGTATACTAAACACTTCATACAAATGGCAAGAAACTGAACTCACCGCCATTCGTAGCTGTGATCTCGAAAATAGAAACTGGACTACTTACCTTAATTTTGACCACAATCCACAGGTCTGGTGTTGACTTTTAGCCATTACACAGCGGAATTACCTATATGCTGGAAGGTCCAAAAGGGACCATGTCTCTTCATATGCAGATATTTCTTGTTTCTAAATAAAATCTAACATTCTAGTGTTTAGTAGTAAAAAATGCAATCTCAATGTCACACTTTTCAGCTTTCTGTAACATGATGATTGCATATAATCTTCTTCAAAAGGTTTATGAAATTCGATAGTTGGGTGGAGTTTTAAACATGCTTACTATTTATTGGGACGCTCTTCTTATTTCAACCGTGTTCTTCTTTTTTTCCAAAGGCAATCTGTGTTTCAAGAAAAAACAATCTTCTGGCCTACAGGTAAGTATAGCAAAATATCATGTCAATTATGATATGAGGAAGAAAGAGAAACATAGAATGAGAGTGGAATTGCAAGAGATCAATAATAAAGCATCTATACTTACGATGACAGTGTTTTCTAAATATTGCTGAATGTAAGTCTTGATTAGTCTTCTAGTAGTTTGTTACAATGTCTTTTCTTGTTGGAAGTTCCAAAATCTCTTCTGATTTCAGCAGTTAGAAGACATATTCTTCAAAAGGAAGGAAGAACCGTTCCATGGTTCTTAGAGAAAATGCATCAACCAAGCCTTGGCCCATGCAATACGCAGTGACTTTGTGCCTATCATCCCTTGCACGCACATAATTTCACAGCAATTCAGTAAAAACAAAGCTTTGAACTGAGATTTTACTGTATATATCATTGTGAAATATGTGAAAATAGCTCAGAAATTACAAATCAAGAAAAATTCTGTTTTTAAGTCTTAATACTATTTTTCTATACAAACATTGGGATTTAGTTTTCTGTAATATTATATAGCTTGCTGTATAGGAAGTATACTAAACACTTCATACAAATGGCAAGAAACTGAACTCACCGCCATTCGTAGCTGTGATCTCGAAAATAGAAACTGGACTTCTTACCTTAATTTTGACCACAATCCACAGGTCTGGTGTTGACTTTTAGCCATTACACATCGGAATTACCTATATGCTGGAAGGTCCAAAAGGGACCATGTCTCTTCATATGCAGATATTTCTTGTTTCTAAATAAAATCTAGCATTTTAGTGTTTAGTAGTAAAAAATGCAATCTCAATGTCACACTTTTCAGCTTTCTGTTACATGATGATTGCACATAATCTTCTTCAAAAGGTTTATGAAATGCGATAGTTGGGTGGAGTTTTAAACATGCTTACTATTTATTGGGATGCTCGTCTTATTTCAACAGTGTTCTTCTTTTTTTCCAAAGGAAATCTGTGTTTCAAGAAAAAACAATCTTCTGGCCTACAGGTAAGTATAGCAAAATATCATGTCAATTATGATATGAGGAAGAAAGAGAAACATAGAATGAGAGTGGAATTGCAAGAGATCAATAATAAAGCATCTATACTTACGATGACAGTGTTTTCTAAATATTGCTGAATGTAAGTCTTGATTAGTCTTCTAGTAGTTTGTTACAATGTCTTTTCTTGTTGGAAGTTCCAAAATCTCTTCTGATTTCAGCAGTTAGAAGACATATTCTTCAAAAGGAAGGAAGAACCGTTCCATGGTTCTTAGAGAAAATGCATCAACCAAGCCTTGGCCCATGCAATACGCAGTGACTTTGTGCCTATCATCCCGTGCACGCACATAATTTCACAGCAATTCAGTAAAAACAAAGCTTTGAACTGAGATTTTACTGTATATATCATTGTGAAATATGTGAAAATAGCTCAGAAATTACAAATCAAGAAAAATTCTGTTTTTAAGTCTTAATACTATTTTTCTATACAAACATTGGGATTTAGTTTTCTGTAATATTATATAGCTTGCTGTATAGGAAGTATACTAAACACTTCATACAAATGGCAAGAAACTGAACTCACCGCCATTCGTAGCTGTGATCTCGAAAATAGAAACTGGACTACTTACCTTAATTTTGACCACAATCCACAGGTCTGGTGTTGACTTTTAGCCATTACACAGCGGAATTACCTATATGCTGGAAGGTCCAAAAGGGACCATGTCTCTTCATATGCAGATATTTCTTGTTTCTAAATAAAATCTAACATTCTAGTGTTTAGTAGTAAAAAATGCAATCTCAATGTCACACTTTTCAGCTTTCTGTAACATGATGATTGCATATAATCTTCTTCAAAAGGTTTATGAAATTCGATAGTTGGGTGGAGTTTTAAACATGCTTACTATTTATTGGGACGCTCTTCTTATTTCAACCGTGTTCTTCTTTTTTTCCAAAGGCAATCTGTGTTTCAAGAAAAAACAATCTTCTGGCCTACAGGTAAGTATAGCAAAATATCATGTCAATTATGATATGAGGAAGAAAGAGAAACATAGAATGAGAGTGGAATTGCAAGAGATCAATAATAAAGCATCTATACTTACGATGACAGTGTTTTCTAAATATTGCTGAATGTAAGTCTTGATTAGTCTTCTAGTAGTTTGTTACAATGTCTTTTCTTGTTGGAAGTTCCAAAATCTCTTCTGATTTCAGCAGTTAGAAGACATATTCTTCAAAAGGAAGGAAGAACCGTTCCATGGTTCTTAGAGAAAATGCATCAACCAAGCCTTGGCCCATGCAATACGCAGTGACTTTGTGCCTATCATCCCTTGCACGCACATAATTTCACAGCAATTCAGTAAAAACAAAGCTTTGAACTGAGATTTTACTGTATATATCATTGTGAAATATGTGAAAATAGCTCAGAAATTACAAATCAAGAAAAATTCTGTTTTTAAGTCTTAATACTATTTTTCTATACAAACATTGGGATTTAGTTTTCTGTAATATTATATAGCTTGCTGTATAGGAAGTATACTAAACACTTCATACAAATGGCAAGAAACTGAACTCACCGCCATTCGTAGCTGTGATCTCGAAAATAGAAACTGGACTTCTTACCTTAATTTTGACCACAATCCACAGGTCTGGTGTTGACTTTTAGCCATTACACATCGGAATTACCTATATGCTGGAAGGTCCAAAAGGGACCATGTCTCTTCATATGCAGATATTTCTTGTTTCTAAATAAAATCTAGCATTTTAGTGTTTAGTAGTAAAAAATGCAATCTCAATGTCACACTTTTCAGCTTTCTGTTACATGATGATTGCACATAATCTTCTTCAAAAGGTTTATGAAATGCGATAGTTGGGTGGAGTTTTAAACATGCTTACTATTTATTGGGATGCTCGTCTTATTTCAACAGTGTTCTTCTTTTTTTCCAAAGGAAATCTGTGTTTCAAGAAAAAACAATCTTCTGGCCTACAGGTAAGTATAGCAAAATATCATGTCAATTATGATATGAGGAAGAAAGAGAAACATAGAATGAGAGTGGAATTGCAAGAGATCAATAATAAAGCATCTATACTTACGATGACAGTGTTTTCTAAATATTGCTGAATGTAAGTCTTGATTAGTCTTCTAGTAGTTTGTTACAATGTCTTTTCTTGTTGGAAGTTCCAAAATCTCTTCTGATTTCAGCAGTTAGAAGACATATTCTTCAAAAGGAAGGAAGAACCGTTCCATGGTTCTTAGAGAAAATGCATCAACCAAGCCTTGGCCCATGCAATACGCAGTGACTTTGTGCCTATCATCCCGTGCACGCACATAATTTCACAGCAATTCAGTAAAAACAAAGCTTTGAACTGAGATTTTACTGTATATATCATTGTGAAATATGTGAAAATAGCTCAGAAATTACAAATCAAGAAAAATTCTGTTTTTAAGTCTTAATACTATTTTTCTATACAAACATTGGGATTTAGTTTTCTGTAATATTATATAGCTTGCTGTATAGGAAGTATACTAAACACTTCATACAAATGGCAAGAAACTGAACTCACCGCCATTCGTAGCTGTGATCTCGAAAATAGAAACTGGACTACTTACCTTAATTTTGACCACAATCCACAGGTCTGGTGTTGACTTTTAGCCATTACACAGCGGAATTACCTATATGCTGGAAGGTCCAAAAGGGACCATGTCTCTTCATATGCAGATATTTCTTGTTTCTAAATAAAATCTAACATTCTAGTGTTTAGTAGTAAAAAATGCAATCTCAATGTCACACTTTTCAGCTTTCTGTTACATGATGATTGCATATAATCTTCTTCAAAAGGTTTATGAAATTCGATAGTTGGGTGGAGTTTTAAACATGCTTACTATTTATTGGGACGCTCTTCTTATTTCAACCGTGTTCTTCTTTTTTTCCAAAGGCAATCTGTGTTTCAAGAAAAAACAATCTTCTGGCCTACAGGTAAGTATAGCAAAATATCATGTCAATTATGATATGAGGAAGAAAGAGAAACATAGAATGAGAGTGGAATTGCAAGAGATCAATAATAAAGCATCTATACTTACGATGACAGTGTTTTCTAAATATTGCTGAATGTAAGTCTTGATTAGTCTTCTAGTAGTTTGTTACAATGTCTTTTCTTGTTGGAAGTTCCAAAATCTCTTCTGATTTCAGCAGTTAGAAGACATATTCTTCAAAAGGAAGGAAGAACCGTTCCATGGTTCTTAGAGAAAATGCATCAACCAAGCCTTGGCCCATGCAATACGCAGTGACTTTGTGCCTATCATCCCGTGCACGCACATAATTTCACAGCAATTCAGTAAAAACAAAGCTTTGAACTGAGATTTTACTGTATATATCATTGTGAAATATGTGAAAATAGCTCAGAAATTACAAATCAAGAAAAATTCTGTTTTTAAGTCTTAATACTATTTTTCTATACAAACATTGGGATTTAGTTTTCTGTAATATTATATAGCTTGCTGTATAGGAAGTATACTAAACACTTCATACAAATGGCAAGAAACTGAACTCACCGCCATTCGTAGCTGTGATCTCGAAAATAGAAACTGGACTACTTACCTTAATTTTGACCACAATCCACAGGTCTGGTGTTGACTTTTAGCCATTACACAGCGGAATTACCTATATGCTGGAAGGTCCAAAAGGGACCATGTCTCTTCATATGCAGATATTTCTTGTTTCTAAATAAAATCTAACATTCTAGTGTTTAGTAGTAAAAAATGCAATCTCAATGTCACACTTTTCAGCTTTCTGTAACATGATGATTGCATATAATCTTCTTCAAAAGGTTTATGAAATTCGATAGTTGGGTGGAGTTTTAAACATGCTTACTATTTATTGGGACGCTCTTCTTATTTCAACCGTGTTCTTCTTTTTTTCCAAAGGCAATCTGTGTTTCAAGAAAAAACAATCTTCTGGCCTACAGGTAAGTATAGCAAAATATCATGTCAATTATGATATGAGGAAGAAAGAGAAACATAGAATGAGAGTGGAATTGCAAGAGATCAATAATAAAGCATCTATACTTACGATGACAGTGTTTTCTAAATATTGCTGAATGTAAGTCTTGATTAGTCTTCTAGTAGTTTCTTACAATGTCTTTTCTTGTTGGAAGTTCCAAAATCTCTTCTGATTTCAGCAGTTAGAAGACATATTCTTCAAAAGGAAGGAAGAACCGTTCCATGGTTCTTAGAGAAAATGCATCAACCAAGCCTTGGCCCATGCAATACGCAGTGACTTTGTGCCTATCATCCCTTGCACGCACATAATTTCACAGCAATTCAGTAAAAACAAAGCTTTGAACTGAGATTTTACTGTATATATCATTGTGAAATATGTGAAAATAGCTCAGAAATTACAAATCAAGAAAAATTCTGTTTTTAAGTCTTAATACTATTTTTCTATACAAACATTGGGATTTAGTTTTCTGTAATATTATATAGCTTGCTGTATAGGAAGTATACTAAACACTTCATACAAATGGCAAGAAACTGAACTCACCGCCATTCGTAGCTGTGATCTCGAAAATAGAAACTGGACTTCTTACCTTAATTTTGACCACAATCCACAGGTCTGGTGTTGACTTTTAGCCATTACACATCGGAATTACCTATATGCTGGAAGGTCCAAAAGGGACCATGTCTCTTCATATGCAGATATTTCTTGTTTCTAAATAAAATCTAGCATTTTAGTGTTTAGTAGTAAAAAATGCAATCTCAATGTCACACTTTTCAGCTTTCTGTTACATGATGATTGCACATAATCTTCTTCAAAAGGTTTATGAAATGCGATAGTTGGGTGGAGTTTTAAACATGCTTACTATTTATTGGGATGCTCGTCTTATTTCAACAGTGTTCTTCTTTTTTTCCAAAGGAAATCTGTGTTTCAAGAAAAAACAATCTTCTGGCCTACAGGTAAGTATAGCAAAATATCATGTCAATTATGATATGAGGAAGAAAGAGAAACATAGAATGAGAGTGGAATTGCAAGAGATCAATAATAAAGCATCTATACTTACGATGACAGTGTTTTCTAAATATTGCTGAATGTAAGTCTTGATTAGTCTTCTAGTAGTTTGTTACAATGTCTTTTCTTGTTGGAAGTTCCAAAATCTCTTCTGATTTCAGCAGTTAGAAGACATATTCTTCAAAAGGAAGGAAGAACCGTTCCATGGTTCTTAGAGAAAATGCATCAACCAAGCCTTGGCCCATGCAATACGCAGTGACTTTGTGCCTATCATCCCGTGCACGCACATAATTTCACAGCAATTCAGTAAAAACAAAGCTTTGAACTGAGATTTTACTGTATATATCATTGTGAAATATGTGAAAATAGCTCAGAAATTACAAATCAAGAAAAATTCTGTTTTTAAGTCTTAATACTATTTTTCTATACAAACATTGGGATTTAGTTTTCTGTTATATTATATAGCTTGCTGTATAGGAAGTATACTAAACACTTCATACAAATGGCAAGAAACTGAACTCACCGCCATTCGTAGCTGTGATCTCGAAAATAGAAACTGGACTACTTACCTTAATTTTGACCACAATCCACAGGTCTGGTGTTGACTTTTAGCCATTACACAGCGGAATTACCTATATGCTGGAAGGTCCAAAAGGGACCATGTCTCTTCATATGCAGATATTTCTTGTTTCTAAATAAAATCTAACATTCTAGTGTTTAGTAGTAAAAAATGCAATCTCAATGTCACACTTTTCAGCTTTCTGTTACATGATGATTGCATATAATCTTCTTCAAAAGGTTTATGAAATTCGATAGTTGGGTGGAGTTTTAAACATGCTTACTATTTATTGGGACGCTCTTCTTATTTCAACCGTGTTCTTCTTTTTTTCCAAAGGCAATCTGTGTTTCAAGAAAAAACAATCTTCTGGCCTACAGGTAAGTATAGCAAAATATCATGTCAATTATGATATGAGGAAGAAAGAGAAACATAGAATGAGAGTGGAATTGCAAGAGATCAATAATAAAGCATCTATACTTACGATGACAGTGTTTTCTAAATATTGCTGAATGTAAGTCTTGATTAGTCTTCTAGTAGTTTGTTACAATGTCTTTTCTTGTTGGAAGTTCCAAAATCTCTTCTGATTTCAGCAGTTAGAAGACATATTCTTCAAAAGGAAGGAAGAACCGTTCCATGGTTCTTAGAGAAAATGCATCAACCAAGCCTTGGCCCATGCAATACGCAGTGACTTTGTGCCTATCATCCCGTGCACGCACATAATTTCACAGCAATTCAGTAAAAACAAAGCTTTGAACTGAGATTTTACTGTATATATCATTGTGAAATATGTGAAAATAGCTCAGAAATTACAAATCAAGAAAAATTCTGTTTTTAAGTCTTAATACTATTTTTCTATACAAACATTGGGATTTCGTTTTCTGTAATATTATATAGCTTGCTGTATAGGAAGTATACTAAACACTTCATACAAATGGCAAGAAACTGAACTCACCGCCATTCGTAGCTGTGATCTCGAAAATAGAAACTGGACTACTTACCTTAATTTTGACCACAATCCACAGGTCTGGTGTTGACTTTTAGCCATTACACAGCGGAATTACCTATATGCTGGAAGGTCCAAAAGGGACCATGTCTCTTCATATGCAGATATTTCTTGTTTCTAAATAAAATCTAACATTTTAGTGTTTAGTAGTAAAAAATGCAATCTCAATGTCACACTTTTCAGCTTTCTGTTACATGATGATTGCATATAATCTTCTTCAAAAGGTTTATGAAATTTGATAGTTGGATGGAGTTTTAAACATGCTTACTATTTATTGGGACGCTCTTCTTATTTCAACCGTGTTCTTCTTTTTTTCCAAAGGCAATCTGTGTTTCAAGAAAAAACAATCTTCTGGCCTACAGGTAAGTATAGCAAAATATCATGTCAATTATGATATGAGGAAGAAAGAGAAACATAGAATGAGAGTGGAATTGCAAGAGATCAATAATAAAGCATCTATACTTACGATGACAGTGTTTTCTAAATATTGCTGAATGTAAGTCTTGATTAGTCTTCTAGTAGTTTGTTACAATGTCTTTTCTTGTTGGAAGTTCCAAAATCTCTTCTGATTTCAGCAGTTAGAAGACATATTCTTCAAAAGGAAGGAAGAACCGTTCCATGGTTCTTAGAGAAAATGCATCAACCAAGCCTTGGCCCATGCAATACGCAGTGACTTTGTGCCTATCATCCCGTGCACGCACATAATTTCACAGCAATTCAGTAAAAACAAAGCTTTGAACTGAGATTTTACTGTATATATCATTGTGAAATATGTGAAAATAGCTCAGAAATTACAAATCAAGAAAAATTCTGTTTTTAAGTCTTAATACTATTTTTCTATACAAACATTGGGATTTAGTTTTCTGTAATATTATATAGCTTGCTGTATAGGAAGTATACTAAACACTTTATACAAATGGCAAGAAACTGAACTCACCGCCATTCGTAGCTGTGATCTCGAAAATAGAAACTGGACTTCTTACCTTAATTTTGACCACAATCCACAGGTCCGGTGTTGACTTTTAGCCATTACACATCGGAATTACCTATATGCTGGAAGGTCCAAAAGGGACCATGTCTCTTCATATGCAGATATTTCTTGTTTCTAAATAAAATCTAACATTTTAGTGTTTAGTAGTAAAAAATGCAATCTCAATGTCACACTTTTCAGCTTTCTGTTACATGATGATTGCACATAATCTTCTTCAAAAGGTTTATGAAATGCGATAGTTGGGTGGAGTTTTAAACATGCTTACTATTTATTGGGATGCTCTTCTTATTTCAACCGTGTTCTTCATTTTTTCCAAAGGCAATCTGTGTTTCAAGAAAAAACAATCTTCTGGCCTACAGGTAAGTATAGCAAAATATCATGTCAATTATGATATGAGGAAGAAAGAGAAACATAGAATGAGAGTGGAATTGCAAGAGATCAATAATAAAGCATCTATACTTACGATGACAGTGTTTTCTAAATATTGCTGAATGTAAGTCTTGATTAGTCTTCTAGTAGTTTGTTACAATGTCTTTTCTTGTTGGAAGTTCCAAAATCTCTTCTGATTTCAGCAGTTAGAAGACATATTCTTCAAAAGGAAGGAAGAACCGTTCCATGGTTCTTAGAGAAAATGCATCAACCAAGCCTTGGCCCATGCAATACGCAGTGACTTTGTGCCTATCATCCCGTGCACGCACATAATTTCACAGCAATTCAGTAAAAACAAAGCTTTGAACTGAGATTTTACTGTATATATCATTGTGAAATATGTGAAAATAGCTCAGAAATTACAAATCAAGAAAAATTCTGTTTTTAAGTCTTAATACTATTTTTCTATACAAACATTGGGATTTAGTTTTCTGTAATATTATATAGCTTGCTGTATAGGAAGTATACTAAACACTTTATACAAATGGCAAGAAACTGAACTCACCGCCATTCGTAGCTGTGATCTCGAAAATAGAAACTGGACTACTTACCTTAATTTTGACCACAATCCACAGGTCTGGTGTTGACTTTTAGCCATTACACAGCGGAATTACCTATATGCTGGAAGGTCCAAAAGGGACCATGTCTCTTCATATGCAGATATTTCTTGTTTCTAAATAAAATCTAACATTTTAGTGTTTAGTAGTAAAAAATGCAATCTCAATGTCACACTTTTCAGCTTTCTGTTACATGATGAATGCATATAATCTTCTTCAAAAGGTTTATGAAATTTGATAGTTGGATGGAGTTTTAAACATGCTTACTATTTATTGGGACGCTCTTCTTATTTCAACCGTGTTCTTCATTTTTTCCAAAGGCAATCTGTGTTTCAAGAAAAAACAATCTTCTGGCCTACAGGTAAGTATAGCAAAATATCATGTCAATTATGATATGAGGAAGAAAGAGAAACATAGAATGAGAGTGGAATTGCAAGAGATCAATAATAAAGCATCTATACTTACGATGACAGTGTTTTCTAAATATTGCTGAATGTAAGTCTTGATTAGTCTTCTAGTAGTTTGTTACAATGTCTTTTCTTGTTGGAAGTTCCAAAATCTCTTCTGATTTCAGCAGTTAGAAGACATATTCTTCAAAAGGAAGGAAGAACCGTTCCATGGTTCTTAGAGAAAATGCATCAACCAAGCCTTGGCCCATGCAATACGCAGTGACTTTGTGCCTATCATCCCGTGCACGCACATAATTTCACAGCAATTCAGTAAAAACAAAGCTTTGAACTGAGATTTTACTGTATATATCATTGTGAAATATGTGAAAATAGCTCAGAAATTACAAATCAAGAAACATTCTGTTTTTAAGTCTTAATACTATTTTTCTATACAAACATTGGGATTTAGTTTTCTGTAATATTATATAGCTTGCTGTATAGGAAGTATACTAAACACTTCATACAAATGGCAAGAAACTGAACTCACCGCCATTCGTAGCTGTGATCTCGAAAATAGAAACTGGACTTCTTACCTTAATTTTGACCACAATCCACAGGTCTGGTGTTGACTTTTAGCCATTACACATCGGAATTACCTATATGCTGGAAGGTCCAAAAGGGACCATGTCTCTTCATATGCAGATATTTCTTGTTTCTAAATAAAATCTAAAATTTTAGTGTTTAGTTGTAAAAAATGTAATCTCAATGTCACACTTTTCAGCTTTCTGTTATATGATGATTGCATATAATCTTCTTCAAAAGGTTTATGAAATGCGATAGTTGGGTGGAGTTTTAAACATGCTTACTATTTATTGGGATGCTCGTCTTATTTCAACAGTGTTCTTCTTTTTTTCCAAAGAAAATCTGTGTTTCAAGAAAAAACAATCTTCTGGCCTACAGGTAAGTATAGCAAAATATCATGTCAATTATGATATGAGGAAGAAAGAGAAACATAGAATGAGAGTGGAATTGCAAGAGATCAATAATAAAGCATCTATACTTACGATGACAGTGTTTTCTAAATATTGCTGAATGTAAGTCTTGATTAGTCTTCTAGTAGTTTGTTACAATGTCTTTTCTTGTTGGAAGTTCCAAAATCTCTTCTGATTTCAGCAGTTAGAAGACATATTCTTCAAAAGGAAGGAAGAACCGTTCCATGGTTCTTAGAGAAAATGCATCAACCAAGCCTTGGCCCATGCAATACGCAGTGACTTTGTGCCTATCATCTCGTGCACGCACATAATTTCACAGCAATTCAGTAAAAACAAAGCTTTGAACTGAGATTTTACTGTATATATCATTGTGAAATATGTGAAAATAGCTCAGAAATTACAAATCAAGAAAAAGTCTGGTTTTAAGTCTTAATACTATTTTTCTATACAAACATTGGGATTTAGTTTTCTGTAATATTATATAGCTTGCTGTATAGGAAGTATACTAAACACTTTATACAAATGGAAAGAAACTGAACTCACCGCCATTCGTAGCTGTGATCTCGAAAATAGAAACTGGACTTCTTACCTTAATTTTGACCACAATCCACAGGTCTGGTGTTGACTTTTAGCCATTACACATCGGAATTACCTATATGCTGGAAGGTCCAAAAGGGACCATGTCTCTTCATATGCAGATATTTCTTGTTTCTAAATAAAATCTAACATTTTAGTGTTTAGTAGTAAAAAATGCAATCTCAATGTCACACTTTTCAGCTTTCTGTTACATGATGATTGCATATAATCTTCTTCAAAAGGTTTATGAAATTTGATAGTTGGATGGAGTTTTAAACATGCTTACTATTTATTGGGACGCTCTTCTTATTTCAACCGTGTTCTTCATTTTTTCCAAAGGCAATCTGTGTTTCAAGAAAAAACAATCTTCTGGCCTACAGGTAAGTATAGCAAAATATCATGTCAATTATGATATGAGGAAGAAAGAGAAACATAGAATGAGAGTGGAATTGCAAGAGATCAATAATAAAGCATCTATACTTACGATGACAGTGTTTTCTAAATATTGCTGAATGTAAGTCTTGATTAGTCTTCTAGTAGTTTGTTACAATGTCTTTTCTTGTTGGAAGTTCCAAAATCTCTTCTGATTTCAGCAGTTAGAAGACATATTCTTCAAAAGGAAGGAAGAACCGTTCCATGGTTCTTAGAGAAAATGCATCAACCAAGCCTTGGCCCATGCAATACGCAGTGACTTTGTGCCTATCATCCCGTGCACGCACATAATTTCACAGCAATTCAGTAAAAACAAAGCTTTGAACTGAGATTTTACTGTATATATCATTGTGAAATATGTGAAAATAGCTCAGAAATTACAAATCAAGAAAAATTCTGTTTTTAAGTCTTAATACTATTTTTCTATACAAACATTGGGATTTAGTTTTCTATAATATTATATAGCTTGCTGTATAGGAAGTATACTAAACACTTCATACAAATGGCAAGAAACTGAACTCACCGCCATTCGTAGCTGTGATCTCGAAAATAGAAACTGGACTACTTACCTTAATTTTGACCACAATCCACAGGTCTGGTGTTGACTTTTAGCCATTACACAGCGGAATTACCTATATGCTGGAAGGTCCAAAAGGGACCATGTCTCTTCATATGCAGATATTTCTTGTTTCTAAATAAAATCTAACATTTTAGTGTTTAGTAGTAAAAAATGCAATCTCAATGTCACACTTTTCAGCTTTCTGTTACATGATGATTGCATATAATCTTCTTCAAAAGGTTTATGAAATTTGATAGTTGGATGGAGTTTTAAACATGCTTACTATTTATTGGGACGCTCTTCTTATTTCAACCGTGTTCTTCATTTTTTCCAAAGGCAATCTGTGTTTCAAGAAAAAACAATCTTCTGGCCTACAGGTAAGTATAGCAAAATATCATGTCAATTATGATATGAGGAAGAAAGAGAAACATAGAATGAGAGTGGAATTGCAAGAGATCAATAATAAAGCATCTATACTTACGATGACAGTGTTTTCTAAATATTGCTGAATGTAAGTCTTGATTAGTCTTCTAGTAGTTTGTTACAATGTCTTTTCTTGTTGGAAGTTCCAAAATCTCTTCTGATTTCAGCAGTTAGAAGACATATTCTTCAAAAGGAAGGAAGAACCGTTCCATGGTTCTTAGAGAAAATGCATCAACCAAGCCTTGGCCCATGCAATACGCAGTGACTTTGTGCCTATCATCCCGTGCACGCACATAATTTCACAGCAATTCAGTAAAAACAAAGCTTTGAACTGAGATTTTACTGTATATATCATTGTGAAATATGTGAAAATAGCTCAGAAATTACAAATCAAGAAAAATTCTGTTTTTAAGTCTTAATACTATTTTTCTATACAAACATTGGGATTTAGTTTTCTGTAATATTATATAGCTTGCTGTATAGGAAGTATACTAAACACTTTATACAAATGGCAAGAAACTGAACTCACCGCCATTCGTAGCTGTGATCTCGAAAATAGAAACTGGACTACTTACCTTAATTTTGACCACAATCCACAGGTCTGGTGTTGACTTTTAGCCATTACACAGCGGAATTACCTATATGCTGGAAGGTCCAAAAGGGACCATGTCTCTTCATATGCAGATATTTCTTGTTTCTAAATAAAATCTAACATTTTAGTGTTTAGTAGTAAAAAATGCAATCTCAATGTCACACTTTTCAGCTTTCTGTTACATGATGATTGCACATAATCTTCTTCAAAAGGTTTATGAAATGCGATAGTTGGGTGGAGTTTTAAACATGCTTACTATTTATTGGGATGCTCGTCTTATTTCAACAGTGTTCTTCTTTTTTTCCAAAGGAAATCTGTGTTTCAAGAAAAAACAATCTTCTGGCCTACAGGTAAGTATAGCAAAATATCATGTCAATTATGATATGAGGAAGAAAGAGAAACATAGAATGAGAGTGGAATTGCAAGAGATCAATAATCAAGCATCTATACTTACGATGACAGTGTTTTCTAAATATTGCTGAATGTAAGTCTTGATTAGTCTTCTAGTAGTTTGTTACAATGTCTTTTCTTGTTGGAAGTTCCAAAATCTCTTCTGATTTCAGCAGTTAGAAGACATATTCTTCAAAAGGAAGGAAGAACCGTTCCATGGTTCTTAGAGAAAATGCATCAACCAAGCCTTGGCCCATGCAATACGCAGTGACTTTGTGCCTATCATCCCGTGCACGCACATAATTTCACAGCAATTCAGTAAAAACAAAGCTTTGAACTGAGATTTTACTGTATATATCATTGTGAAATATGTGAAAATAGCTCAGAAATTACAAATCAAGAATAATTCTGTTTTTAAGTCTTAATACTATTTTTCTATACAAACATTGGGATTTAGTTTTCTGTAATATTATATAGCTTGCTGTATAGGAAGTATACTAAACACTTCATACAAATGGCAAGAAACTGAACTCACCGCCATTCGTAGCTGTGATCTCGAAAATAGAAACTGGACTACTTACCTTAATTTTGACCACAATCCACAGGTCTGGTGTTGACTTTTAGCCATTACACAGCGGAATTACCTATATGCTGGAAGGTCCAAAAGGGACCATGTCTCTTCATATGCAGATATTTCTTGTTTCTAAATAAAATCTAACATTCTAGTGTTTAGTAGTAAAAAATGCAATCTCAATGTCACACTTTTCAGCTTTCTGTTACATGATGATTGCATATAATCTTCTTCAAAAGGTTTATGAAATTCGATAGTTGGGTGGAGTTTTAAACATGCTTACTATTTATTGGGACGCTCTTCTTATTTCAACCGTGTTCTTCTTTTTTTCCAAAGGCAATCTGTGTTTCAAGAAAAAACAATCTTCTGGCCTACAGGTAAGTATAGCAAAATATCATGTCAATTATGATATGAGGAAGAAAGAGAAACATAGAATGAGAGTGGAATTGCAAGAGATCAATAATAAAGCATCTATACTTACGATGACAGTGTTTTCTAAATATTGCTGAATGTAAGTCTTGATTAGTCTTCTAGTAGTTTGTTACAATGTCTTTTCTTGTTGGAAGTTCCAAAATCTCTTCTGATTTCAGCAGTTAGAAGACATATTCTTCAAAAGGAAGGAAGAACCGTTCCATGGTTCTTAGAGAAAATGCATCAACCAAGCCTTGGCCCATGCAATACGCAGTGACTTTGTGCCTATCATCCCGTGCACGCACATAATTTCACAGCAATTCAGTAAAAACAAAGCTTTGAACTGAGATTTTACTGTATATATCATTGTGAAATATGTGAAAATAGCTCAGAAATTACAAATCAAGAAAAATTCTGTTTTTAAGTCTTAATACTATTTTTCTATACAAACATTGGGATTTAGTTTTCTGTAATATTATATAGCTTGCTGTATAGGAAGTATACTAAACACTTCATACAAATGGCAAGAAACTGAACTCACCGCCATTCGTAGCTGTGATCTCGAAAATAGAAACTGGACTACTTACCTTAATTTTGACCACAATCCACAGGTCTGGTGTTGACTTTTAGCCATTACACAGCGGAATTACCTATATGCTGGAAGGTCCAAAAGGGACCATGTCTCTTCATATGCAGATATTTCTTGTTTCTAAATAAAATCTAACATTCTAGTGTTTAGTAGTAAAAAATGCAATCTCAATGTCACACTTTTCAGCTTTCTGTTACATGATGATTGCATATAATCTTCTTCAAAAGGTTTATGAAATTCGATAGTTGGGTGGAGTTTTAAACATGCTTACTATTTATTGGGACGCTCTTCTTATTTCAACCGTGTTCTTCTTTTTTTCCAAAGGCAATCTGTGTTTCAAGAAAAAACAATCTTCTGGCCTACAGGTAAGTATAGCAAAATATCATGTCAATTATGATATGAGGAAGAAAGAGAAACATAGAATGAGAGTGGAATTGCAAGAGATCAATAATAAAGCATCTATACTTACGATGACAGTGTTTTCTAAATATTGCTGAATGTAAGTCTTGATTAGTCTTCTAGTAGTTTGTTACAATGTCTTTTCTTGTTGGAAGTTCCAAAATCTCTTCTGATTTCAGCAGTTAGAAGACATATTCTTCAAAAGGAAGGAAGAACCGTTCCATGGTTCTTAGAGAAAATGCATCAACCAAGCCTTGGCCCATGCAATACGCAGTGACTTTGTGCCTATCATCCCGTGCACGCACATAATTTCACAGCAATTCAGTAAAAACAAAGCTTTGAACTGAGATTTTACTGTATATATCATTGTGAAATATGTGAAAATAGCTCAGAAATTACAAATCAAGAAAAATTCTGTTTTTAAGTCTTAATACTATTTTTCTATACAAACATTGGGATTTAGTTTTCTGTAATATTATATAGCTTGCTGTATAGGAAGTATACTAAACACTTTATACAAATGGCAAGAAACTGAACTCACCGCCATTCGTAGCTGTGATCTCGAAAATAGAAACTGGACTTCTTACCTTAATTTTGACCACAATCCACAGGTCTGGTGTTGACTTTTAGCCATTACACATCGGAATTACCTATATGCTGGAAGGTCCAAAAGGGACCATGTCTCTTCATATGCAGATATTTCTTGTTTCTAAATAAAATCTAACATTCTAGTGTTTAGTAGTAAAAAATGCAATCTCAATGTCACACTTTTCAGCTTTCTGTTACATGATGATTGCATATAATCTTCTTCAAAAGGTTTATGAAATTCGATAGTTGGGTGGAGTTTTAAACATGCTTACTATTTATTGGGACGCTCTTCTTATTTCAACCGTGTTCTTCTTTTTTTCCAAAGGCAATCTGTGTTTCAAGAAAAAACAATCTTCTGGCCTACAGGTAAGTATAGCAAAATATCATGTCAATTATGATATGAGGAAGAAAGAGAAACATAGAATGAGAGTGGAATTGCAAGAGATCAATAATAAAGCATCTATACTTACGATGACAGTGTTTTCTAAATATTGCTGAATGTAAGTCTTGATTAGTCTTCTAGTAGTTTGTTACAATGTCTTTTCTTGTTGGAAGTTCCAAAATCTCTTCTGATTTCAGCAGTTAGAAGACATATTCTTCAAAAGGAAGGAAGAACCGTTCCATGGTTCTTAGAGAAAATGCATCAACCAAGCCTTGGCCCATGCAATACGCAGTGACTTTGTGCCTATCATCCCGTGCACGCACATAATTTCACAGCAATTCAGTAAAAACAAAGCTTTGAACTGAGATTTTACTGTATATATCATTGTGAAATATGTGAAAATAGCTCAGAAATTACAAATCAAGAAAAATTCTGTTTTTAAGTCTTAATACTATTTTTCTATACAAACATTGGGATTTAGTTTTCTGTAATATTATATAGCTTGCTGTATAGGAAGTATACTAAACACTTTATACAAATGACAAGAAACTGAACTCACCGCCATTCGTAGCTGTGATCTCGAAAATAGAAACTGGACTTCTTACCTTAATTTTGACCACAATCCACAGGTCTGGTGTTGACTTTTAGCCATTACACATCGGAATTACCTATATGCTGGAAGGTCCAAAAGGGACCATGTCTCTTCATATGCAGATATTTCTTGTTTCTAAATAAAATCTAACATTTTAGTGTTTAGTAGTAAAAAATGCAATCTCAATGTCACACTTTTCAGCTTTCTGTTACATGATGATTGCACATAATCTTCTTCAAAAGGTTTATGAAATGCGATAGTTGGGTGGAGTTTTAAACATGCTTACTATTTATTGGGATGCTCTTCTTATTTCAACAGTGTTCTTCTTTTTTTCCAAAGGAAATCTGTGTTTCAAGAAAAAACAACCTTCTGGCCTACAGGTAAGTATAGCAAAATATCATGTCAATTATGGTATGAGGAAGAAAGAGAAACATAGAATGAGAGTGGAATTGCAAGAGATCAATAATAAAGCATCTATACTTACGATGACAGTGTTTTCTAAATATTGCTGAATGTAAGTCTTGATTAGTCTTCTAGTAGTTTGTTACAATGTCTTTTCTTGTTGGAAGTTCCAAAATCTCTTCTGATTTCAGCAGTTAGAAGACATATTCTTCAAAAGGAAGGAAGAACCGTTCCATGGTTCTTAGAGAAAATGCATCAACCAAGCCTTGGCCCATGCAATACGCAGTGACTTTGTGCCTATCATCCCGTGCACGCACATAATTTCACAGCAATTCAGTAAAAACAAAGCTTTGAACTGAGATTTTACTGTATATATCATTGTGAAATATGTGAAAATAGCTCAGAAATTACAAATCAAGAAACATTCTGTTTTTAAGTCTTAATACTATTTTTCTATACAAACATTGGGATTTAGTTTTCTGTAATATTATATAGCTTGCTGTATAGGAAGTATACTAAACACTTCATACAAATGGCAAGAAACTGAACTCACCGCCATTCGTAGCTGTGATCTCGAAAATAGAAACTGGACTTCTTACCTTAATTTTGACCACAATCCACAGGTCTGGTGTTGACTTTTAGCCATTACACAGCGGAATTACCTATATGCTGGAAGGTCCAAAAGGGACCATGTCTCTTCATATGCAGATATTTCTTGTTTCTAAATAAAATCTAACATTTTAGTGTTTAGTAGTAAAAAATGCAATCTCAATGTCACACTTTTCAGCTTTCTGTTACATGATGATTGCATATAATCTTCTTCAAAAGGTTTATGAAATTCGATAGTTGGGTGGAGTTTTAAACATGCTTACTATTTATTGGGACGCTCTTCTTATTTCAACCGTGTTCTTCTTTTTTTCCAAAGGCAATCTGTGTTTCAAGAAAAAACAATCTTCTGGCCTACAGGTAAGTATAGCAAAATATCATGTCAATTATGATATGAGGAAGAAAGAGAAACATAGAATGAGAGTGGAATTGCAAGAGATCAATAATAAAGCATCTATACTTACGATGACAGTGTTTTCTAAATATTGCTGAATGTAAGTCTTGATTAGTCTTCTAGTAGTTTGTTACAATGTCTTTTCTTGTTGGAAGTTCCAAAATCTCTTCTGATTTCAGCAGTTAGAAGACATATTCTTCAAAAGGAAGGAAGAACCGTTCCATGGTTCTTAGAGAAAATGCATCAACCAAGCCTTGGCCCATGCAATACGCAGTGACTTTGTGCCTATCATCCCGTGCACGCACATAATTTCACAGCAATTCAGTAAAAACAAAGCTTTGAACTGAGATTTTACTGTATATATCATTGTGAAATATGTGAAAATAGCTCAGAAATTACAAATCAAGAAACATTCTGTTTTTAAGTCTTAATACTATTTTTCTATACAAACATTGGAATTTAGTTTTCTGTAATATTATATAGCTTGCTGTATAGGAAGTATACTAAACACTTCATACAAATGGCAAGAAACTGAACTCACCGCCATTCGTAGCTGTGATCTCGAAAATAGAAACTGGACTTCTTACCTTAATTTTGACCACAATCCACAGGTCTGGTGTTGACTTTTAGCCATTACACATCGGAATTACCTATATGCTGGAAGGTCCAAAAGGGACCATGTCTCTTCATATGCAGATATTTCTTGTTTCTAAATAAAATCTTACATTTTAGTGTTTAGTAGTAAAAAATGCAATCTCAATGTCACACTTTTCAGCTTTCTGTTACATGATGATTGCATATAATCTTCTTCAAAAGGTTTATGAAATTCGATAGTTGGGTGGAGTTTTAAACATGCTTACTATTTATTGGGACGCTCTTCTTATTTCAACCGTGTTCTTCTTTTTTTCCAAAGGCAATCTGTGTTTCAAGAAAAAACAATCTTCTGGCCTACAGGTAAGTATAGCAAAATATCATGTCAATTATGATATGAGGAAGAAAGAGAAACATAGAATGAGAGTGGAATTGCAAGAGATCAATAATAAAGCATCTATACTTACGATGACAGTGTTTTCTAAATATTCCTGAATGTAAGTCTTGATTAGTCTTCTAGTAGTTTGTTACAATGTCTTTTCTTGTTGGAAGTTCCAAAATCTCTTCTGATTTCAGCAGTTAGAAGACATATTCTTCAAAAGGAAGGAAGAACCGTTCCATGGTTCTTAGAGAAAATGCATCAACCAAGCCTTGGCCCATGCAATACGCAGTGACTTTGTGCCTATCATCCCGTGCACGCACATAATTTCACAGCAATTCAGTAAAAACAAAGCTTTGAACTGAGATTTTACTGTATATATCATTGTGAAATATGTGAAAATAGCTCAGAAATTACAAATCAAGAAACATTCTGTTTTTAAGTCTTAATACTATTTTTCTATACAAACATTGGGATTTAGTTTTCTGTAATATTATATAGCTTGCTGTATAGGAAGTATACTAAACACTTCATACAAATGGCAAGAAACTGAACTCACCGCCATTCGTAGCTGTGATCTCGAAAATAGAAACTGGACTTCTTACCTTAATTTTGACCACAATCCACAGGTCTGGTGTTGACTTTTAGCCATTACACATCGGAATTACCTATATGCTGGAAGGTCCAAAAGGGACCATGTCTCTTCATATGCAGATATTTCTTGTTTCTAAATAAAATCTTACATTTTAGTGTTTAGTAGTAAAAAATGCAATCTCAATGTCACACTTTTCAGCTTTCTGTTACATGATGATTGCATATAATCTTCTTCAAAAGGTTTATGAAATTCGATAGTTGGGTGGAGTTTTAAACATGCTTACTATTTATTGGGACGCTCTTCTTATTTCAACCGTGTTCTTCTTTTTTTCCAAAGGCAATCTGTGTTTCAAGAAAAAACAATCTTCTGGCCTACAGGTAAGTATAGCAAAATATCATGTCAATTATGATATGAGGAAGAAAGAGAAACATAGAATGAGAGTGGAATTGCAAGAGATCAATAATAAAGCATCTATACTTACGATGACAGTGTTTTCTAAATATTGCTGAATGTAAGTCTTGATTAGTCTTCTAGTAGTTTGTTACAATGTCTTTTCTTGTTGGAAGTTCCAAAATCTCTTCTGATTTCAGCAGTTAGAAGACATATTCTTCAAAAGGAAGGAAGAACCGTTCCATGGTTCTTAGAGAAAATGCATCAACCAAGCCTTGGCCCATGCAATACGCAGTGACTTTGTGCCTATCATCCCGTGCACGCACATAATTTCACAGCAATTCAGTAAAAACAAAGCTTTGAACTGAGATTTTACTGTATATATCATTGTGAAATATGTGAAAATAGCTCAGAAATTACAAATCAAGAAAAATTCTGTTTTTAAGTCTTAATACTATTTTTCTATACAAACATTGGGATTTAGTTTTCTGTAATATTATATAGCTTGCTGTATAGGAAGTATACTAAACACTTCATACAAATGGCAAGAAACTGAACTCACCGCCATTCGTAGCTGTGATCTCGAAAATAGAAACTGGACTACTTACCTTAATTTTGACCACAATCCACAGGTCTGGTGTTGACTTTTAGCCATTACACAGCGGAATTACCTATATGCTGGAAGGTCCAAAAGGGACCATGTCTCTTCATATGCAGATATTTCTTGTTTCTAAATAAAATCTAACATTTTAGTGTTTAGTAGTAAAAAATGCAATCTCAATGTCACACTTTTCAGATTTCTGTTACATGATGATTGCATATAATCTTCTTCAAAAGGTTTATGAAATTCGATAGTTGGGTGGAGTTTTAAACATGCTTACTATTTATTGGGACGCTCTTCTTATTTCAACCGTGTTCTTCTTTTTTTCCAAAGGCAATCTGTGTTTCAAGAAAAAACAATCTTCTGGCCTACAGGTAAGTATAGCAAAATATCATGTCAATTATGATATGAGGAAGAAAGAGAAACATAGAATGAGAGTGGAATTGCAAGAGATCAATAATAAAGCATCTATACTTACGATGACAGTGTTTTCTAAATATTGCTGAATGTAAGTCTTGATTAGTCTTCTAGTAGTTTGTTACAATGTCTTTTCTTGTTGGAAGTTCCAAAATCTCTTCTGATTTCAGCAGTTAGAAGACATATTCTTCAAAAGGAAGGAAGAACCGTTCCATGGTTCTTAGAGAAAATGCATCAACCAAGCCTTGGCCCATGCAATACGCAGTGACTTTGTGCCTATCATCCCGTGCACGCACATAATTTCACAGCAATTCAGTAAAAACAAAGCATTGAACTGAGATTTTACTGTATATATCATTGTGAAATATGTGAAAATAGCTCAGAAATTACAAATCAAGAAAAATTCTGTTTTTAAGTCTTAATACTATTTTTCTATACAAACATTGGGATTTAGTTTTCTGTAATATTATATAGCTTGCTGTATAGGAAGTATACTAAACACTTCATACAAATGGCAAGAAACTGAACTCACCGCCATTCGTAGCTGTGATCTCGAAAATAGAAACTGGACTACTTACCTTAATTTTGACCACAATCCACAGGTCTGGTGTTGACTTTTAGCCATTACACAGCGGAATTACCTATATGCTGGAAGGTCCAAAAGGGACCATGTCTCTTCATATGCAGATATTTCTTGTTTCTAAATAAAATCTAACATTTTAGTGTTTAGTAGTAAAAAATGCAATCTCAATGTCACACTTTTCAGCTTTCTGTTACATGATGATTGCATATAATCTTCTTCAAAAGGTTTATGAAATTCGATAGTTGGATGGAGTTTTAAACATGCTTACTATTTATTGGGACGCTCTTCTTATTTCAACCGTGTTCTTCTTTTTTTCCAAAGGCAATCTGTGTTTCAAGAAAAAACAATCTTCTGGCCTACAGGTAAGTATAGCAAAATATCATGTCAATTATGATATGAGGAAGAAAGAGAAACATAGAATGAGAGTGGAATTGCAAGAGATCAATAATAAAGCATCTATACTTACGATGACAGTGTTTTCTAAATATTGCTGAATGTAAGTCTTGATTAGTCTTCTAGTAGTTTGTTACAATGTCTTTTCTTGTTGGAAGTTCCAAAATCTCTTCTGATTTCAGCAGTTAGAAGACATATTCTTCAAAAGGAAGGAAGAACCGTTCCATGGTTCTTAGAGAAAATGCATCAACCAAGCCTTGGCCCATGCAATACGCAGTGACTTTGTGCCTATCATCCCGTGCACGCACATAATTTCACAGCAATTCAGTAAAAACAAAGCATTGAACTGAGATTTTACTGTATATATCATTGTGAAATATGTGAAAATAGCTCAGAAATTACAAATCAAGAAAAATTCTGTTTTTAAGTCTTAATACTATTTTTCTATACAAACATTGGGATTTAGTTTTCTGTAATATTATATAGCTTGCTGTATAGGAAGTATACTAAACACTTCATACAAATGGCAAGAAACTGAACTCACCGCCATTCGTAGCTGTGATCTCGAAAATAGAAACTGGACTACTTACCTTAATTTTGACCACAATCCACAGGTCTGGTGTTGACTTTTAGCCATTACACAGCGGAATTACCTATATGCTGGAAGGTCCAAAAGGAACCATGTCTCTTCATATGCAGATATTTCTTGTTTCTAAATAAAATCTAACATTTTAGTGTTTAGTAGTAAAAAATGCAATCTCAATGTCACACTTTTCAGATTTCTGTTACATGATGATTGCATATAATCTTCTTCAAAAGGTTTATGAAATTCGATAGTTGGGTGGAGTTTTAAACATGCTTACTATTTATTGGGACGCTCTTCTTATTTCAACCGTGTTCTTCTTTTTTTCCAAAGGCAATCTGTGTTTCAAGAAAAAACAATCTTCTGGCCTACAGGTAAGTATAGCAAAATATCATGTCAATTATGATATGAGGAAGAAAGAGAAACATAGAATGAGAGTGGAATTGCAAGAGATCAATAATAAAGCATCTATACTTACGATGACAGTGTTTTCTAAATATTGCTGAATGTAAGTCTTGATTAGTCTTCTAGTAGTTTGTTACAATGTCTTTTCTTGTTGGAAGTTCCAAAATCTCTTCTGATTTCAGCAGTTAGAAGACATATTCTTCAAAAGGAAGGAAGAACCGTTCCATGGTTCTTAGAGAAAATGCATCAACCAAGCCTTGGCCCATGCAATACGCAGTGACTTTGTGCCTATCATCCCGTGCACGCACATAATTTCACAGCAATTCAGTAAAAACAAAGCATTGAACTGAGATTTTACTGTATATATCATTGTGAAATATGTGAAAATAGCTCAGAAATTACAAATCAAGAAAAATTCTGTTTTTAAGTCTTAATACTATTTTTCTATACAAACATTGGGATTTAGTTTTCTGTAATATTATATAGCTTGCTGTATAGGAAGTATACTAAACACTTCATACAAATGGCAAGAAACTGAACTCACCGCCATTCGTAGCTGTGATCTCGAAAATAGAAACTGGACTACTTACCTTAATTTTGACCACAATCCACAGGTCTGGTGTTGACTTTTAGCCATTACACAGCGGAATTACCTATATGCTGGAAGGTCCAAAAGGGACCATGTCTCTTCATATGCAGATATTTCTTGTTTCTAAATAAAATCTAACATTTTAGTGTTTAGTAGTAAAAAATGCAATCTCAATGTCACACTTTTCAGCTTTCTGTTACATGATGATTGCATATAATCTTCTTCAAAAGGTTTATGAAATTCGATAGTTGGATGGAGTTTTAAACATGCTTACTATTTATTGGGACGCTCTTCTTATTTCAACCGTGTTCTTCTTTTTTTCCAAAGGCAATCTGTGTTTCAAGAAAAAACAATCTTCTGGCCTACAGGTAAGTATAGCAAAATATCATGTCAATTATGATATGAGGAAGAAAGAGAAACATAGAATGAGAGTGGAATT
The DNA here is from genome assembly GCF_050947455.1 of Rhinoderma darwinii. NCBI lineage: Eukaryota > Metazoa > Chordata > Amphibia > Anura > Rhinodermatidae > Rhinoderma > Rhinoderma darwinii. The sequence continues at coordinate 56,310,853 of NC_134692.1, forward strand.
GCAAGAGATCAATAATAAAGCATCTATACTTACGATGACAGTGTTTTCTAAATATTGCTGAATGTAAGTCTTGATTAGTCTTCTAGTAGTTTGTTACAATGTCTTTTCTTGTTGGAAGTTCCAAAATCTCTTCTGATTTCAGCAGTTAGAAGACATATTCTTCAAAAGGAAGGAAGAACCGTTCCATGGTTCTTAGAGAAAATGCATCAACCAAGCCTTGGCCCATGCAATACGCAGTGACTTTGTGCCTATCATCCCGTGCACGCACATAATTTCACAGCAATTCAGTAAAAACAAAGCATTGAACTGAGATTTTACTGTATATATCATTGTGAAATATGTGAAAATAGCTCAGAAATTACAAATCAAGAAAAATTCTGTTTTTAAGTCTTAATACTATTTTTCTATACAAACATTGGGATTTAGTTTTCTGTAATATTATATAGCTTGCTGTATAGGAAGTATACTAAACACTTCATACAAATGGCAAGAAACTGAACTCACCGCCATTCGTAGCTGTGATCTCGAAAATAGAAACTGGACTACTTACCTTAATTTTGACCACAATCCACAGGTCTGGTGTTGACTTTTAGCCATTACACAGCGGAATTACCTATATGCTGGAAGGTCCAAAAGGGACCATGTCTCTTCATATGCAGATATTTCTTGTTTCTAAATAAAATCTAACATTTTAGTGTTTAGTAGTAAAAAATGCAATCTCAATGTCACACTTTTGAGCTTTCTGTTACATGATGATTGCATATAATCTTCTTCAAAAGGTTTATGAAATTCGATAGTTGGATGGAGTTTTAAACATGCTTACTATTTATTGGGACGCTCTTCTTATTTCAACCGTGTTCTTCTTTTTTTCCAAAGGCAATCTGTGTTTCAAGAAAAAACAATCTTCTGGCCTACAGGTAAGTATAGCAAAATATCATGTCAATTATGATATGAGGAAGAAAGAGAAACATAGAATGAGAGTGGAATTGCAAGAGATCAATAATAAAGCATCTATACTTACGATGACAGTGTTTTCTAAATATTGCTGAATGTAAGTCTTGATTAGTCTTCTAGTAGTTTGTTACAATGTCTTTTCTTGTTGGAAGTTCCAAAATCTCTTCTGATTTCAGCAGTTAGAAGACATATTCTTCAAAAGGAAGGAAGAACCGTTCCATGGTTCTTAGAGAAAATGCATCAACCAAGCCTTGGCCCATGCAATACGCAGTGACTTTGTGCCTATCATCCCGTGCACGCACATAATTTCACAGCAATTCAGTAAAAACAAAGCATTGAACTGAGATTTTACTGTATATATCATTGTGAAATATGTGAAAATAGCTCAGAAATTACAAATCAAGAAAAATTCTGTTTTTAAGTCTTAATACTATTTTTCTATACAAACATTGGGATTTAGTTTTCTGTAATATTATATAGCTTGCTGTATAGGAAGTATACTAAACACTTCATACAAATGGCAAGAAACTGAACTCACCGCCATTCGTAGCTGTGATCTCGAAAATAGAAACTGGACTACTTACCTTAATTTTGACCACAATCCACAGGTCTGGTGTTGACTTTTAGCCATTACACAGCGGAATTACCTATATGCTGGAAGGTCCAAAAGGGACCATGTCTCTTCATATGCAGATATTTCTTGTTTCTAAATAAAATCTAACATTTTAGTGTTTAGTAGTAAAAAATGCAATCTCAATGTCACACTTTTGAGCTTTCTGTTACATGATGATTGCATATAATCTTCTTCAAAAGGTTTATGAAATTCGATAGTTGGATGGAGTTTTAAACATGCTTACTATTTATTGGGACGCTCTTCTTATTTCAACCGTGTTCTTCTTTTTTTCCAAAGGCAATCTGTGTTTCAAGAAAAAACAATCTTCTGGCCTACAGGTAAGTATAGCAAAATATCATGTCAATTATGATATGAGGAAGAAAGAGAAACATAGAATGAGAGTGGAATTGCAAGAGATCAATAATAAAGCATCTATACTTACAATGACAGTGTTTTCTAAATATTGCTGAATGTAAGTCTTGATTAGTCTTCTAGTAGTTTGTTACAATGTCTTTTCTTGTTGGAAGTTCCAAAATCTCTTCTGATTTCAGCAGTTAGAAGACATATTCTTCAAAAGGAAGGAAGAACCGTTCCATGGTTCTTAGAGAAAATGCATCAACCAAGCCTTGGCCCATGCAATACGCAGTGACTTTGTGCCTATCATCCCGTGCACGCACATAATTTCACAGCAATTCAGTAAAAACAAAGCTTTGAACTGAGATTTTACTGTATATATCATTGTGAAATATGTGAAAATAGCTCAGAAATTACAAATCAAGAAAAATTCTGTTTTTAAGTCTTAATACTATTTTTCTATACAAACATTGGGATTTAGTTTTCTGTAATATTATATAGCTTGCTATATAGGAAGTATACTAAACACTTCATACAAATGGCAAGAAACTGAACTCACCGCCATTCGTAGCTGTGATCTCGAAAATAGAAACTGGACTACTTACCTTAATTTTGACCACAATCCACAGGTCTGGTGTTGACTTTTAGCCATTACACAGCGGAATTACCTATATGCTGGAAGGTCCAAAAGGGACCATGTCTCTTCATATGCAGATATTTCTTGTTTCTAAATAAAATCTAACATTCTAGTGTTTAGTAGTAAAAAATGCAATCTCAATGTCACACTTTTCAGCTTTCTGTTACATGATGATTGCATATAATCTTCTTCAAAAGGTTTATGAAATTCGATAGTTGGGTGGAGTTTTAAACATGCTTACTATTTATTGGGACGCTCTTCTTATTTCAACCGTGTTCTTCTTTTTTTCCAAAGGCAATCTGTGTTTCAAGAAAAAACAATCTTCTGGCCTACAGGTAAGTATAGCAAAATATCATGTCAATTATGATATGAGGAAGAAAGAGAAACATAGAATGAGAGTGGAATTGCAAGAGATCAATAATAAAGCATCTATACTTACGATGACAGTGTTTTCTAAATATTGCTGAATGTAAGTCTTGATTAGTCTTCTAGTAGTTTGTTACAATGTCTTTTCTTGTTGGAAGTTCCAAAATCTCTTCTGATTTCAGCAGTTAGAAGACATATTCTTCAAAAGGAAGGAAGAACCGTTCCATGGTTCTTAGAGAAAATGCATCAACCAAGCCTTGGCCCATGCAATACGCAGTGACTTTGTGCCTATCATCCCGTGCACGCACATAATTTCACAGCAATTCAGTAAAAACAAAGCATTGAACTGAGATTTTACTGTATATATCATTGTGAAATATGTGAAAATAGCTCAGAAATTACAAATCAAGAAAAATTCTGTTTTTAAGTCTTAATACTATTTTTCTATACAAACATTGGGATTTAGTTTTCTGTAATATTATATAGCTTGCTGTATAGGAAGTATACTAAACACTTCATACAAATGGCAAGAAACTGAACTCACCGCCATTCGTAGCTGTGATCTCGAAAATAGAAACTGGACTACTTACCTTAATTTTGACCACAATCCACAGGTCTGGTGTTGACTTTTAGCCATTACACAGCGGAATTACCTATATGCTGGAAGGTCCAAAAGGGACCATGTCTCTTCATATGCAGATATTTCTTGTTTCTAAATAAAATCTAACATTTTAGTGTTTAGTAGTAAAAAATGCAATCTCAATGTCACACTTTTCAGCTTTCTGTTACATGATGATTGCATATAATCTTCTTCAAAAGGTTTATGAAATTCGATAGTTGGATGGAGTTTTAAACATGCTTACTATTTATTGGGACGCTCTTCTTATTTCAACCGTGTTCTTCTTTTTTTCCAAAGGCAATCTGTGTTTCAAGAAAAAACAATCTTCTGGCCTACAGGTAAGTATAGCAAAATATCATGTCAATTATGATATGAGGAAGAAAGAGAAACATAGAATGAGAGTGGAATTGCAAGAGATCAATAATAAAGCATCTATACTTACGATGACAGTGTTTTCTAAATATTGCTGAATGTAAGTCTTGATTAGTCTTCTAGTAGTTTGTTACAATGTCTTTTCTTGTTGGAAGTTCCAAAATCTCTTCTGATTTCAGCAGTTAGAAGACATATTCTTCAAAAGGAAGGAAGAACCGTTCCATGGTTCTTAGAGAAAATGCATCAACCAAGCCTTGGCCCATGCAATACGCAGTGACTTTGTGCCTATCATCCCGTGCACGCACATAATTTCACAGCAATTCAGTAAAAACAAAGCATTGAACTGAGATTTTACTGTATATATCATTGTGAAATATGTGAAAATAGCTCAGAAATTACAAATCAAGAAAAATTCTGTTTTTAAGTCTTAATACTATTTTTCTATACAAACATTGGGATTTAGTTTTCTGTAATATTATATAGCTTGCTGTATAGGAAGTATACTAAACACTTCATACAAATGGCAAGAAACTGAACTCACCGCCATTCGTAGCTGTGATCTCGAAAATAGAAACTGGACTACTTACCTTAATTTTGACCACAATCCACAGGTCTGGTGTTGACTTTTAGCCATTACACAGCGGAATTACCTATATGCTGGAAGGTCCAAAAGGGACCATGTCTCTTCATATGCAGATATTTCTTGTTTCTAAATAAAATCTAACATTTTAGTGTTTAGTAGTAAAAAATGCAATCTCAATGTCACACTTTTCAGCTTTCTGTTACATGATGATTGCATATAATCTTCTTCAAAAGGTTTATGAAATTCGATAGTTGGATGGAGTTTTAAACATGCTTACTATTTATTGGGACGCTCTTCTTATTTCAACCGTGTTCTTCTTTTTTTCCAAAGGCAATCTGTGTTTCAAGAAAAAACAATCTTCTGGCCTACAGGTAAGTATAGCAAAATATCATGTCAATTATGATATGAGGAAGAAAGAGAAACATAGAATGAGAGTGGAATTGCAAGAGATCAATAATAAAGCATCTATACTTACGATGACAGTGTTTTCTAAATATTGCTGAATGTAAGTCTTGATTAGTCTTCTAGTAGTTTGTTACAATGTCTTTTCTTGTTGGAAGTTCCAAAATCTCTTCTGATTTCAGCAGTTAGAAGACATATTCTTCAAAAGGAAGGAAGAACCGTTCCATGGTTCTTAGAGAAAATGCATCAACCAAGCCTTGGCCCATGCAATACGCAGTGACTTTGTGCCTATCATCCCGTGCACGCACATAATTTCACAGCAATTCAGTAAAAACAAAGCTTTGAACTGAGATTTTACTGTATATATCATTGTGAAATATGTGAAAATAGCTCAGAAATTACAAATCAAGAAACATTCTGTTTTTAAGTCTTAATACTATTTTTCTATACAAACATTGGGATTTAGTTTTCTGTAATATTATATAGCTTGCTGTATAGGAAGTATACTAAACACTTCATACAAATGGCAAGAAACTGAACTCACCGCCATTCGTAGCTGTGATCTCGAAAATAGAAACTGGACTTCTTACCTTAATTTTGACCACAATCCACAGGTCTGGTGTTGACTTTTAGCCATTACACAGCGGAATTACCTATATGCTGGAAGGTCCAAAAGGGACCATGTCTCTTCATATGCAGATATTTCTTGTTTCTAAATAAAATCTAACATTTTAGTGTTTAGTAGTAAAAAATGCAATCTCAATGTCACACTTTTCAGCTTTCTGTTACATGATGATTGCATATAATCTTCTTCAAAAGGTTTATGAAATTCGATAGTTGGGTGGAGTTTTAAACATGCTTACTATTTATTGGGACGCTCTTCTTATTTCAACCGTGTTCTTCTTTTTTTCCAAAGGCAATCTGTGTTTCAAGAAAAAACAATCTTCTGGCCTACAGGTAAGTATAGCAAAATATCATGTCAATTATGATATGAGGAAGAAAGAGAAACATAGAATGAGAGTGGAATTGCAAGAGATCAATAATAAAGCATCTATACTTACGATGACAGTGTTTTCTAAATATTGCTGAATGTAAGTCTTGATTAGTCTTCTAGTAGTTTGTTACAATGTCTTTTCTTGTTGGAAGTTCCAAAATCTCTTCTGATTTCAGCAGTTAGAAGACATATTCTTCAAAAGGAAGGAAGAACCGTTCCATGGTTCTTAGAGAAAATGCATCAACCAAGCCTTGGCCCATGCAATACGCAGTGACTTTGTGCCTATCATCCCGTGCACGCACATAATTTCACAGCAATTCAGTAAAAACAAAGCTTTGAACTGAGATTTTACTGTATATATCATTGTGAAATATGTGAAAATAGCTCAGAAATTACAAATCAAGAAACATTCTGTTTTTAAGTCTTAATACTATTTTTCTATACAAACATTGGGATTTAGTTTTCTGTAATATTATATAGCTTGCTGTATAGGAAGTATACTAAACACTTCATACAAATGGCAAGAAACTGAACTCACCGCCATTCGTAGCTGTGATCTCGAAAATAGAAACTGGACTTCTTACCTTAATTTTGACCACAATCCACAGGTCTGGTGTTGACTTTTAGCCATTACACATCGGAATTACCTATATGCTGGAAGGTCCAAAAGGGACCATGTCTCTTCATATGCAGATATTTCTTGTTTCTAAATAAAATTTTACATTTTAGTGTTTAGTAGTAAAAAATGCAATCTCAATGTCACACTTTTCAGCTTTCTGTTACATGATGATTGCATATAATCTTCTTCAAAAGGTTTATGAAATTCGATAGTTGGGTGGAGTTTTAAACATGCTTACTATTTATTGGGACGCTCTTCTTATTTCAACCGTGTTCTTCTTTTTTTCCAAAGGCAATCTGTGTTTCAAGAAAAAACAATCTTCTGGCCTACAGGTAAGTATAGCAAAATATCATGTCAATTATGATATGAGGAAGAAAGAGAAACATAGAATGAGAGTGGAATTGCAAGAGATCAATAATAAAGCATCTATACTTACGATGACAGTGTTTTCTAAATATTCCTGAATGTAAGTCTTGATTAGTCTTCTAGTAGTTTGTTACAATGTCTTTTCTTGTTGGAAGTTCCAAAATCTCTTCTGATTTCAGCAGTTAGAAGACATATTCTTCAAAAGGAAGGAAGAACCGTTCCATGGTTCTTAGAGAAAATGCATCAACCAAGCCTTGGCCCATGCAATACGCAGTGACTTTGTGCCTATCATCCCGTGCACGCACATAATTTCACAGCAATTCAGTAAAAACAAAGCTTTGAACTGAGATTTTACTGTATATATCATTGTGAAATATGTGAAAATAGCTCAGAAATTACAAATCAAGAAAAATTCTGTTTTTAAGTCTTAATACTATTTTTCTATACAAACATTGGGATTTAGTTTTCTGTAATATTATATAGCTTGCTGTATAGGAAGTATACTAAACACTTTATACAAATGGCAAGAAACTGAACTCACCGCCATTCGTAGCTGTGATCTCGAAAATAGAAACTGGACTTCTTACCTTAATTTTGACCACAATCCACAGGTCTGGTGTTGACTTTTAGCCATTACACATCGGAATTACCTATATGCTGGAAGGTCCAAAAGGGACCATGTCTCTTCATATGCAGATATTTCTTGTTTCTAAATAAAATCTTACATTTTAGTGTTTAGTAGTAAAAAATGCAATCTCAATGTCACACTTTTCAGCTTTCTGTTACATGATGATTGCATATAATCTTCTTCAAAAGGTTTATGAAATGCGATAGTTGGGTGGAGTTTTAAACATGCTTACTATTTATTGGGATGCTCGTCTTATTTCAACAGTGTTCTTCTTTTTTTCCAAAGGAAATCTGTGTTTCAAGAAAAAACAATCTTCTGGCCTACAGGTAAGTATAGCAAAATATCATGTCAATTATGATATGAGGAAGAAAGAGAAACATAGAATGAGAGTGGAATTGCAAGAGATCAATAATAAAGCATCTATACTTACGATGACAGTGTTTTCTAAATATTGCTGAATGTAAGTCTTGATTAGTCTTCTAGTAGTTTGTTACAATGTCTTTTCTTGTTGGAAGTTCCAAAATCTCTTCTGATTTCAGCAGTTAGAAGACATATTCTTCAAAAGGAAGGAAGAACCGTTCCATGGTTCTTAGAGAAAATGCATCAACCAAGCCTTGGCCCATGCAATACGCAGTGACTTTGTGCCTATCATCCCGTGCACGCACATAATTTCACAGCAATTCAGTAAAAACAAAGCTTTGAACTGAGATTTTACTGTATATATCATTGTGAAATATGTGAAAATAGCTCAGAAATTACAAATCAAGAAACATTCTGTTTTTAAGTCTTAATACTATTTTTCTATACAAACATTGGGATTTAGTTTTCTGTAATATTATATAGCTTGCTGTATAGGAAGTATACTAAACACTTCATACAAATGGCAAGAAACTGAACTCACCGCCATTCGTAGCTGTGATCTCGAAAATAGAAACTGGACTTCTTACCTTAATTTTGACCACAATCCACAGGTCTGGTGTTGACTTTTAGCCATTACACATCGGAATTACCTATATGCTGGAAGGTCCAAAAGGGACCATGTCTCTTCATATGCAGATATTTCTTGTTTCTAAATAAAATCTAACATTTTAGTGTTTAGTAGTAAAAAATGTAATCTCAATGTCACACTTTTCAGCTTTCTGTTATATGATGATTGCATATAATCTTCTTCAAAAGGTTTATGAAATGCGATAGTTGGGTGGAGTTTTAAACATGCTTACTATTTATTGGGATGCTCGTCTTATTTCAACAGTGTTCTTCTTTTTTTCCAAAGAAAATCTGTGTTTCAAGAAAAAACAATCTTCTGGCCTACAGGTAAGTATAGCAAAATATCATGTCAATTATGATATGAGGAAGAAAGAGAAACATAGAATGAGAGTGGAATTGCAAGAGATCAATAATAAAGCATCTATACTTACGATGACAGTGTTTTCTAAATATTGCTGAATGTAAGTCTTGATTAGTCTTCTAGTAGTTTGTTACAATGTCTTTTCTTGTTGGAAGTTCCAAAATCTCTTCTGATTTCAGCAGTTAGAAGACATATTCTTCAAAAGGAAGGAAGAACCGTTCCATGGTTCTTAGAGAAAATGCATCAACCAAGCCTTGGCCCATGCAATACGCAGTGACTTTGTGCCTATCATCCCGTGCACGCACATAATTTCACAGCAATTCAGTAAAAACAAAGCTTTGAACTGAGATTTTACTGTATATATCATTGTGAAATATGTGAAAATAGCTCAGAAATTACAAATCAAGAAAAATTCTGTTTTTAAGTCTTAATACTATTTTTCTATACAAACATTGGGATTTAGTTTTCTGTAATATTATATAGCTTGCTGTATAGGAAGTATACTAAACACTTCATACAAATGGCAAGAAACTGAACTCACCGCCATTCGTAGCTGTGATCTCGAAAATAGAAACTGGACTACTTACCTTAATTTTGACCACAATCCACAGGTCTGGTGTTGACTTTTAGCCATTACACAGCGGAATTACCTATATGCTGGAAGGTCCAAAAGGGACCATGTCTCTTCATATGCAGATATTTCTTGTTTCTAAATAAAATCTAACATTTTAGTGTTTAGTAGTAAAAAATGCAATCTCAATGTCACACTTTTCAGCTTTCTGTTACATGATGATTGCATATAATCTTCTTCAAAAGGTTTATGAAATTCGATAGTTGGATGGAGTTTTAAACATGCTTACTATTTATTGGGACGCTCTTCTTATTTCAACCGTGTTCTTCTTTTTTTCCAAAGGCAATCTGTGTTTCAAGAAAAAACAATCTTCTGGCCTACAGGTAAGTATAGCAAAATATCATGTCAATTATGATATGAGGAAGAAAGAGAAACATAGAATGAGAGTGGAATTGCAAGAGATCAATAATAAAGCATCTATACTTACGATGACAGTGTTTTCTAAATATTGCTGAATGTAAGTCTTGATTAGTCTTCTAGTAGTTTGTTACAATGTCTTTTCTTGTTGGAAGTTCCAAAATCTCTTCTGATTTCAGCAGTTAGAAGACATATTCTTCAAAAGGAAGGAAGAACCGTTCCATGGTTCTTAGAGAAAATGCATCAACCAAGCCTTGGCCCATGCAATACGCAGTGACTTTGTGCCTATCATCCCGTGCACGCACATAATTTCACAGCAATTCAGTAAAAACAAAGCATTGAACTGAGATTTTACTGTATATATCATTGTGAAATATGTGAAAATAGCTCAGAAATTACAAATCAAGAAAAATTCTGTTTTTAAGTCTTAATACTATTTTTCTATACAAACATTGGGATTTAGTTTTCTGTAATATTATATAGCTTGCTGTATAGGAAGTATACTAAACACTTCATACAAATGGCAAGAAACTGAACTCACCGCCATTCGTAGCTGTGATCTCGAAAATAGAAACTGGACTTCTTACCTTAATTTTGACCACAATCCACAGGTCTGGTGTTGACTTTTAGCCATTACACAGCGGAATTACCTATATGCTGGAAGGTCCAAAAGGGACCATGTCTCTTCATATGCAGATATTTCTTGTTTCTAAATAAAATCTAACATTTTAGTGTTTAGTAGTAAAAAATGCAATCTCAATGTCACACTTTTCAGCTTTCTGTTACATGATGATTGCATATAATCTTCTTCAAAAGGTTTATGAAATTCGATAGTTGGATGGAGTTTTAAACATGCTTACTATTTATTGGGACGCTCTTCTTATTTCAACCGTGTTCTTCTTTTTTTCCAAAGGCAATCTGTGTTTCAAGAAAAAACAATCTTCTGGCCTACAGGTAAGTATAGCAAAATATCATGTCAATTATGATATGAGGAAGAAAGAGAAACATAGAATGAGAGTGGAATTGCAAGAGATCAATAATAAAGCATCTATACTTACGATGAAAGTGTTTTCTAAATATTGCTGAATGTAAGTCTTGATTAGTCTTCTAGTAGTTTGTTACAATGTCTTTTCTTGTTGGAAGTTCCAAAATCTCTTCTGATTTCAGCAGTTAGAAGACATATTCTTCAAAAGGAAGGAAGAACCGTTCCATGGTTCTTAGAGAAAATGCATCAACCAAGCCTTGGCCCATGCAATACGCAGTGACTTTGTGCCTATCATCCCGTGCACGCACATAATTTCACAGCAATTCAGTAAAAACAAAGCTTTGAACTGAGATTTTACTGTATATATCATTGTGAAATATGTGAAAATAGCTCAGAAATTACAAATCAAGAAAAATTCTGTTTTTAAGTCTTAATACTATTTTTCTATACAAACATTGGGATTTAGTTTTCTGTAATATTATATAGCTTGCTGTATAGGAAGTGTACTAAACACTTTATACAAATGGCAAGAAACTGAACTCACCGCCATTCGTAGCTGTGATCTCGAAAATAGAAACTGGACTTCTTACCTTAATTTTGACCACAATCCACAGGTCTGGTGTTGACTTTTAGCCATTACACATCGGAATTACCTATATGCTGGAAGGTCCAAAAGGGACCGTGTCTCTTCATATGCAGATATTTCTTGTTTCTAAATAAAATCTAACATTTTAGTGTTTAGTAGTAAAAAATGCAATCTCAATGTCACACTTTTCAGCTTTCTGTTACATGATGATTGCACATAATCTTCTTCAAAAGGTTTATGAAATGCGATAGTTGGGTGGAGTTTTAAACATGCTTACTATTTATTGGGATGCTCGTCTTATTTCAACAGTGTTCTTCTTTTTTTCCAAAGGAAATCTGTGTTTCAAGAAAAAACAATCTTCTGGCCTACAGGTAAGTATAGCAAAATATCATGTCAATTATGATATGAGGAAGAAAGAGAAACATAGAATGAGAGTGGAATTGCAAGAGATCAATAATAAAGCATCTATACTTACGATGACAGTGTTTTCTAAATATTGCTGAATGTAAGTCTTGATTAGTCTTCTAGTAGTTTGTTACAATGTCTTTTCTTGTTGGAAGTTCCAAAATCTCTTCTGATTTCAGCAGTTAGAAGACATATTCTTCAAAAGGAAGGAAGAACCGTTCCATGGTTCTTAGAGAAAATGCATCAACCAAGCCTTGGCCCATGCAATACGCAGTGACTTTGTGCCTATCATCCCGTGCACGCACATAATTTCACAGCAATTCAGTAAAAACAAAGCATTGAACTGAGATTTTACTGTATATATCATTGTGAAATATGTGAAAATAGCTCAGAAATTACAAATCAAGAAAAATTCTGTTTTTAAGTCTTAATACTATTTTTCTATACAAACATTGGGATTTAGTTTTCTGTAATATTATATAGCTTGCTGTATAGGAAGTATACTAAACACTTCATACAAATGGCAAGAAACTGAACTCACCGCCATTCGTAGCTGTGATCTCGAAAATAGAAACTGGACTACTTACCTTAATTTTGACCACAATCCACAGGTCTGGTGTTGACTTTTAGCCATTACACAGCGGAATTACCTATATGCTGGAAGGTCCAAAAGGGACCATGTCTCTTCATATGCAGATATTTCTTGTTTCTAAATAAAATCTAACATTTTAGTGTTTAGTAGTAAAAAATGCAATCTCAATGTCACACTTTTCAGCTTTCTGTTACATGATGATTGCATATAATCTTCTTCAAAAGGTTTATGAAATTCGATAGTTGGATGGAGTTTTAAACATGCTTACTATTTATTGGGACGCTCTTCTTATTTCAACCGTGTTCTTCTTTTTTTCCAAAGGCAATCTGTGTTTCAAGAAAAAACAATCTTCTGGCCTACAGGTAAGTATAGCAAAATATCATGTCAATTATGATATGAGGAAGAAAGAGAAACATAGAATGAGAGTGGAATTGCAAGAGATCAATAATAAAGCATCTATACTTACGATGACAGTGTTTTCTAAATATTGCTGAATGTAAGTCTTGATTAGTCTTCTAGTAGTTTGTTACAATGTCTTTTCTTGTTGGAAGTTCCAAAATCTCTTCTGATTTCAGCAGTTAGAAGACATATTCTTCAAAAGGAAGGAAGAACCGTTCCATGGTTCTTAGAGAAAATGCATCAACCAAGCCTTGGCCCATGCAATACGCAGTGACTTTGTGCCTATCATCCCGTGCACGCACATAATTTCACAGCAATTCAGTAAAAACAAAGCATTGAACTGAGATTTTACTGTATATATCATTGTGAAATATGTGAAAATAGCTCAGAAATTACAAATCAAGAAAAATTCTGTTTTTAAGTCTTAATACTATTTTTCTATACAAACATTGGGATTTAGTTTTCTGTAATATTATATAGCTTGCTGTATAGGAAGTATACTAAACACTTCATACAAATGGCAAGAAACTGAACTCACCGCCATTCGTAGCTGTGATCTCGAAAATAGAAACTGGACTTCTTACCTTAATTTTGACCACAATCCACAGGTCTGGTGTTGACTTTTAGCCATTACACAGCGGAATTACCTATATGCTGGAAGGTCCAAAAGGGACCATGTCTCTTCATATGCAGATATTTCTTGTTTCTAAATAAAATCTAACATTTTAGTGTTTAGTAGTAAAAAATGCAATCTCAATGTCACACTTTTCAGCTTTCTGTTACATGATGATTGCATATAATCTTCTTCAAAAGGTTTATGAAATTCGATAGTTGGATGGAGTTTTAAACATGCTTACTATTTATTGGGACGCTCTTCTTATTTCAACCGTGTTCTTCTTTTTTTCCAAAGGCAATCTGTGTTTCAAGAAAAAACAATCTTCTGGCCTACAGGTAAGTATAGCAAAATATCATGTCAATTATGATATGAGGAAGAAAGAGAAACATAGAATGAGAGTGGAATTGCAAGAGATCAATAATAAAGCATCTATACTTACGATGAAAGTGTTTTCTAAATATTGCTGAATGTAAGTCTTGATTAGTCTTCTAGTAGTTTGTTACAATGTCTTTTCTTGTTGGAAGTTCCAAAATCTCTTCTGATTTCAGCAGTTAGAAGACATATTCTTCAAAAGGAAGGAAGAACCGTTCCATGGTTCTTAGAGAAAATGCATCAACCAAGCCTTGGCCCATGCAATACGCAGTGACTTTGTGCCTATCATCCCGTGCACGCACATAATTTCACAGCAATTCAGTAAAAACAAAGCTTTGAACTGAGATTTTACTGTATATATCATTGTGAAATATGTGAAAATAGCTCAGAAATTACAAATCAAGAAAAATTCTGTTTTTAAGTCTTAATACTATTTTTCTATACAAACATTGGGATTTAGTTTTCTGTAATATTATATAGCTTGCTGTATAGGAAGTGTACTAAACACTTTATACAAATGGCAAGAAACTGAACTCACCGCCATTCGTAGCTGTGATCTCGAAAATAGAAACTGGACTTCTTACCTTAATTTTGACCACAATCCACAGGTCTGGTGTTGACTTTTAGCCATTACACATCGGAATTACCTATATGCTGGAAGGTCCAAAAGGGACCGTGTCTCTTCATATGCAGATATTTCTTGTTTCTAAATAAAATCTAACATTTTAGTGTTTAGTAGTAAAAAATGCAATCTCAATGTCACACTTTTCAGCTTTCTGTTACATGATGATTGCACATAATCTTCTTCAAAAGGTTTATGAAATGCGATAGTTGGGTGGAGTTTTAAACATGCTTACTATTTATTGGGATGCTCGTCTTATTTCAACAGTGTTCTTCTTTTTTTCCAAAGGAAATCTGTGTTTCAAGAAAAAACAATCTTCTGGCCTACAGGTAAGTATAGCAAAATATCATGTCAATTATGATATGAGGAAGAAAGAGAAACATAGAATGAGAGTGGAATTGCAAGAGATCAATAATAAAGCATCTATACTTACGATGACAGTGTTTTCTAAATATTGCTGAATGTAAGTCTTGATTAGTCTTCTAGTAGTTTGTTACAATGTCTTTTCTTGTTGGAAGTTCCAAAATCTCTTCTGATTTCAGCAGTTAGAAGACATATTCTTCAAAAGGAAGGAAGAACCGTTCCATGGTTCTTAGAGAAAATGCATCAACCAAGCCTTGGCCCATGCAATACGCAGTGACTTTGTGCCTATCATCCCGTGCACGCACATAATTTCACAGCAATTCAGTAAAAACAAAGCATTGAACTGAGATTTTACTGTATATATCATTGTGAAATATGTGAAAATAGCTCAGAAATTACAAATCAAGAAAAATTCTGTTTTTAAGTCTTAATACTATTTTTCTATACAAACATTGGGATTTAGTTTTCTGTAATATTATATAGCTTGCTGTATAGGAAGTATACTAAACACTTCATACAAATGGCAAGAAACTGAACTCACCGCCATTCGTAGCTGTGATCTCGAAAATAGAAACTGGACTACTTACCTTAATTTTGACCACAATCCACAGGTCTGGTGTTGACTTTTAGCCATTACACAGCGGAATTACCTATATGCTGGAAGGTCCAAAAGGGACCATGTCTCTTCATATGCAGATATTTCTTGTTTCTAAATAAAATCTAACATTTTAGTGTTTAGTAGTAAAAAATGCAATCTCAATGTCACACTTTTCAGCTTTCTGTTACATGATGATTGCATATAATCTTCTTCAAAAGGTTTATGAAATTCGATAGTTGGGTGGAGTTTTAAACATGCTTACTATTTATTGGGACGCTCTTCTTATTTCAACCGTGTTCTTCTTTTTTTCCAAAGGCAATCTGTGTTTCAAGAAAAAACAATCTTCTGGCCTACAGGTAAGTATAGCAAAATATCATGTCAATTATGATATGAGGAAGAAAGAGAAACATAGAATGAGAGTGGAATTGCAAGAGATCAATAATAAAGCATCTATACTTACGATGACAGTGTTTTCTAAATATTGCTGAATGTAAGTCTTGATTAGTCTTCTAGTAGTTTGTTACAATGTCTTTTCTTGTTGGAAGTTCCAAAATCTCTTCTGATTTCAGCAGTTAGAAGACATATTCTTCAAAAGGAAGGAAGAACCGTTCCATGGTTCTTAGAGAAAATGCATCAACCAAGCCTTGGCCCATGCAATACGCAGTGACTTTGTGCCTATCATCCCGTGCACGCACATAATTTCACAGCAATTCAGTAAAAACAAAGCTTTGAACTGAGATTTTACTGTATATATCATTGTGAAATATGTGAAAATAGCTCAGAAATTACAAATCAAGAAACATTCTGTTTTTAAGTCTTAATACTATTTTTCTATACAAACATTGGGATTTAGTTTTCTGTAATATTATATAGCTTGCTGTATAGGAAGTATACTAAACACTTCATACAAATGGCAAGAAACTGAACTCACCGCCATTCGTAGCTGTGATCTCGAAAATAGAAACTGGACTTCTTACCTTAATTTTGACCACAATCCACAGGTCTGGTGTTGACTTTTAGCCATTACACATCGGAATTACCTATATGCTGGAAGGTCCAAAAGGGACCATGTCTCTTCATATGCAGATATTTCTTGTTTCTAAATAAAATTTTACATTTTAGTGTTTAGTAGTAAAAAATGCAATCTCAATGTCACACTTTTCAGCTTTCTGTTACATGATGATTGCATATAATCTTCTTCAAAAGGTTTATGAAATTCGATAGTTGGGTGGAGTTTTAAACATGCTTACTATTTATTGGGACGCTCTTCTTATTTCAACCGTGTTCTTCTTTTTTTCCAAAGGCAATCTGTGTTTCAAGAAAAAACAATCTTCTGGCCTACAGGTAAGTATAGCAAAATATCATGTCAATTATGATATGAGGAAGAAAGAGAAACATAGAATGAGAGTGGAATTGCAAGAGATCAATAATAAAGCATCTATACTTACGATGACAGTGTTTTCTAAATATTCCTGAATGTAAGTCTTGATTAGTCTTCTAGTAGTTTGTTACAATGTCTTTTCTTGTTGGAAGTTCCAAAATCTCTTCTGATTTCAGCAGTTAGAAGACATATTCTTCAAAAGGAAGGAAGAACCGTTCCATGGTTCTTAGAGAAAATGCATCAACCAAGCCTTGGCCCATGCAATACGCAGTGACTTTGTGCCTATCATCCCGTGCACGCACATAATTTCACAGCAATTCAGTAAAAACAAAGCTTTGAACTGAGATTTTACTGTATATATCATTGTGAAATATGTGAAAATAGCTCAGAAATTACAAATCAAGAAAAATTCTGTTTTTAAGTCTTAATACTATTTTTCTATACAAACATTGGGATTTAGTTTTCTGTAATATTATATAGCTTGCTGTATAGGAAGTATACTAAACACTTTATACAAATGGCAAGAAACTGAACTCACCGCCATTCGTAGCTGTGATCTCGAAAATAGAAACTGGACTTCTTACCTTAATTTTGACCACAATCCACAGGTCTGGTGTTGACTTTTAGCCATTACACATCGGAATTACCTATATGCTGGAAGGTCCAAAAGGGACCATGTCTCTTCATATGCAGATATTTCTTGTTTCTAAATAAAATCTTACATTTTAGTGTTTAGTAGTAAAAAATGCAATCTCAATGTCACACTTTTCAGCTTTCTGTTACATGATGATTGCATATAATCTTCTTCAAAAGGTTTATGAAATTCGATAGTTGGGTGGAGTTTTAAACATGCTTACTATTTATTGGGACGCTCTTCTTATTTCAACCGTGTTCTTCTTTTTTTCCAAAGGCAATCTGTGTTTCAAGAAAAAACAATCTTCTGGCCTACAGGTAAGTATAGCAAAATATCATGTCAATTATGATATGAGGAAGAAAGAGAAACATAGAATGAGAGTGGAATTGCAAGAGATCAATAATAAAGCATCTATACTTACGATGACAGTGTTTTCTAAATATTCCTGAATGTAAGTCTTGATTAGTCTTCTAGTAGTTTGTTACAATGTCTTTTCTTGTTGGAAGTTCCAAAATCTCTTCTGATTTCAGCAGTTAGAAGACATATTCTTCAAAAGGAAGGAAGAACCGTTCCATGGTTCTTAGAGAAAATGCATCAACCAAGCCTTGGCCCATGCAATACGCAGTGACTTTGTGCCTATCATCCCGTGCACGCACATAATTTCACAGCAATTCAGTAAAAACAAAGCTTTGAACTGAGATTTTACTGTATATATCATTGTGAAATATGTGAAAATAGCTCAGAAATTACAAATCAAGAAAAATTCTGTTTTTAAGTCTTAATACTATTTTTCTATACAAACATTGGGATTTAGTTTTCTGTAATATTATATAGCTTGCTGTATAGGAAGTGTACTAAACACTTTATACAAATGGCAAGAAACTGAACTCACCGCCATTCGTAGCTGTGATCTCGAAAATAGAAACTGGACTTCTTACCTTAATTTTGACCACAATCCACAGGTCTGGTGTTGACTTTTAGCCATTACACATCGGAATTACCTATATGCTGGAAGGTCCAAAAGGGACCGTGTCTCTTCATATGCAGATATTTCTTGTTTCTAAATAAAATCTAACATTTTAGTGTTTAGTAGTAAAAAATGTAATCTCAATGTCACACTTTTCAGCTTTCTGTTATATGATGATTGCATATAATCTTCTTCAAAAGGTTTATGAAATGCGATAGTTGGGTGGAGTTTTAAACATGCTTACTATTTATTGGGATGCTCGTCTTATTTCAACAGTGTTCTTCTTTTTTTCCAAAGAAAATCTGTGTTTCAAGAAAAAACAATCTTCTGGCCTACAGGTAAGTATAGCAAAATATCATGTCAATTATGATATGAGGAAGAAAGAGAAACATAGAATGAGAGTGGAATTGCAAGAGATCAATAATAAAGCATCTATACTTACGATGACAGTGTTTTCTAAATATTGCTGAATGTAAGTCTTGATTAGTCTTCTAGTAGTTTGTTACAATGTCTTTTCTTGTTGGAAGTTCCAAAATCTCTTCTGATTTCAGCAGTTAGAAGACATATTCTTCAAAAGGAAGGAAGAACCGTTCCATGGTTCTTAGAGAAAATGCATCAACCAAGCCTTGGCCCATGCAATACGCAGTGACTTTGTGCCTATCATCCCGTGCACGCACATAATTTCACAGCAATTCAGTAAAAACAAAGCTTTGAACTGAGATTTTACTGTATATATCATTGTGAAATATGTGAAAATAGCTCAGAAATTACAAATCAAGAAAAATTCTGTTTTTAAGTCTTAATACTATTTTTCTATACAAACATTGGGATTTAGTTTTCTGTAATATTATATAGCTTGCTGTATAGGAAGTATACTAAACACTTCATACAAATGGCAAGAAACTGAACTCACCGCCATTCGTAGCTGTGATCTCGAAAATAGAAACTGGACTACTTACCTTAATTTTGACCACAATCCACAGGTCTGGTGTTGACTTTTAGCCATTACACAGCGGAATTACCTATATGCTGGAAGGTCCAAAAGAGACCATGTCTCTTCATATGCAGATATTTCTTGTTTCTAAATAAAATCTAACATTTTAGTGTTTAGTAGTAAAAAATGCAATCTCAATGTCACACTTTTCAGCTTTCTGTTACATGATGATTGCATATAATCTTCTTCAAAAGGTTTATGAAATTCGATAGTTGGATGGAGTTTTAAACATGCTTACTATTTATTGGGACTCTCTTCTTATTTCAACCGTGTTCTTCTTTTTTTCCAAAGGCAATCTGTGTTTCAAGAAAAAACAATCTTCTGGCCTACAGGTAAGTATAGCAAAATATCATGTCAATTATGATATGAGGAAGAAAGAGAAACATAGAATGAGAGTGGAATTGCAAGAGATCAATAATAAAGCATCTATACTTACGATGACAGTGTTTTCTAAATATTGCTGAATGTAAGTCTTGATTAGTCTTCTAGTAGTTTGTTACAATGTCTTTTCTTGTTGGAAGTTCCAAAATCTCTTCTGATTTCAGCAGTTAGAAGACATATTCTTCAAAAGGAAGGAAGAACCGTTCCATGGTTCTTAGAGAAAATGCATCAACCAAGCCTTGGCCCATGCAATACGCAGTGACTTTGTGCCTATCATCCCGTGCACGCACATAATTTCACAGCAATTCAGTAAAAACAAAGCTTTGAACTGAGATTTTACTGTATATATCATTGTGAAATATGTGAAAATAGCTCAGAAATTACAAATCAAGAAAAATTCTGTTTTTAAGTCTTAATACTATTTTTCTATACAAACATTGGGATTTAGTTTTCTGTAATATTATATAGCTTGCTGTATAGGAAGTATACTAAACACTTCATACAAATGGCAAGAAACTGAACTCACCGCCATTCGTAGCTGTGATCTCGAAAATAGAAACTGGACTACTTACCTTAATTTTGACCACAATCCACAGGTCTGGTGTTGACTTTTAGCCATTACACAGCGGAATTACCTATATGCTGGAAGGTCCAAAAGGGACCATGTCTCTTCATATGCAGATATTTCTTGTTTCTAAATAAAATCTAACATTTTAGTGTTTAGTAGTAAAAAATGCAATCTCAATGTCACACTTTTCAGCTTTCTGTTACATGATGATTGCATATAATCTTCTTCAAAAGGTTTATGAAATTCGATAGTTGGATGGAGTTTTAAACATGCTTACTATTTATTGGGACGCTCTTCTTATTTCAACCGTGTTCTTCTTTTTTTCCAAAGGCAATCTGTGTTTCAAGAAAAAACAATCTTCTGGCCTACAGGTAAGTATAGCAAAATATCATGTCAATTATGATATGAGGAAGAAAGAGAAACATAGAATGAGAGTGGAATTGCAAGAGATCAATAATAAAGCATCTATACTTACGATGACAGTGTTTTCTAAATATTGCTGAATGTAAGTCTTGATTAGTCTTCTAGTAGTTTGTTACAATGTCTTTTCTTGTTGGAAGTTCCAAAATCTCTTCTGATTTCAGCAGTTAGAAGACATATTCTTCAAAAGGAAGGAAGAACCGTTCCATGGTTCTTAGAGAAAATGCATCAACCAAGCCTTGGCCCATGCAATACGCAGTGACTTTGTGCCTATCATCCCGTGCACGCACATAATTTCACAGCAATTCAGTAAAAACAAAGCATTGAACTGAGATTTTACTGTATATATCATTGTGAAATATGTGAAAATAGCTCAGAAATTAAAAATCAAGAAAAATTCTGTTTTTAAGTCTTAATACTATTTTTCTATACAAACATTGGGATTTAGTTTTCTGTAATATTATATAGCTTGCTGTATAGGAAGTATACTAAACACTTCATACAAATGGCAAGAAACTGAACTCACCGCCATTCATAGCTGTGATCTCGAAAATAGAAACTGGACTACTTACCTTAATTTTGACCACAATCCACAGGTCTGGTGTTGACTTTTAGCCATTACACAGCGGAATTACCTATATGCTGGAAGGTCCAAAAGGGACCATGTCTCTTCATATGCAGATATTTCTTGTTTCTAAATAAAATCTAACATTTTAGTGTTTAGTAGTAAAAAATGCAATCTCAATGTCACACTTTTCAGCTTTCTGTTACATGATGATTGCATATAATCTTCTTCAAAAGGTTTATGAAATTCGATAGTTGGATGGAGTTTTAAACATGCTTACTATTTATTGGGACGCTCTTCTTATTTCAACCGTGTTCTTCTTTTTTTCCAAAGGCAATCTGTGTTTCAAGAAAAAACAATCTTCTGGCCTACAGGTAAGTATAGCAAAATATCATGTCAATTATGATATGAGGAAGAAAGAGAAACATAGAATGAGAGTGGAATTGCAAGAGATCAATAATAAAGCATCTATACTTACGATGAAAGTGTTTTCTAAATATTGCTGAATGTAAGTCTTGATTAGTCTTCTAGTAGTTTGTTACAATGTCTTTTCTTGTTGGAAGTTCCAAAATCTCTTCTGATTTCAGCAGTTAGAAGACATATTCTTCAAAAGGAAGGAAGAACCGTTCCATGGTTCTTAGAGAAAATGCATCAACCAAGCCTTGGCCCATGCAATACGCAGTGACTTTGTGCCTATCATCCCGTGCACGCACATAATTTCACAGCAATTCAGTAAAAACAAAGCTTTGAACTGAGATTTTACTGTATATATCATTGTGAAATATGTGAAAATAGCTCAGAAATTACAAATCAAGAAAAATTCTGTTTTTAAGTCTTAATACTATTTTTCTATACAAACATTGGGATTTAGTTTTCTGTAATATTATATAGCTTGCAGTATAGGAAGTGTACTAAACACTTTATACAAATGGCAAGAAACTGAACTCACCGCCATTCGTAGCTGTGATCTCGAAAATAGAAACTGGACTTCTTACCTTAATTTTGACCACAATCCACAGGTCTGGTGTTGACTTTTAGCCATTACACATCGGAATTACCTATATGCTGGAAGGTCCAAAAGGGACCGTGTCTCTTCATATGCAGATATTTCTTGTTTCTAAATAAAATCTAACATTTTAGTGTTTAGTAGTAAAAAATGCAATCTCAATGTCACACTTTTCAGCTTTCTGTTACATGATGATTGCACATAATCTTCTTCAAAAGGTTTATGAAATGCGATAGTTGGGTGGAGTTTTAAACATGCTTACTATTTATTGGGATGCTCGTCTTATTTCAACAGTGTTCTTCTTTTTTTCCAAAGGAAATCTGTGTTTCAAGAAAAAACAATCTTCTGGCCTACAGGTAAGTATAGCAAAATATCATGTCAATTATGATATGAGGAAGAAAGAGAAACATAGAATGAGAGTGGAATTGCAAGAGATCAATAATAAAGCATCTATACTTACGATGACAGTGTTTTCTAAATATTGCTGAATGTAAGTCTTGATTAGTCTTCTAGTAGTTTGTTACAATGTCTTTTCTTGTTGGAAGTTCCAAAATCTCTTCTGATTTCAGCAGTTAGAAGACATATTCTTCAAAAGGAAGGAAGAACCGTTCCATGGTTCTTAGAGAAAATGCATCAACCAAGCCTTGGCCCATGCAATACGCAGTGACTTTGTGCCTATCATCCCGTGCACGCACATAATTTCACAGCAATTCAGTAAAAACAAAGCTTTGAACTGAGATTTTACTGTATATATCATTGTGAAATATGTGAAAATAGCTCAGAAATTACAAATCAAGAAACATTCTGTTTTTAAGTCTTAATACTATTTTTCTATACAAACATTGGGATTTAGTTTTCTGTAATATTATATAGCTTGCTGTATAGGAAGTATACTAAACACTTCATACAAATGGCAAGAAACTGAACTCACCGCCATTCGTAGCTGTGATCTCGAAAATAGAAACTGGACTTCTTACCTTAATTTTGACCACAATCCACAGGTCTGGTGTTGACTTTTAGCCATTACACATCGGAATTACCTATATGCTGGAAGGTCCAAAAGGGACCATGTCTCTTCATATGCAGATATTTCTTGTTTCTAAATAAAATCTAACATTTTAGTGTTTAGTAGTAAAAAATGTAATCTCAATGTCACACTTTTCAGCTTTCTGTTATATGATGATTGCATATAATCTTCTTCAAAAGGTTTATGAAATGCGATAGTTGGGTGGAGTTTTAAACATGCTTACTATTTATTGGGATGCTCGTCTTATTTCAACAGTGTTCTTCTTTTTTTCCAAAGAAAATCTGTGTTTCAAGAAAAAACAATCTTCTGGCCTACAGGTAAGTATAGCAAAATATCATGTCAATTATGATATGAGGAAGAAAGAGAAACATAGAATGAGAGTGGAATTGCAAGAGATCAATAATAAAGCATCTATACTTACGATGACAGTGTTTTCTAAATATTGCTGAATGTAAGTCTTGATTAGTCTTCTAGTAGTTTGTTACAATGTCTTTTCTTGTTGGAAGTTCCAAAATCTCTTCTGATTTCAGCAGTTAGAAGACATATTCTTCAAAAGGAAGGAAGAACCGTTCCATGGTTCTTAGAGAAAATGCATCAACCAAGCCTTGGCCCATGCAATACGCAGTGACTTTGTGCCTATCATCCCGTGCACGCACATAATTTCACAGCAATTCAGTAAAAACAAAGCTTTGAACTGAGATTTTACTGTATATATCATTGTGAAATATGTGAAAATAGCTCAGAAATTACAAATCAAGAAAAATTCTGTTTTTAAGTCTTAATACTATTTTTCTATACAAACATTGGGATTTAGTTTTCTGTAATATTATATAGCTTGCTGTATAGGAAGTATACTAAACACTTCATACAAATGGCAAGAAACTGAACTCACCGCCATTCGTAGCTGTGATCTCGAAAATAGAAACTGGACTACTTACCTTAATTTTGACCACAATCCACAGGTCTGGTGTTGACTTTTAGCCATTACACAGCGGAATTACCTATATGCTGGAAGGTCCAAAAGGAACCATGTCTCTTCATATGCAGATATTTCTTGTTTCTAAATAAAATCTAACATTTTAGTGTTTAGTAGTAAAAAATGCAATCTCAATGTCACACTTTTCAGCTTTCTGTTACATGATGATTGCATATAATCTTCTTCAAAAGGTTTATGAAATTCGATAGTTGGGTGGAGTTTTAAACATGCTTACTATTTATTGGGACGCTCTTCTTATTTCAACCGTGTTCTTCTTTTTTTCCAAAGGCAATCTGTGTTTCAAGAAAAAACAATCTTCTGGCCTACAGGTAAGTATAGCAAAATATCATGTCAATTATGATATGAGGAAGAAAGAGAAACATAGAATGAGAGTGGAATTGCAAGAGATCAATAATAAAGCATCTATACTTACGATGACAGTGTTTTCTAAATATTGCTGAATGTAAGTCTTGATTAGTCTTCTAGTAGTTTGTTACAATGTCTTTTCTTGTTGGAAGTTCCAAAATCTCTTCTGATTTCAGCAGTTAGAAGACATATTCTTCAAAAGGAAGGAAGAACCGTTCCATGGTTCTTAGAGAAAATGCATCAACCAAGCCTTGGCCCATGCAATACGCAGTGACTTTGTGCCTATCATCCCGTGCACGCACATAATTTCACAGCAATTCAGTAAAAACAAAGCATTGAACTGAGATTTTACTGTATATATCATTGTGAAATATGTGAAAATAGCTCAGAAATTACAAATCAAGAAAAATTCTGTTTTTAAGTCTTAATACTATTTTTCTATACAAACATTGGGATTTAGTTTTCTGTAATATTATATAGCTTGCTGTATAGGAAGTATACTAAACACTTCATACAAATGGCAAGAAACTGAACTCACCGCCATTCGTAGCTGTGATCTCGAAAATAGAAACTGGACTACTTACCTTAATTTTGACCACAATCCACAGGTCTGGTGTTGACTTTTAGCCATTACACAGCGGAATTACCTATATGCTGGAAGGTCCAAAAGGGACCATGTCTCTTCATATGCAGATATTTCTTGTTTCTAAATAAAATCTAACATTTTAGTGTTTAGTAGTAAAAAATGCAATCTCAATGTCACACTTTTCAGCTTTCTGTTACATGATGATTGCATATAATCTTCTTCAAAAGGTTTATGAAATTCGATAGTTGGATGGAGTTTTAAACATGCTTACTATTTATTGGGACGCTCTTCTTATTTCAACCGTGTTCTTCTTTTTTTCCAAAGGCAATCTGTGTTTCAAGAAAAAACAATCTTCTGGCCTACAGGTAAGTATAGCAAAATATCATGTCAATTATGATATGAGGAAGAAAGAGAAACATAGAATGAGAGTGGAATTGCAAGAGATCAATAATAAAGCATCTATACTTACGATGACAGTGTTTTCTAAATATTGCTGAATGTAAGTCTTGATTAGTCTTCTAGTAGTTTGTTACAATGTCTTTTCTTGTTGGAAGTTCCAAAATCTCTTCTGATTTCAGCAGTTAGAAGACATATTCTTCAAAAGGAAGGAAGAACCGTTCCATGGTTCTTAGAGAAAATGCATCAACCAAGCCTTGGCCCATGCAATACGCAGTGACTTTGTGCCTATCATCCCGTGCACGCACATAATTTCACAGCAATTCAGTAAAAACAAAGCATTGAACTGAGATTTTACTGTATATATCATTGTGAAATATGTGAAAATAGCTCAGAAATTACAAATCAAGAAAAATTCTGTTTTTAAGTCTTAATACTATTTTTCTATACAAACATTGGGATTTAGTTTTCTGTAATATTATATAGCTTGCTGTATAGGAAGTATACTAAACACTTCATACAAATGGCAAGAAACTGAACTCACCGCCATTCGTAGCTGTGATCTCGAAAATAGAAACTGGACTACTTACCTTAATTTTGACCACAATCCACAGGTCTGGTGTTGACTTTTAGCCATTACACAGCGGAATTACCTATATGCTGGAAGGTCCAAAAGGGACCATGTCTCTTCATATTTAGATATTTCTTGTTTCTAAATAAAATCTAACATTTTAGTGTTTAGTAGTAAAAAATGCAATCTCAATGTCACACTTTTCAGCTTTCTGTTACATGATGATTGCATATAATCTTCTTCAAAAGGTTTATGAAATTCGATAGTTGGATGGAGTTTTAAACATGCTTACTATTTATTGGGACGCTCTTCTTATTTCAACCGTGTTCTTCTTTTTTTCCAAAGGCAATCTGTGTTTCAAGAAAAAACAATCTTCTGGCCTACAGGTAAGTATAGCAAAATATCATGTCAATTATGATATGAGGAAGAAAGAGAAACATAGAATGAGAGTGGAATTGCAAGAGATCAATAATAAAGCATCTATACTTACGATGACAGTGTTTTCTAAATATTGCTGAATGTAAGTCTTGATTAGTCTTCTAGTAGTTTGTTACAATGTCTTTTCTTGTTGGAAGTTCCAAAATCTCTTCTGATTTCAGCAGTTAGAAGACATATTCTTCAAAAGGAAGGAAGAACCGTTCCATGGTTCTTAGAGAAAATGCATCAACCAAGCCTTGGCCCATGCAATACGCAGTGACTTTGTGCCTATCATCCCGTGCACGCACATAATTTCACAGCAATTCAGTAAAAACAAAGCTTTGAACTGAGATTTTACTGTATATATCATTGTGAAATATGTGAAAATAGCTCAGAAATTACAAATCAAGAAAAATTCTGTTTTTAAGTCTTAATACTATTTTTCTATACAAACATTGGGATTTAGTTTTCTGTAATATTATATAGCTTGCTGTATAGGAAGTATACTAAACACTTCATACAAATGGCAAGAAACTGAACTCACCGCCATTCGTAGCTGTGATCTCGAAAATAGAAACTGGACTACTTACCTTAATTTTGACCACAATCCACAGGTCTGGTGTTGACTTTTAGCCATTACACAGCGGAATTACCTATATGCTGGAAGGTCCAAAAGGAACCATGTCTGTTCATATGCAGATATTTCTTGTTTCTAAATAAAATCTAACATTTTAGTGTTTAGTAGTAAAAAATGCAATCTCAATGTCACACTTTTCAGCTTTCTGTTACATGATGATTGCATATAATCTTCTTCAAAAGGTTTATGAAATTCGATAGTTGGGTGGAGTTTTAAACATGCTTACTATTTATTGGGACGCTCTTCTTATTTCAACCGTGTTCTTCTTTTTTTCCAAAGGCAATCTGTGTTTCAAGAAAAAACAATCTTCTGGCCTACAGGTAAGTATAGCAAAATATCATGTCAATTATGATATGAGGAAGAAAGAGAAACATAGAATGAGAGTGGAATTGCAAGAGATCAATAATAAAGCATCTATACTTACGATGACAGTGTTTTCTAAATATTGCTGAATGTAAGTCTTGATTAGTCTTCTAGTAGTTTGTTACAATGTCTTTTCTTGTTGGAAGTTCCAAAATCTCTTCTGATTTCAGCAGTTAGAAGACATATTCTTCAAAAGGAAGGAAGAACCGTTCCATGGTTCTTAGAGAAAATGCATCAACCAAGCCTTGGCCCATGCAATACGCAGTGACTTTGTGCCTATCATCCCGTGCACGCACATAATTTCACAGCAATTCAGTAAAAACAAAGCATTGAACTGAGATTTTACTGTATATATCATTGTGAAATATGTGAAAATAGCTCAGAAATTACAAATCAAGAAAAATTCTGTTTTTAAGTCTTAATACTATTTTTCTATACAAACATTGGGATTTAGTTTTCTGTAATATTATATAGCTTGCTGTATAGGAAGTATACTAAACACTTCATACAAATGGCAAGAAACTGAACTCACCGCCATTCGTAGCTGTGATCTCGAAAATAGAAACTGGACTACTTACCTTAATTTTGACCACAATCCACAGGTCTGGTGTTGACTTTTAGCCATTACACAGCGGAATTACCTATATGCTGGAAGGTCCAAAAGGGACCATGTCTCTTCATATGCAGATATTTCTTGTTTCTAAATAAAATCTAACATTTTAGTGTTTAGTAGTAAAAAATGCAATCTCAATGTCACACTTTTCAGCTTTCTGTTACATGATGATTGCATATAATCTTCTTCAAAAGGTTTATGAAATTCGATAGTTGGATGGAGTTTTAAACATGCTTACTATTTATTGGGACGCTCTTCTTATTTCAACCGTGTTCTTCTTTTTTTCCAAAGGCAATCTGTGTTTCAAGAAAAAACAATCTTCTGGCCTACAGGTAAGTATAGCAAAATATCATGTCAATTATGATATGAGGAAGAAAGAGAAACATAGAATGAGAGTGGAATTGCAAGAGATCAATAATAAAGCATCTATACTTACGATGACAGTGTTTTCTAAATATTGCTGAATGTAAGTCTTGATTAGTCTTCTAGTAGTTTGTTACAATGTCTTTTCTTGTTGGAAGTTCCAAAATCTCTTCTGATTTCAGCAGTTAGAAGACATATTCTTCAAAAGGAAGGAAGAACCGTTCCATGGTTCTTAGAGAAAATGCATCAACCAAGCCTTGGCCCATGTAATACGCAGTGACTTTGTGCCTATCATCCCGTGCACGCACATAATTTCACAGCAATTCAGTAAAAACAAAGCATTGAACTGAGATTTTACTGTATATATCATTGTGAAATATGTGAAAATAGCTCAGGAATTACAAATCAAGAAAAATTCTGTTTTTAAGTCTTAATACTATTTTTCTATACAAACATTGGGATTTAGTTTTCTGTAATATTATATAGCTTGCTGTATAGGAAGTATACTAAACACTTCATACAAATGGCAAGAAACTGAACTCACCGCCATTCGTAGCTGTGATCTCGAAAATAGAAACTGGACTACTTACCTTAATTTTGACCACAATCCACAGGTCTGGTGTTGACTTTTAGCCATTACACAGCGGAATTACCTATATGCTGGAAGGTCCAAAAGGGACCATGTCTCTTCATATGCAGATATTTCTTGTTTCTAAATAAAATCTAACATTTTAGTGTTTAGTAGTAAAAAATGCAATCTCAATGTCACACTTTTCAGCTTTCTGTTACATGATGATTGCATATAATCTTCTTCAAAAGGTTTATGAAATTCGATAGTTGGATGGAGTTTTAAACATGCTTACTATTTATTGGGACGCTCTTCTTATTTCAACCGTGTTCTTCTTTTTTTCCAAAGGCAATCTGTGTTTCAAGAAAAAACAATCTTCTGGCCTACAGGTAAGTATAGCAAAATATCATGTCAATTATGATATGAGGAAGAAAGAGAAACATAGAATGAGAGTGGAATTGCAAGAGATCAATAATAAAGCATCTATACTTACGATGACAGTGTTTTCTAAATATTGCTGAATGTAAGTCTTGATTAGTCTTCTAGTAGTTTGTTACAATGTCTTTTCTTGTTGGAAGTTCCAAAATCTCTTCTGATTTCAGCAGTTAGAAGACATATTCTTCAAAAGGAAGGAAGAACCGTTCCATGGTTCTTAGAGAAAATGCATCAACCAAGCCTTGGCCCATGCAATACGCAGTGACTTTGTGCCTATCATCCCGTGCACGCACATAATTTCACAGCAATTCAGTAAAAACAAAGCTTTGAACTGAGATTTTACTGTATATATCATTGTGAAATATGTGAAAATAGCTCAGAAATTACAAATCAAGAAAAATTCTGTTTTTAAGTCTTAATACTATTTTTCTATACAAACATTGGGATTTAGTTTTCTGTAATATTATATAGCTTGCTGTATAGGAAGTATACTAAACACTTCATACAAATGGCAAGAAACTGAACTCACCGCCATTCGTAGCTGTGATCTCGAAAATAGAAACTGGACTACTTACCTTAATTTTGACCACAATCCACAGGTCTGGTGTTGACTTTTAGCCATTACACAGCGGAATTACCTATATGCTGGAAGGTCCAAAAGGGACCATGTCTCTTCATATGCAGATATTTCTTGTTTCTAAATAAAATCTAACATTCTAGTGTTTAGTAGTAAAAAATGCAATCTCAATGTCACACTTTTCAGCTTTCTGTTACATGATGATTGCATATAATCTTCTTCAAAAGGTTTATGAAATTCGATAGTTGGGTGGAGTTTTAAACATGCTTACTATTTATTGGGACGCTCTTCTTATTTCAACCGTGTTCTTCTTTTTTTCCAAAGGCAATCTGTGTTTCAAGAAAAAACAATCTTCTGGCCTACAGGTAAGTATAGCAAAATATCATGTCAATTATGATATGAGGAAGAAAGAGAAACATAGAATGAGAGTGGAATTGCAAGAGATCAATAATAAAGCATCTATACTTACGATGACAGTGTTTTCTAAATATTGCTGAATGTAAGTCTTGATTAGTCTTCTAGTAGTTTGTTACAATGTCTTTTCTTGTTGGAAGTTCCAAAATCTCTTCTGATTTCAGCAGTTAGAAGACATATTCTTCAAAAGGAAGGAAGAACCGTTCCATGGTTCTTAGAGAAAATGCATCAACCAAGCCTTGGCCCATGCAATACGCAGTGACTTTGTGCCTATCATCCCGTGCACGCACATAATTTCACAGCAATTCAGTAAAAACAAAGCTTTGAACTGAGATTTTACTGTATATATCATTGTGAAATATGTGAAAATAGCTCAGAAATTACAAATCAAGAAAAATTCTGTTTTTAAGTCTTAATACTATTTTTCTATACAAACATTGGGATTTAGTTTTCTGTAATATTATATAGCTTGCTGTATAGGAAGTATACTAAACACTTTATACAAATGGCAAGAAACTGAACTCACCGCCATTCGTAGCTGTGATCTCGAAAATAGAAACTGGACTTCTTACCTTAATTTTGACCACAATCCACAGGTCTGGTGTTGACTTTTAGCCATTACACATCGGAATTACCTATATGCTGGAAGGTCCAAAAGGGACCATGTCTCTTCATATGCAGATATTTCTTGTTTCTAAATAAAATCTAACATTTTAGTGTTTAGTAGTAAAAAATGCAATCTCAATGTCACACTTTTCAGCTTTCTGTTACATGATGATTGCACATAATCTTCTTCAAAAGGTTTATGAAATGCGATAGTTGGGTGGAGTTTTAAACATGCTTACTATTTATTGGGATGCTCGTCTTATTTCAACAGTGTTCTTCTTTTTTTCCAAAGGAAATCTGTGTTTCAAGAAAAAACAATCTTCTGGCCTACAGGTAAGTATAGCAAAATATCATGTCAATTATGATATGAGGAAGAAAGAGAAACATAGAATGAGAGTGGAATTGCAAGAGATCAATAATAAAGCATCTATACTTACGATGACAGTGTTTTCTAAATATTGCTGAATGTAAGTCTTGATTAGTCTTCTAGTAGTTTGTTACAATGTCTTTTCTTGTTGGAAGTTCCAAAATCTCTTCTGATTTCAGCAGTTAGAAGACATATTCTTCAAAAGGAAGGAAGAACCGTTCCATGGTTCTTAGAGAAAATGCATCAACCAAGCCTTGGCCCATGCAATACGCAGTGACTTTGTGCCTATCATCCCGTGCACGCACATAATTTCACAGCAATTCAGTAAAAACAAAGCTTTGAACTGAGATTTTACTGTATATATCATTGTGAAATATGTGAAAATAGCTCAGAAATTACAAATCAAGAAACATTCTGTTTTTAAGTCTTAATACTATTTTTCTATACAAACATTGGGATTTAGTTTTCTGTAATATTATATAGCTTGCTGTATAGGAAGTATACTAAACACTTCATACAAATGGCAAGAAACTGAACTCACCGCCATTCGTAGCTGTGATCTCGAAAATAGAAACTGGACTTCTTACCTTAATTTTGACCACAATCCACAGGTCTGGTGTTGACTTTTAGCCATTACACAGCGGAATTACCTATATGCTGGAAGGTCCAAAAGGGACCATGTCTCTTCATATGCAGATATTTCTTGTTTCTAAATAAAATCTAACATTTTAGTGTTTAGTAGTAAAAAATGCAATCTCAATGTCACACTTTTCAGCTTTCTGTTACATGATGATTGCATATAATCTTCTTCAAAAGGTTTATGAAATTCGATAGTTGGGTGGAGTTTTAAACATGCTTACTATTTATTGGGACGCTCTTCTTATTTCAACCGTGTTCTTTTTTTCCAAAGGCAATCTGTGTTTCAAGAAAAAACAATCTTCTGGCCTACAGGTAAGTATAGCAAAATATCATGTCAATTATGATATGAGGAAGAAAGAGAAACATAGAATGAGAGTGGAATTGCAAGAGATCAATAATAAAGCATCTATACTTACGATGACAGTGTTTTCTAAATATTGCTGAATGTAAGTCTTGATTAGTCTTCTAGTAGTTTGTTACAATGTCTTTTCTTGTTGGAAGTTCCAAAATCTCTTCTGATTTCAGCAGTTAGAAGACATATTCTTCAAAAGGAAGGAAGAACCGTTCCATGGTTCTTAGAGAAAATGCATCAACCAAGCCTTGGCCCATGCAATACGCAGTGACTTTGTGCCTATCATCCCGTGCACGCACATAATTTCACAGCAATTCAGTAAAAACAAAGCTTTGAACTGAGATTTTACTGTATATATCATTGTGAAATATGTGAAAATAGCTCAGAAATTACAAATCAAGAAACATTCTGTTTTTAAGTCTTAATACTATTTTTCTATACAAACATTGGGATTTAGTTTTCTGTAATATTATATAGCTTGCTGTATAGGAAGTATACTAAACACTTCATACAAATGGCAAGAAACTGAACTCACCGCCATTCGTAGCTGTGATCTCGAAAATAGAAACTGGACTTCTTACCTTAATTTTGACCACAATCCACAGGTCTGGTGTTGACTTTTAGCCATTACACATCGGAATTACCTATATGCTGGAAGGTCCAAAAGGGACCATGTCTCTTCATATGCAGATATTTCTTGTTTCTAAATAAAATTTTACATTTTAGTGTTTAGTAGTAAAAAATGCAATCTCAATGTCACACTTTTCAGCTTTCTGTTACATGATGATTGCATATAATCTTCTTCAAAAGGTTTATGAAATTCGATAGTTGGGTGGAGTTTTAAACATGCTTACTATTTATTGGGACGCTCTTCTTATTTCAACCGTGTTCTTCTTTTTTTCCAAAGGCAATCTGTGTTTCAAGAAAAAACAATCTTCTGGCCTACAGGTAAGTATAGCAAAATATCATGTCAATTATGATATGAGGAAGAAAGAGAAACATAGAATGAGAGTGGAATTGCAAGAGATCAATAATAAAGCATCTATACTTACGATGACAGTGTTTTCTAAATATTCCTGAATGTAAGTCTTGATTAGTCTTCTAGTAGTTTGTTACA
Source organism: Rhinoderma darwinii (assembly GCF_050947455.1). NCBI lineage: Eukaryota > Metazoa > Chordata > Amphibia > Anura > Rhinodermatidae > Rhinoderma > Rhinoderma darwinii. The sequence goes on from NC_134692.1 coordinate 56,344,540, forward strand.
ATGTCTTTTCTTGTTGGAAGTTCCAAAATCTCTTCTGATTTCAGCAGTTAGAAGACATATTCTTCAAAAGGAAGGAAGAACCGTTCCATGGTTCTTAGAGAAAATGCATCAACCAAGCCTTGGCCCATGCAATACGCAGTGACTTTGTGCCTATCATCCCGTGCACGCACATAATTTCACAGCAATTCAGTAAAAACAAAGCTTTGAACTGAGATTTTACTGTATATATCATTGTGAAATATGTGAAAATAGCTCAGAAATTACAAATCAAGAAAAATTCTGTTTTTAAGTCTTAATACTATTTTTCTATACAAACATTGGGATTTAGTTTTCTGTAATATTATATAGCTTGCTGTATAGGAAGTATACTAAACACTTTATACAAATGGCAAGAAACTGAACTCACCGCCATTCGTAGCTGTGATCTCGAAAATAGAAACTGGACTTCTTACCTTAATTTTGACCACAATCCACAGGTCTGGTGTTGACTTTTAGCCATTACACATCGGAATTACCTATATGCTGGAAGGTCCAAAAGGGACCATGTCTCTTCATATGCAGATATTTCTTGTTTCTAAATAAAATCTTACATTTTAGTGTTTAGTAGTAAAAAATGCAATCTCAATGTCACACTTTTCAGCTTTCTGTTACATGATGATTGCATATAATCTTCTTCAAAAGGTTTATGAAATTCGATAGTTGGGTGGAGTTTTAAACATGCTTACTATTTATTGGGACGCTCTTCTTATTTCAACCGTGTTCTTCTTTTTTTCCAAAGGCAATCTGTGTTTCAAGAAAAAACAATCTTCTGGCCTACAGGTAAGTATAGCAAAATATCATGTCAATTATGATATGAGGAAGAAAGAGAAACATAGAATGAGAGTGGAATTGCAAGAGATCAATAATAAAGCATCTATACTTACGATGACAGTGTTTTCTAAATATTCCTGAATGTAAGTCTTGATTAGTCTTCTAGTAGTTTGTTACAATGTCTTTTCTTGTTGGAAGTTCCAAAATCTCTTCTGATTTCAGCAGTTAGAAGACATATTCTTCAAAAGGAAGGAAGAACCGTTCCATGGTTCTTAGAGAAAATGCATCAACCAAGCCTTGGCCCATGCAATACGCAGTGACTTTGTGCCTATCATCCCGTGCACGCACATAATTTCACAGCAATTCAGTAAAAACAAAGCTTTGAACTGAGATTTTACTGTATATATCATTGTGAAATATGTGAAAATAGCTCAGAAATTACAAATCAAGAAAAATTCTGTTTTTAAGTCTTAATACTATTTTTCTATACAAACATTGGGATTTAGTTTTCTGTAATATTATATAGCTTGCTGTATAGGAAGTGTACTAAACACTTTATACAAATGGCAAGAAACTGAACTCACCGCCATTCGTAGCTGTGATCTCGAAAATAGAAACTGGACTTCTTACCTTAATTTTGACCACAATCCACAGGTCTGGTGTTGACTTTTAGCCATTACACATCGGAATTACCTATATGCTGGAAGGTCCAAAAGGGACCGTGTCTCTTCATATGCAGATATTTCTTGTTTCTAAATAAAATCTAACATTTTAGTGTTTAGTAGTAAAAAATGCAATCTCAATGTCACACTTTTCAGCTTTCTGTTACATGATGATTGCACATAATCTTCTTCAAAAGGTTTATGAAATGCGATAGTTGGGTGGAGTTTTAAACATGCTTACTATTTATTGGGATGCTCGTCTTATTTCAACAGTGTTCTTCTTTTTTTCCAAAGGAAATCTGTGTTTCAAGAAAAAACAATCTTCTGGCCTACAGGTAAGTATAGCAAAATATCATGTCAATTATGATATGAGGAAGAAAGAGAAACATAGAATGAGAGTGGAATTGCAAGAGATCAATAATAAAGCATCTATACTTACGATGACAGTGTTTTCTAAATATTGCTGAATGTAAGTCTTGATTAGTCTTCTAGTAGTTTGTTACAATGTCTTTTCTTGTTGGAAGTTCCAAAATCTCTTCTGATTTCAGCAGTTAGAAGACATATTCTTCAAAAGGAAGGAAGAACCGTTCCATGGTTCTTAGAGAAAATGCATCAACCAAGCCTTGGCCCATGCAATACGCAGTGACTTTGTGCCTATCATCCCGTGCACGCACATAATTTCACAGCAATTCAGTAAAAACAAAGCTTTGAACTGAGATTTTACTGTATATATCATTGTGAAATATGTGAAAATAGCTCAGAAATTACAAATCAAGAAACATTCTGTTTTTAAGTCTTAATACTATTTTTCTATACAAACATTGGGATTTAGTTTTCTGTAATATTATATAGCTTGCTGTATAGGAAGTATACTAAACACTTCATACAAATGGCAAGAAACTGAACTCACCGCCATTCGTAGCTGTGATCTCGAAAATAGAAACTGGACTTCTTACCTTAATTTTGACCACAATCCACAGGTCTGGTGTTGACTTTTAGCCATTACACATCGGAATTACCTATATGCTGGAAGGTCCAAAAGGGACCATGTCTCTTCATATGCAGATATTTCTTGTTTCTAAATAAAATCTAACATTTTAGTGTTTAGTAGTAAAAAATGTAATCTCAATGTCACACTTTTCAGCTTTCTGTTATATGATGATTGCATATAATCTTCTTCAAAAGGTTTATGAAATGCGATAGTTGGGTGGAGTTTTAAACATGCTTACTATTTATTGGGATGCTCGTCTTATTTCAACAGTGTTCTTCTTTTTTTCCAAAGAAAATCTGTGTTTCAAGAAAAAACAATCTTCTGGCCTACAGGTAAGTATAGCAAAATATCATGTCAATTATGATATGAGGAAGAAAGAGAAACATAGAATGAGAGTGGAATTGCAAGAGATCAATAATAAAGCATCTATACTTACGATGACAGTGTTTTCTAAATATTGCTGAATGTAAGTCTTGATTAGTCTTCTAGTAGTTTGTTACAATGTCTTTTCTTGTTGGAAGTTCCAAAATCTCTTCTGATTTCAGCAGTTAGAAGACATATTCTTCAAAAGGAAGGAAGAACCGTTCCATGGTTCTTAGAGAAAATGCATCAACCAAGCCTTGGCCCATGCAATACGCAGTGACTTCGTGCCTATCATCCCGTGCATGCACATAATTTCACAGCAATTCAGTAAAAACAAAGCTTTGAACTGAGATTTTACTGTATATATCATTGTGAAATATGTGAAAATAGCTCAGAAATTACAAATCAAGAAAAATTCTGTTTTTAAGTCTTAATACTATTTTTCTATACAAATATTGGGATTTAGTTTTCTGTAATATTATATAGCTTGCTGTATAGGAAGTATACTAAACACTTTATACAAATGGCAAGAAACTGAACTCACCGCCATTCGTAGCTGTGATCTCGAAAATAGAAACTGGACTTCTTACCTTAATTTTGACCACAATCCACAGGTCTGGTGTTGACTTTTAGCCATTACACATCGGAATTACCTATATGCTGGAAGGTCCAAAAGTGACCATGTCTCTTCATATGCAGATATTTCTTGTTTCTAAATAAAATCTAACATTTTAGTGTTTAGTAGTAAAAAATGCAATCTCAATGTCACACTTTTCAGCTTTCTGTTACATGATGATTGCACATAATCTTCTTCAAAAGGTTTATGAAATGCGATAGTTGGGTGGAGTTTTAAACATGCTTACTATTTATTGGGATGCTCGTCTTATTTCAACAGTGTTCTTCTTTTTTTCCAAAGGAAATCTGTGTTTCAAGAAAAAACAATCTTCTGGCATACAGGTAAGTATAGCAAAATATCATGTCAATTATGATATGAGGAAGAAAGAGAAACATAGAATGAGAGTGGAATTGCAATAGATCAATAATAAAGCATCTATACTTACGATGACAGTGTTTTCTAAATATTGCTGAATGTAAGTCTTGATTAGTCTTCTAGTAGTTTGTTACAATGTCTTTTCTTGTTGGAAGTTCCAAAATCTCTTCTGATTTCAGCAGTTAGAAGACATATTCTTCAAAAGGAAGGAAGAACCGTTCCATGGTTCTTAGAGAAAATGCATCAACCAAGCCTTGGCCCATGCAATACGCAGTGACTTTGTGCCTATCATCCCGTGCACGCACATAATTTCACAGCAATTCAGTAAAAACAAAGCTTTGAACTGAGATTTTACTGTATATATCATTGTGAAATATGTGAAAATAGCTCAGAAATTACAAATCAAGAAACATTCTGTTTTTAAGTCTTAATACTATTTTTCTATACAAACATTGGGATTTAGTTTTCTGTAATATTATATAGCTTGCTGTATAGGAAGTATACTAAACACTTCATACAAATGGCAAGAAACTGAACTCACCGCCATTCGTAGCTGTGATCTCGAAAATAGAAACTGGACTTCTTACCTTAATTTTGACCACAATCCACAGGTCTGGTGTTGACTTTTAGCCATTACACATCGGAATTACCTATATGCTGGAAGGTCCAAAAGGGACCATGTCTCTTCATATGCAGATATTTCTTGTTTCTAAATAAAATCTAACATTTTAGTGTTTAGTAGTAAAAAATGTAATCTCAATGTCACACTTTTCAGATTTCTGTTATATGATGATTGCATATAATCTTCTTCAAAAGGTTTATGAAATGCGATAGTTGGGTGGAGTTTTAAACATGCTTACTATTTATTGGGATGCTCGTCTTATTTCAACAGTGTTCTTCTTTTTTTCCAAAGAAAATCTGTGTTTCAAGAAAAAACAATCTTCTGGCCTACAGGTAAGTATAGCAAAATATCATGTCAATTATGATATGAGGAAGAAAGAGAAACATAGAATGAGAGTGGAATTGCAAGAGATCAATAATAAAGCATCTATACTTACGATGACAGTGTTTTCTAAATATTGCTGAATGTAAGTCTTGATTAGTCTTCTAGTAGTTTGTTACAATGTCTTTTCTTGTTGGAAGTTCCAAAATCTCTTCTGATTTCAGCAGTTAGAAGACATATTCTTCAAAAGGAAGGAAGAACCGTTCCATGGTTCTTAGAGAAAATGCATCAACCAAGCCTTGGCCCATGCAATACGCAGTGACTTCGTGCCTATCATCCCGTGCATGCACATAATTTCACAGCAATTCAGTAAAAACAAAGCTTTGAACTGAGATTTTACTGTATATATCATTGTGAAATATGTGAAAATAGCTCAGAAATTACAAATCAAGAAAAATTCTGTTTTTAAGTCTTAATACTATTTTTCTATACAAATATTGGGATTTAGTTTTCTGTAATATTATATAGCTTGCTGTATAGGAAGTATACTAAACACTTTATACAAATGGCAAGAAACTGAACTCACCGCCATTCGTAGCTGTGATCTCGAAAATAGAAACTGGACTTCTTACCTTAATTTTGACCACAATCCACAGGTCTGGTGTTGACTTTTAGCCATTACACATCGGAATTACCTATATGCTGGAAGGTCCAAAAGGGACCATGTCTCTTCATATGCAGATATTTCTTGTTTCTAAATAAAATCTAACATTTTAGTGTTTAGTAGTAAAAAATGCAATCTCAATGTCACACTTTTCAGCTTTCTGTTACATGATGATTGCATATAATCTTCTTCAAAAGGTTTATGAAATGCGATAGTTGGGTGGAGTTTTAAACATGCTTACTATTTATTGGGACGCTCTTCTTATTTCAACAGTGTTCTTCTTTTTTTCCAAAGGAAATCTGTGTTTCAAGAAAAAACAATCTTCTGGCCTACAGGTAAGTATAGCAAAATATCATGTCAATTATGATATGAGGAAGAAAGAGAAACATAGAATGAGAGTGGAATTGCAAGAGATCAATAATAAAGCATCTATACTTACGATGACAGTGTTTTCTAAATATTCCTGAATGTAAGTCTTGATTAGTCTTCTAGTAGTTTGTTACAATGTCTTTTCTTGTTGGAAGTTCCAAAATCTCTTCTGATTTCAGCAGTTAGAAGACATATTCTTCAAAAGGAAGGAAGAACCGTTCCATGGTTCTTCCATAAAATGCATCAACAATGCCTTGGCTTATGCAATGCACAGTGATTTTGTGCCTATCTTCCTGTGCATGCATGCATCCAAAAAGGGACCATGTCTCTTCATATGCAGACATTTCTTGTTTCTAAATAAAATGTAACATTTTAGTGTTTAGTAGTAAAAATGCAATCTCAATGTCACGCTTTTTGGCCTTCTGTTACATGATGATTGCATATAATCTTATTCAGAAGGTTTATGAAATGTGATAGAAGGGTAGAGTTTGAAAAGTGCTTACCATTTATTGGGACACTCGCCTTATTTCAACAGTGTTCTTCCTTTTTTCCAAAGGAAATCTGCATTTCAAGAAAAAAAAAATCTTCTGGCCTATAGGTAAGTATAACAATGTATCATGTCAATTATGATATGAGGAGGAAAGAGAAACATAGTGTAATGACGGGGTAGGGAGACAGACAGGTGAGCCCTAATCTACCCGCCACTCAGTCCCTGCCTACTTGCAACGGCCCGTCCTAGGCGACGGCGTACAACTGGGCGACGGTCCCTACGCTCAATAAGTGCACAACAGACAAACAGACAAGGGTACACAGAAGCTAAGGGAAATGGGGCAGTTGCCCACGACAACACAGTGAGCAACAAGAGTAGTGAACGAGCCGAGTAAAACCAGGAGTGCACGAGGTACAAATCGCAGAGCAGGAGCATAGTCAGTAAAGCCAGGGTCAAAAATGAAGCTAGGTCAATAATCATAGCAGGAGCAGCAGAGCCAGGAAACAGAAAAGAATTACAGGCAAAGGAGGAGCAGGAAATGCAGGTATAAATAGACAGAGGGCGGGAGCTAGCTCCATCTGGCCAGGCTGTGATAGGCTCTCCCACTCCTCAGCCTCCCAGCCTGACTGGTAAAAGATCGTGTCACTCTCTCAGACGTAGGAGCAGGTGCAGACTGATTACCCACGGGCGTCGACACAGAAGCTGTGTCTGGCAGATCCTTCACAGTACCCCCCTTTTAAGAGGGGCCACTGGACCCTTTCTAGGTGGACCTTGCTTATTGGGGAAGCGAAGATGGAACCTCCTGAGCAATACCCCAGCCTGAACATCCCGGGCGGGTACCCAAGTCCTCTCCTCAGGCCCGTATCCTCTCCAATGGACCAAGTACTGGAGGGGGCCTTGGACCATCCTGCTGTCCACAATCTTGGCCACCTCGAATTCTACCCCTTCAGGGGTGAGAACAGGGACCGGAGGTTTCCTCGAGTGAGCCAAGGACGGGGAGCAGCGTTTAAGGAGGGAGGCATGAAACACGTCGTGTACTCGAAAAGACGGGGGTAACTCCAGTCGGAAGGAGACAGGGTTAAGGACTTCAATGACCTTGTACGGCCCTATATATCGGGGAGAAAATTTTTGGGTCGGGACTTTAAGGCGCACATTTTTAGAAGATAGCCACACCAGATCCCCGACCACAAACAAGGGGTTAGCAGAACGTCTTCTATCTGCCTGAGTCTTTTGTATGCTCTGAGACGCCTCTAAGTTCTTCTGAACCTGGGCCCAGACTGTGCACAGTTCCTGATGAACGACATCTACCTCGGGATTGTTGGAACTACCAGGTGAAACGGAGGAGAACCGTGGATTAAACCCAAAATTACAGAAAAAGGGGGAGACCCCTGACGAGTTACTGACCCAGTTATTAAGGGAAAATTCGGCGAGGGGAATGAAGGAGACCCAATCATATTGACAGTCAGAGATAAAACACCTTAAATATTGTTCTAGAGACTGATTAGTCCTCTCAGTTTGGCCATTAGTTTCAGGATGGAAGGCCGAGGAGAAGTACAGATCAATCTCCAACTTTTTACAGAAGGCTCTCCAAAACAATGAAACAAATTGTACCCCTCTGTCAGAAACAATATTGACAGGAACCCCATGGAGACGCACGATGTGTTTGACAAACAAGGTAGCTAACGTCTTAGCATTGGGTAGTTTCTTGAGGGGCACAAAGTGGCACAACTTACTGAAATGGTCTACTACAAACCACACCACCGACTTGCCTTGAGATGGAGGCAAATCGGTGATAAAATCCATAGAGATATGGGTCCAAGGTCTCTGGGGAATGGGCAAAGAACATAGTAAGCCCGCAGGTCGGGACCTGGGAGTCTTGGACCTAGCACAAATTTCACAAGCGGCGATGTAGGCCTTAACGTCTTTAAGCAAACTAGGCCACCAATAGTTTCTGGCAATGAGATGCTTGGTACTCAGGATGCCTGGATGGCCAGATAGTGCAGAGTCATGATTTTCCCTGAGTACCCTCAGCCGGAATTGCAGGGGAACAAACAGCTTGTTCTCAGGAAGGTTCCCGGGATCTGAACCTTGATCAGCCGCAATTTCGGAGACTAAGTCAGAATCAACAGAGGAAATGATTATACCTGGAGGCAAAACACATGCAGGATCTTCCTCCGAAGGAGGGCTGGCCATGAAGCTACGCGACAGTGCATAGCCTTAATATTTTTAGACCCAGCCCTATAGGTGACCAAAAAGTTGAATCTAGTAAAAAATAACGCCCATCGAGCTTGTCTCGGGTTTAGCCTCCGGGCAGATTCTAAGAAAACCAGATTCTTGTGGTCGGTAAGGACCGTTACCTGGTGCCTAGCCCCCTCCAGGAAGTGGCGCCACTCTTCAAATGCCCTTTTAATGACTTAGAGTTCGCGGTTGCCAATATCATAGTTACTCTCAGTGGGCGAGAACTTCCTGGAGAAGTAGGCACAGGGACGGAGATGGGTGAGGGACCTGGTACCCTGGGACAAGACAGCACCCACTCCCACCTCGGAGGCGTCAACCTCCACGATGAATGGCTCCATTTGGTTAGGCTGAATCAGCACAGGGGCCGAGATAAAGCACTTCTTAAGGACCTCAAAAGACTGGACCGCCTCTGGAGGCCAGTGGAGGAGGTCAGCACCTTTGCGAGTAAGATCCGTAAGAGGCTTAGCGATGACCGAGAAGTTAGCAATAAATCTCCTGTAATAATTAGCAAACCCCAGGAAGCACTGTAACGCCTTCAGGGAGGCAGGTTGGACCCATTCAGCTACAGCCTGAACCTTGGCAGGGTCCATGCGGAATTCATGAGGAGTGAGGATTTGACCCAAAAATGGTATCTCCTGCACCCCAAACACACATTTTTCGGTTTTAGCAAACAGTTTGTTCTCCCGAAGGGCCTGGAGCACCTTCCTGACATGCTCAATGTGGGAGGACCAGTCCTTGGAAAACACAAGTATGTCATCAAGGTACACTACAAGAAATACCCCCAGGTAATCTCTTAAAATCTGATTTATGAAATTCTGGAAGCCCGCGGGAGCATTACACAACACAAAGGGCATGACGAGGTATTCAAAATGACCTTCGGGCGTGTTAGACGCAGTCTTCCACTCATCCCCCTCTTTGATGCGGATAAGGTTATAAGCCCCCCGTAGATCAAACTTAGAGAACCATTGGGCCCCCTGAACCTGATTGAAGAGATCAGGAATCAAAGGAAGGGGATACTGGTTCCTTACAGTGACCTTATTCAAGTTACGGTAGTCAATGCACGGCCTAAGACCACCATCCTTCTTCCCTACGAAGAAGAAGCCAGCACCTACCGGAGAAGTAGAGGGGCGAATGTAACCCTTGGCCAGGCATTCCTGGATATACTCTCTCATTGCTTCACGTTCGGGACAAGAGAGATTAAATATCCTACCCTTAGGGAGCTTAGCTCCTGGTACTAAATCGATTGCGCAATCGAATTCTCTATGAGGAGGTAACACTTCGGAGGCCTTTTTAGAAAAAACATCAGTGAAGTCCTGAATAAACTCAGGTAGAGTGTTCACCTCCTCAGGTAGAGAGATAAAATTAACAGAAAAACATGCATTCATTACCCCATTTGGTAAGATCCCCAGTATTCCAGTTAAACGTGGGATTATGCATCTGCAACCAGGGAAGGCCTAAAACCAAATTGGACGATAATCCCTGCATCACCAGTACGGAGCCCTGCTTCAAATGCATGGAGCCAACAAAGAGTTCAAAAACAGGGGTATGCTGTGTAAAATAACCATTATAGAGAGGAGTGGAGTCGATACCCACTACCCGAACAGGTTTAGGCAAGTCAATCAATGGCATAGCTAGAGACATAGCAAATTCCACAGACATAATATTAGCAGAAGACCCTGAATCCACGAAGGCACTGCCGGTGGCAGACCTACCCTCAAAAGAGACCTGAAAGGGAAGCAAGATATTATTAGGTTTCATATATACGGGAAATACCTGTGCGCCCAAATGACCTCCCCGATGGTCACTTAGGCGCGGAAGTTCTTCTGGCTGCTTATTCTTACGCCTAGGACAGTTGTTCATTTGATGCTTGTCATCCCCACAGTAGAAGCAGAGACCATTCTTCCTGCGGAACTCTCTACATTGTTGGGGAGAGACGGAGGCCCCGAGTTGCATAGGTTCATCCGAGTTTTCCGTGGAAGAATGAAGTAACGGAACCTCGGGAGCCATCATGGGGGGGTCAGAGGGGAAGGCACAAAAATGTTCCAGTTGTCGTTCCCTGAGACGTCGGTCAAGACGTACCGCTAAAGCCATAACCTGATCTAGGGAGTCAGAAGAGGGATAGCTAACTAACAGGTCTTTCAGGGCGTTCGACAGACCCAATCTAAACTGGCACCTCAAGGCAGGGTCAATCCACCGAGAAGCTACACACCACTTCCTAAAGTCAGAACAGTACTCCTCAACGGGTCTCTTACCCTGACGTAAGGTCACCAGCTGACTCTCGGCAAAGGCAGTCTTGTCAGTATCGTCATATATGAGCCCGAGAGCGGAAAAAAAAAGATCAACAGAGGAAAGTTCAGGGGCGTCAGGAGCCAAAGAGAAGGCCCATTCTTGGGGCCCGTCCTAGAGCCGGGACATAATTATACCCACTCGCTGGCACTCAGAACCTGAGGAGTGGGGCTTTAAACGGAAATAGAGCCTACAAATCTCCCGAAAGGAGAAAAAAGTCTTCCGGTCCCCTGAGAACCGGTCAGGCAAACTTGAGGTGGGGTTCAAGAGGTGAGATGGGGGGCACTACCAGGGTAGCATCATGCTGGTTGCCCTTCTGAGCCAGGGCTTAGACCTGTAGGGAGAGGCCCTGCATTTGCTGACCCAGGGTCTCAAGGGGGTTCATAGTTGTGTCAGGGAGCAGGGTAGAAAAGGTATATGGGCCTGTGATTATGTAATGATGGGGTAGGGAGACAGACAGGTGAGCCCTAATCTACCCGCCACTCAGTCCCTGCCTACTTGCAACGGCCCGTCCTAGGCGACGGCGTACAACTGGGCGACGGTCCCTACGCTCAATAAGTGCACGACAGACAAACAGACAAGGGTACACAGAAGCTAAGGGAAATGGGGCAGTTGCCCACGGCAACACAGTGAGCAACAAGAGTAGTGAACGAGCCGAGTCAAACCAGGAGTGCACGAGGTACAAATCGCAGAACAGGAGCGTAGTCAGTAAAGCCAGGGTCAAAAATGAAGCTAGGTCAATAATTATAGCAGGAGCAGCAGAACCAGGAAACAGAAAAGAATCAGAGGCAAAGGAGGAGCAGGAAATGCAGGTATAAATAGACAGAGGGCGGGAGCTAGCTCCGTCTGGCCAGGCTGTGATAGGCTCTCCCACTCCTCAGCCTCCCAGCCTGACTGGTAGAAGATCGTGTCACTCTCTCAGACTTAGGAGCAGGTGCAGACTGATTACCCACGAGCGTCGACACAGAAGCTGTGTCTGGCAGATCCTTTACACATGGAATGAGAGTGGAATTGCAAGAGATCAATAATAAACCATCTATACTTACTATGACAGTGTTTTCTAAATATTGCTGAATGTAGGTTTTGATTCGTCTTCAAGTAGTTTGTTACAATGTCTTTTCTTGTTGGAAGTTCCAAAATCTCTTCAGAATTTAACAGTTAGAAGACATATTCTTCAAAAGGAAGGAAGAACCGTTCCATGGTTCTTCCAGAAAATGCATCAACCATGCCTTGGCCCATGCAATACGCAGTGACTTTGTGCCTATCATCCCGTGCACGCACATAATTTCACAGCAATTCAGTAAAAACAAAGCTTTGAACTGAGATTTTACTGTATATATCATTGTGAAATATGTGAAAATAGCTCAGAAATTACAAATCAAGAAAAATTCTGTTTCTAAGTCTTAATATTATTTTTTTTATGCAAACATTGGGATTTCGTTTTCTGTAATATTATATAGCTTGCTGTATAGCAAGTATACTATATACTTCATACAAATGGCAAGAAACTGAACTCACCGCCATTCAAAGCTGTGATCTCGAAAATACAAACTGGACTTCTTACCTTAATTTTCACCACAATCCAAAGGTCTGGTGTTGACTTTTAGCCATTACACATCGGAATTACCTATATGCTGGAAGGTCCAAAAGGGACCATGTCTCTTCATATGCAGATATTTCTTGTTTCTAAATAAAATCTAATATTTTAGTGCTTAGTAGTAAAAAATGCAATCTCAATGTCACACTTTTCAGCTTTCTGTTACATGATGATTGCATATAATCTTCTTCAAAAGGTTTATGAAATGCGATAGTTGGGTGGAGTTTTAAACATGCTTACTATTTATTGGGACGCTCGTCTTATTTCTACAGTGTTCTTCTTTTTTTTCCAAAGGAAATCTGTGTTTGAAGAAAAACCAATCTTCTGGCCTACAGGTAAGTATGACAAAATATCATGTCAAATATGATATGAGGAAGAAAGAAAAACAAAATGAGAGTGGAATTGCTAGAGATCAATAATAAAGCATCTATACTTACGATGACAGTGTTTTCTAAATATTGCTGAATGTAAGTCTTGATTCTTCTTACATTAGTTTGCTACAATGTCCTTTCGTCATGGAAGTTCCAAAATCTCTTCTGATTTCAGCAGTTAGAAGACATATTCTTCAAAAAGAAGGAAGAACCGTTCCATGGTTCTTCCGTAAAATGCATCAACAATGCCTTGGCTTATGCAATGCGCAGTGATTTTGTGCCTATCATCCTGTGAATGCATGCATCCAAAAAGGGACCAAGTCTCTTCATATGCAGACATTTCTTGTTTCTAAATAAAATGTAACATTTTAGTGTTTAGTAGTAAAAATGCAATCTCAATGTCACGCTTTTTGGCTTTCTGTTACATGATGATTGCATATAATCTTATTCAGACGGTTTATGAAATGTGATAGAAGGGTAGAGTTTGAAAAGTGCTTACCATTTATTGGGACACTCGCCTTATTTCAACAGTGTTCTTCCTTTTTTCCAAAGGAAATCTGCATTTCAAGAAAAAAAATCTTCTGGCCTACAGGTAAGTATAACAAAGTATCATGTCAATTATGATATAAGGAAGAAAGAGAAACATAGAATGAGAGTGGAATTGCAAGAGATCAATAATAAACCATCTATACATACTATGACAGTGTTTTCTAAATATTGCTGAATGTAGGTTTTGATTTGTCTTCAAGTAGTTTGTTACAATGTCTTTTCTTGTTGGAAGTTCCAAAATCTCTTCAGAATTCAACAGTTAGAAGACATATTCTTCAAAAGGAAGGAAGAACCGTTCCATGGTTCTTCCAGAAAATGCATCAACCAAGCCTTGGCCCATGCAATACGCAGTGACTTTGTGCCTATCATCCCGTGCACGCACATCATTTTACAGCAATTCAGTAAAAACAAAGCTTTGAACTGAGATTTTACTGTATATACCATTGTGAAATATGTGAAAACAGCTCAGAAATTACAAATCAAGAAAAATTCTGTTTCTAAGTCTTAATACTATTTTTTTTATGCAAACATTGGGATTTCGTTTTCTGTAATATTATATAGCTTGCTGTATAGGAAGTATACTATATACTTCATACAAATGGCAAAAAACTGAACTCACCGCCATTTGTAGCTGTGATCTCGAAAATAGAAACTGGACTTCTTACCTTAATTTTGACCACAATCCACAGGTCTGGTGTTGACTTTTAGCCATTACACATCGGAATTACCTATATGCTGGAAGGTCCAAAAGGGACCATGTCTCTTCCTATGCAGATATTTTTTGTTTCTAAATAAAATCTAACATTTTAGTGTTTAGTAGTAAAAAATGCAATCTCAATGTCACACTTTTCAGCTTTCTGTTACATGATGATTGCATATAATCTTCTTCAAAAGGTTTATGAAATGCGATAGTTGGGTGGAGTTATAAACATGCTTACTATTTATTGGGACGCTCGTCTTATTTCAACCGTGTTCTTCTTTTTTTCCAAAAGCAATATGTGTTTCAAGAAAAAACAATCTTCTGGCCTACAGGTAAGTATAACAAAATATCATGTCAATTATGATATGAGGAAGAAAGAAAAACAGAATGAGAGTGGAATTGCTAGAGATCAATAATAAAGCATCTATACTTACGATGACAGTGTTTTCTAAATATTGCTGAATGTAAGTCTTGATTCTTCTTCAATTAGTTTGTTACAATGTCCTTTCTTCATGGAAGTTCCAAAATCTCTTCTGATTTCAGCAGTTAGAAGACATATTCTTCAAAAAGAAGTAAGAACCGTTCCATGGTTCTTCCATAAAATGCATCAACAATGCCTTGGCTTATGCAATGTGCAGTGATTTTGTGCCTATCATCCTGTGCATGCATGCATCCAAAAGGGACCATGTCTCTTCATATGCAGACATTTCTTATTTCTAAAAAAAATGTAACATTTTAGTGTTTAGTAGTAAAAATGCAATCTCAATGTCACGCTTTTTGGCTCTCTGTTACATGATGATTGCATATAATCTTATTCAGAATGTTTATGAAGGCAGGCGCATGCGTGCAGCTGAACATGGCGGACGCATTCTAGCCAGGCTCCGCACCTCGTGAAGTCAACCCAGCATATATATCGTTAACAGCTGACATCGGGACCCATAAGAGATAGGAGAAGTACCTTAGATGCTCGGGCATTCATCTATGGCCAGAGGGAGCGGCAGACGGGGTAAGCAAGCCCAAGCTCAGAGATCCGTGGCAGACATGCTGATGTCGGCGCCGAATATGGCGGAGCAGGGCCTGCAGCACAGACACAGACACAGCCCGGCACATCGGCACTGTCGCAGGATTATCCTGTGCTCCTGAGGGAGCATGGCAGTGAATCACTATCGCAGGCACCAGAGGATTCGCAGGCAGAGGGCCTGATCCCGGACTTGGGAATACCGCAGCCAGCGCCCATTCATGTGGCACAGCACTCGCTCATGCCGCCGGTCATTACTTCCGGACTGTCAGAGGACGCCATTTTCTCTTGCATTTTAAGAGCCATGCAAGCCCAGATGGGGGAAATCAGCTCCAAGATTGCCGCTGTACATCAAGATCTGCATAAAGTGGGGGCTCATATGCAGGCTATAGAAACCAAAATGACCTCCATCACGACAAGAGTTAATCAGAATACCAGATTTATGGAAGACCTGCAGGGGCAATCGGATGAGGCGAACACCAGAATTGAGGACCTGGAAAACAGATCCCGACGCTATAACTTCAGGATCAGAGGGGTCCCGGAATCTCAAACGGATGTACCGGCGGTGGTTCGGGACCGGGCCCACAGAGCATTGATGGCCATGAGGCGGGATGGACTTCCTAGAGATATAATAGTGAAACTTCACTATTATTCAGTTAAGGAGAAAGTGATGGAAAGAGCTCGGAAGCTTCCGGAGATCACCATTTGTAACACCGCGATACAGATATATGCGGACCTGGCTCCCGAAACCATTCAAAAAAGGCGGATACTTCACCCTATTCTGCAGACCCTCAAACACCATGCTATTCCATACCTGTGGGCATTCCCATTTCGTCTCCTTTTCATGCGCAATATCAGGCAATATGGCTTCTCTACGCTGCAGGAAGGGGAAGATCTTCTGAGGGACTTAAATATTCTACCGTCCCAGGATAAATCCAGCTCTTCCCGACTCCCTATACAGGAACCTCCGTTGTCACCACTTTGGCGCACGCAGGTAGGCTGTCTAGACGCGCCTCTAGAACCGAGGGTGTACTCTCGTCGTCAACCGAATCCTCCATGACGGGTGGAGGGCCGAAAATAGATGCATTCATTTTTCTTCCTTATACTTCATATCGGAGTATGATGTCTTCAAACAACACTAATGTTGAGTTTAAGCCTGATACTTCATAGTTGCAACCTGTTGCAGTTCTTAGGGGACTGGGAGCCTCGGTTCCATACGTTGGGATCGTTCTGGGGATTTCTGATTCCCACTTATATTATTGGAAGCTTTTTTATAGGCTGGCCCGAACAAGGCGAGGAAGGCTCTTGATGTACCGAGGTCGCAGTGAGTTGGTATTCCGGCCATAGATATGTTCAGTTCAAGATGTGAAGTTTGCTTTACTTTATTATTAACATATGAATGCATATTATCACCATGTGTTTCCCTACCTCCCTCGTTATTGCTCTCACTTGGCCCTGGTTGGGGGGCGGGATGAGGGGTATAGGGGGGGGGACATATTAGAGACACAGGGGTGGGTATGGGAAATATCTTCCACCCAGTACGCTCAGGGATGATATATGTTATGGGGTTGAATGTCTATGTACGTATTTATGGATATGCTTTGCCTTCACGACGGTCTGCTGCCCCCATTTTGCAGTCTTTTCTTGACTGCCTAGTCGGTAGACTATGTTCAGTATTACTGATATTTTGTGTCTGCCCTATTTTTGTTCTGTTTCCTACTCCCTTTCCTTTCCCCTCTTTCCTATTTTTGACCTTTGTCTCTATGGCTGGCTCCCAATCAGCACATGGTTATACCTCCTGCTCTATGATGGTGGTCCCGGAATCTACTAAGACCTACAGTTTACTCACACATAATGTGCAGGGTCTTAATTCCCCGATCAAGCGTCGAAAAGCTTTTTTATACTATAAATCTACTCACGTTGATATACTATTGTTACAGGAAACACATTTACCTCCTCTGCTCCATCGTATTTTCATAGACACTACTCACAAATTTTTGGGCTAGTGCCTCTACTAAGCACAGGGGAGTGGGCATATGGCTGGCTCGGTCGGTCCCGTTTACATCTCACAAAACGATCTCTGACCTGGATGGCAGGTACATCTTGGTCACAGGTCTGTTGCACGAATCTCCGATAACTTTTATTACCTACTATGCCCCGAACTCCAATCAACCGGCGTTCTTCCAAGGCATGTGGCGCAAGCTTCAAGCATCGATAGAGGGCCCGATAATTATGGGGGGGATTCTAATATCGCCTTGGACGCGTCCATGGATAAATCCCATGCATCCAGGGTGCGATTTATTCCTCCTACGTCAACTAGCATACAAGTAGCACGTTTTTTTCATTCGGTGGATTTCACAGATATCTGGCGGGATTTTAATCCCACAGCGAAGGATTATACTTATTTCTCCTCAGCCCATAATATTCACACCCGCATTGATCATGTTCTGCTTTCTACTAGTTTGCTCTCTAAGGTCACGGACGCTAGGATTTTGGCTACCCCCTGGTCTGATCATGACCTGATTGTGGTTCGGCTGTCAGATTTATGTGGGAGACCTCCCATCTCATCTTGGAGATTGAATGAGTCACTACTATCGGATCAGGAGATAGTCAAAGAAATCCAAAGAGAATTGGACACATACTTCCTACTTAATAAGGCACCGGACACCTTGATCATGTCCAACTGGGCGGCTCACAAAGCAGTGATTAGGGGAAAGTTCATTCAGATAGCCTCGCGTAATAAGAAACGGTCGAAAAAGGTACTTGCGTTAAAGGAAAGGAAGTTTGCGGACCTGTCTGAGCAATTTAAAAAAGACCCATCGGCAGCTATCAGAACAAAACTGGCGGAAGCTAGAACAGAATTGAATTTATGTCTGACGAGCTGGGCGGAAAAAAGTCTGCGATGGTCACAACATAAGTTTTTTTCACAGGGGCACAAACCGGGGACATTGCTTTCCAGACGCCTTACGCCCCGATTTAACACCTCAACACCGCCTAAATTGCGCTTGGCGGATGGATCTCTATCACAGAATCCTACTAAGGTTTTAAAGGCCTTTCATGATTTTTATTCAGCATTTTACTCGGCACCACCTCAGTTTGATAAAAATAAGGCTAAGGCCTTGCTGGAAACAGCAATCCCTACTAAACTTTCCCAAGGGGATAGAGAGGTATTGGATGCTGAATTTAGTTTGGAAGAGGTATTGGATGTTATTAAAAATCTGAAGGCCCACAAAGCCCCGGACCAGATGGGTTTTCTTCAGGTTATTATAAACACTTTAGGGAGGTCTTGGCCCCGCACATGGTTGAACTGTTCAATGCCTATCGGGAAGGTAATAGTTTGCCTCCTTTCTCAAATTTAGCTTACATACATCTCATTCCCAAACCTCATAAGGATCATACAGATCAGGCCAATTACCGCCCGATATCCCTACTCGATGGGGATCTTAAGATTTTGACAAAAATCCTGGCGGTTAGATTGAATTTGTTCCTCCCTACATATATACATAAGGACCAAGCAGGGTTTATACCCTTCCGCCAGGCGGAGGACCAGACGAGAAGGGCTGTGGATATTATCTCAGCAGTCCACTCGGGGTGGGACGGTACTTCTGGACGTCAAAGTATGTTATTAAGCCTTGACCTTCCGAAAGCCTTTGACTCGTTATCCTGGGAATATTTGTTTTATGTCCTTGGAAGGATGGGCTTTGGCTCCAGCTTTTTGTCTATTCTTAAGATCTTATATTGTCTTCCTACGGCAAAAATAAATTCTAGGGGATTTATGTCGGGAGCCTTTCCAATATGCAGAGGAACGCGTCAGGGGTGCCCGCTATCGCCCTCCCTGTTTGCGCTGGCTATTGAGCCATTGGCCAATCTCATACAAAATTCTCCCAACATTAGGGGAGTGAAGGTGGGGGGAGTAGAACATAAATGTGCATTGTTTGCGGATGACATTCTGCTTTTTCTGTCGACACCTCTTACATCTTTGCCGAATCTCTTTCATATCCTTGATCAGTTTGGCAAGCTGTCTGGACTTAAGGTCAATCATGCCAAGTCGGTGGCAATGAATCTTACATTACCGGATAGGGTAGTAAAGCTCCTAAAACTTAACTTTGATTTTCATTGGGATGCTTGTAGATTGACGTATTTAGGCATCAAACTGACACCCACTATAGAGTCCCTCTACAAGGACAACTTCCCTCCACTTTTGAAACAAATAGTTGCAGATCTCACTAGATGGTCTCCTCTTAATCTCTCATGGTTTGGTCGCATTGCCTCCATCAAAATGACGATTTTGCCCGGATTGCTGTCTTATTTACGCACACTCCCTATCGTGGTCCCTCAGAAGTCGCTTAGAAAAATCCAAGGGCTCATTATGTTGTTTATTTGGGGTTCTAAAAGCCTGAGAATACAGAGACAAACTTTATTCATTCCTAAAATTGCGGGGGGTCTGGGGGTTCCCTTGATCCAACATTACTACCATGCAGCACGTCTGGCACAGTTTACAGATATTTATGTGAGACCATACTGCCCTCAATGGACACAAATTGAAACGACCGCATGTGCTCGTTTCCCGCTGGAAACGCTATTATGGATGGAGACCTCGGACAGGCCTCCGGTTCTCTCCCCTGTGCTTCCTCAGATGTTACAGCTGTGGGATACGCTTAGAAAGAAATTCCATATTAAATCACCCCATTACCCGCTTATGACTATCACGGGTAACTCTGCCTTTCCTCCGGTACTGCGTAGTATGGAATTTCGTTGGTGGCTCAATAAGGGATTTTACAGGATCAAGGACTTTTTTATAGGGGGGGACAGTAGAACTTTGGGTTACTTTCAGGACTCACACTCGATGCCCCCATCGGAGCATTTTAGATATATGCAGATACACCATTTCTTGTTGGACTGGAAATCCAAGCAGGGGGACAACAGTACATTGACTACTTTTGAAAGGCTGTGCTGGCTCTTTGGCCTACGACGTAAAATATCCACGATATATTCCGATCTGGTCACTCCGGAGGGTAAACTCCCTTACATGACCGGGTGGGAACACGATTTAGGTACAGTGGTGGAATTGGAGCAGTGGAGGGAGATGGCGTGTATGACCTCGAAATTATCTATTAACACATCCTTGGTTGAAGCGGGTTATAAAGTATTAATGAGATGGTATATGGTCCCCACTCGTATAGCTCGATTTAATCCATCTGTGGATTCGCACTGCTTTAGGCAGTGTGGTGTGGAGGGCACGCTAATGCATATTCTATGGGAATGTCCAGTAGTTGCAGTTTTTTGGAACCAGGTATACCAGCTTATCAACACAGTGATCCAAGTCAAACCCCCCAATGATGTAATTACGGCACTGCCGTGTGGTGCTATCCCGGAGGTTCGGGCCCCCACACGTAAATTTGTCCGATATGTGTTCCTGGCAGCTAAAATAACTATTGCTAGGGCTTGGCGATCATCTACGTTGTCTATGGATATGTTGATCGCTAAGATCTCATGGATAATGGTCAATGACCGCCTAACAAATCTTCTGGCTGGTACATTAGACAAATTTGATGCCATTTGGGACCAATGGAGGAATCGCACACTTTCGTGAATACAAAGAAATGGTTACGATACCCTTCTACCCCACACCTTTCCTCCCCCCCCTCCTCATCCTTCTTTTGGTTATTGTGTGTGTTTTTTCTTTTCTTTTCTCTCTCCCATAGAGGCCACGTCACGGTACTCTATAAAGCAATGTGATGCCAAGGGTAGTTACCTATGTTAGCAATGAATACATTTATATGCTCTATAATTTGCAAGAGTTTCGACATCATGATAGACATGTAATGTGAGTTTCACTGCAGGCCATGTTGGTCTAATACTCTGTTCGATTGTATTATTGATATGCAAAAGCTGCGACTCTGCGAGTCTGTGTTATTACTATTTTACAAAACTGTTTAATAAAAAACTATTGAAAACAGAAGGTTTATGAAATGTGATAGAAGGGTAGAGTTTGAAAAGTGCTTACCATTTATTCGGACACTCGCCTTATTTCAACAGTGTTCTTCCTTTTTTCTAAAGGAAATCTGCATTTCAAGAAAAAAATCTTCTGGCCTATAGGTAAGTATAACAAAGTATCATGTCAATTATGATATGAGGAAGAAAGAGAAACATAGAATGAGAGTGGAATTGCAAGAGATCAATAATAAACCATCTATACTTACTATGACAGTGTTTTCTAAATATTGCTGAATGTAGGTTTTCATTCGTCTTCAAGTAGTTTGTTACAATGTCTTTTCTTGTTGGAAGTTCCAAAATCTCTTCTGAATTCAACTGTTAAAAGACATATTCTTCAAAAGGAAGGAAGAACCGTTCCATGGTTCTTCCAGAAAATGCATCAACCATGCGTTGGCCCATGCAATACGCAGTGACTTCGTGCCTATCATCCCGTGTACGCACATAATTTCACAGCAATTCAGTAAAAACAAAGCTATGAACTGAGATTTTACTGTATATATCATTGTGAAATATGTGAAAGTCTAAGTCTTAATACTATTTTTTTTATGCAAACATTGGGATTTCGTTTTCTGTAATATTATATAGCTTGCTGTATAGGAAGTATACTATATACTTCATACAAATGGCAAGAAACTGAACTCACCGCCATTTGTAGCTGTGATCTCGAAAATAGAAACTAGACTTCTTGCCTTAATTTTGACCACAATCCACAGGTCCGGTGTTGACTTTTAGCCATTACACATCGGAATTACCTATATGCTGGAAGGTCCAAAAGGGACCATGTCTCTTCATATGCAGATATTTCTTGTTTCTAAATAAAATCTAACATTTTAGTGTCTAGAAGTAAAAAAATGCAATCTCAATGTCACACTTTTCAGCTTTCTGTTACATGATGATTGCATATAATCTTCTTCAAAAGGTTTATGAAATGCGATAGTTGGGTGGAGTTTTAAACATGCTTACTATTTATTGGGACACTCGTCTTATTTCAACAGTCCCCTGTAGGTGATGCCACCCAGCCCCTTGTAGGTGATGCCACCCAGCCCCCTGTAGGTAATGCCACCCTGCCCCTTGTAGGTGATGCCACCCAGCCCCCTGTAGGTGATGCCACCCAGCCCCTTGTAGGTGATGCCACCCAGCCCCTTGTAGGTGATGCCACCCAGCCCACTGTAAGTTGCACCCATACCCCCCCCTTCCAGGAGAAGTCACTGACTTCAATGTCCATATATGGACAGTGTAGTCACTGACTTCTCCTGGAGAGGAATTCCCTGCCACAGGTCGGGAATTCCGCTTCAGAAGTGAGTGACGTCACTGTGTCCATATATGGACAGTGTAGTCACTCACTTCTCCTGTAGCGGCATCCCCGGCCAAAGAGTCGGGGATTCCGCTGCAGAAGTGAGTGACTTCGCTGTGTCCATATATGGACAGTGTAGTCACTCACTTCTCCTGTAGCGGAATCCCCGGCCATAGAGTTGGGGATTCCGCTGCAGAAGTGAGTGACTTCGCTGTGTCCATATATGGACAGTGTAGTCACTCACTTCTCCTGTAGCGGCATCCCCAGCCATAGAGTCGGGGATTCCGCTGCAGAAGTAAGTGACTTCGCTGTGTCCATATATGGACAGTGTAGTCACTCACTTCTCCTGTAGCGGAATCCCCGGCCATAGAGTCGGGGATTCCGCTGCAGAAGTGAGTAACTTCGCTGTGTCCATATATGGACAGTGTAGTCACTCACTGCTCCTGTAGCGGAATCCCCAATCCCCGGCCGGGGATTGGGGATTCCGACTCCTAGAGGGAGCAAAAAAAGACCCTCCTCCTCCTCACATGCACTCTGCACTGTGACGAGGAGGAGAGAGAGCGCGAGCGACGGTAGACCCGGCCATCACTCGGGACACATTCCGGTGATGGCCGTGTATTACCCGGCCCCATATACTTCTATGGGAGCCGGGCGGCCGGGTACCCGGCCGAAAATAGGGCATGTCCCATTTTTTGACGGCCGGTTTTCCCGGGCCGTCAAAAAATCGGTCGTGTGAATAGCCCCATTAGGGGTCTATTGTTCCTAATGCAGCCGGGTGACGGCCGATTTATGAACGGCCGTCACCAGGCCGGGAAACCCTGTCGTGTGAATTCCTCCTAAGTCTTAATACTATTTTTTTTATGCAAACATTGGAATTTAGTTTTCTGTAATATTATATAGCTTGCTGTATAGGAAGTATACTATATACTTCATACAAATGGCAAGAAACTGAACTCACCGCCATTCGTAGCTGTGATCTAGAAAATAGAAACTGGACTTCTTACCTTAATTTTGACCACAATCCACAGGTCTGGTGTTGACTTTTAGGCTGGGTTCACATGACCATGTTACGTCCGTAATGTACGGAACGTATTTCGGCCGGAAGACCCGGACCGAACACAGTGCAGGGAGCCGGGCTCCTAGCATCATAGTGATGTACGACGCTAGGAGTCCCTGCCTCTGCGTGGAACTACTGTCCCGTACTGTAATCATGATTACAGTACGGGACAGTAGTTCGACGCAGAGGCAGGGACTCCTAGCATCGTACATCACTATGATGCTAGGAGCCAGGCTCCCTGCACTGTGTTCGGTCCGGGTCTTCCGGCCAAAATACGTTCCGTACATTACGGACGTAACATGGTCGTGTGAACCCAGCCTCAGCCATTACACATCGGAATTACCTATATGCTGGAAGGTCCAAAAGGGACCATGTCTCTTCATATGCAGATATGTCTTGTTTCTAAATAAAATATAACATTTTAGTGTTTAGTAGTAAAAAATGCAATCTCAATGTCACACTTTTCAGCTTTCTGTTACATGATGATTGCATATAATCTTCTTCAAAAGGTTTATGAAATGTGATATTTGGGTGGAGTTTTAAACATTCTTACTATTTATTGGGTCGCTCCTCTTTTTTTCAACAGTGTTCTTCTTTTTTTCCAAAGGAAATCTGTGTTTCAAGAAAAAACAATCTTCTGGCCTACAGGTAAGTATAACAAAATATCATGTCAATTATGATATGAGGAAGAAAAAAAAACAGAATGAGAGTGGAATTGCTAGAGATCAATAATAAAGCATTTATATTTACTCTGGCTGTGTTTTCTAAATATTGCTGAATGTAAGTCTTGATTCTTCTTCAATTAGTTTGTTACAATGTCTTTTTTTCATAGAAGTTCCAAAATCTCTTCTGATTTCAGCAGTTAGAAGACATATTCTTCAAAAAGAAGGAAGAACCGTTCCATGGTTCTTCCATAAAATGCATCAACAATGCCTTGGCTTATGCAATGCGCAGTGATTTTGTGCCTATCATCCTGTGCATGCATGCATCCAAAAAGGGACCATGTCTCTTCATATGCAGACATTTCTTGTTTCTAAATAAAATATAAAATTTTAGTGTTTAGTAGTAAAAATGCAATCTCAATGTCACACTTTTTGGCTTTCTGTTACATGATGATTGCATATAATCTTATTCGATTGTATTATTGATATGCAAAAGCTGAGACTCTGTGAGTCTGTGTTATTACTATTTTACAAAACTGTTTAATAAAAAACTATTGAAAACAGAAGGTTTATGAAATGTGATAGAAGGGTAGAGTTTGAAAAGTTCTTACCATTTATTGGGACACTCGCCTTATTTCAACAGTGTTCTTCCTTTTTTCCAAAGGAAATCTGCATTTCAAGAAAAAAAATCTTCTGGCCTATAGGTAAGTATAACAAAGTATCATGTCAATTATGATATGAGGAAGAAAAAGAAACATAGAATGAGAGTGGAATTGCAAGAGATCAATAATAAAGCATCTATACTTACGATGACAGTGTTTTCTAAATATTGCTGAATGTAGGTTTTGATTCGTCTTCAAGTAGTTTGTTACAATGTCTTTTCTTGTTGGAAGTCCCAAAATCTCTTCTGAATTCAACAGCTAGAAGACATATTCTTCAAACGGAAGGAAGAACCGTTCCATGGTTCTGCCAGAAAATGCATCAACCAAGCCTTGGCCCATGCAATACGCAGTGACTTCGTGCCTATCATCCCGTGCACGCACATAATTTCACAGCAATTCAGTAAAGACAAAGCTTTTAACTGAGATTTTACAGTATATATCATTGTGAAATATTTGATTATTGCTCAGGAATAACAAGTAATGTAGGGGTTATGGAGCCCAATGAACACGTTTATCGCACACGTACATGATAAACGTACGGCAATAACGTGATGTGAATGGTGCCTTACTAATTTCCCTACTTCCAACACACTTCAAGAACTGACTGTTCACATGCTACCTAATATATCTTACCCCTTGACAGGCGCCATTGTAACGAGATATTCAATATTATTTACTTCATCTGTCAGTGGTTTTAATGTGACGGATGTTAATTGTATGTTTGAATACGTTTTTTTTTATACAAAAAAAAAGGTGCTATAAAAGGCAGTTAGGAAAAAACACAACCATGCGCAGAAAAATCTGTGCGTACTCACATGTTTTGTCTTGAGATGTTCTGCAGTAACAATTGTGACATTCTGCGGCATTCTGATTACTTTATGTACAGTATATTGCATACATTGCCCATTGACTCCCATTGTAAAAAAAAAACATATGCTGTGCCACATATATTTTTTGTGGAATATGTTTTTATTGAGAATGCTTTTCTACATGGTAAAAAAAAAAGTATACAGACACATACTATCAGAGCATATGCCATAAAGATACTCTTATGCCATGTATCAGGCCTATTAAAGGCTACGGATACATTGGGCATATCTACTGAGAGCATTTCCAGGCCTATATGCCGGACCTATACCACAAATGTGTAATAAAACAGAGCAATGAGGTACCTACTGTTACATAATGTACCAACTACCAATTACTATACTGTACATCTCATCCCCCGTCTTACCTGCAGCCACCATCACATTCCAACTGTCATCTCCCAAGTAACAGAAGAAAAAAATAACACATCTGATTGGTTGCACCTAACTGTCACTTTTTTACATTATAAGAAAAAGAAAGCATCTGATTGGTTATGTCTGTCACTTTTTTTTTTTTAATAATAGAATGAAGAAAGCTCCTGATTGGCTGATTCTAACTGTCATTTTTTTGGATTACATAAAAAAGCAAGCAGATGATTGTTTAACTCTAAGGTTGGGGCTAGACCTAGACTATTTTAGTAGTGAGCTATAAGGCTGGGTTCACACGTGGCGGAATTTCACTTAAATTCCGCTGCGGACACTCCGCAGCGTTAATCCGCAGCGGAGCCGTTTGTCCATTGACTTACACTTTAATTTAGCAGTGTTCGTTTAGACGAGGCGTAAAATTCCGCTGCGGAGCATAGGCTGCGGAGCGGAATTTGGTGTCCGCAGCATGCTCTGTCTGTTGCGGAGCAGTGGCGGACTCATGGCGGAATTTCTCCATTGTCTTCAATGGAGAGTCAAAATTCCGCAATGAAGTCCGCAGATCTTATGTGTGCTGCGGAGCGTATTGGTTTTACTACCATGACATTTCTTCATTCTGGCTGGACCTATGTATTTCTAGGTCTACAGCCAGACTGAGGAAGTCAATGGGGCTCCCGTAATGACGGGAGCGTTGCTAGGAGACGTCTGTAAATAGTCACTGTCCAGGGTGCTGAAAGAGTTAAGCGATCGGCAGTAACTGTTTCTGCACCCGGGACAGTGACTACCGATCTTAATATACATGTATCTGTAAAAAAAAATATAAGTTCATACTTACCGAGAACTCCCTGCTTCTGTCTCCAGTCCGGCCTCCCAGGATGACGTTTCAGCCTAAGTGACGGCTGCAGCCAATCACAGGCCAAGCACAGGCTGCAGCGGTCACATGGACTGGCGCGTCATCCAGGGAGGTCGGGCTGGATGCCGAAAGAGGGACGCGTCACCAAGACAACGGCCGGTAAGTATGAAATTCGTTTACTTTCACTAGGGAAAGTGCTGGCCCTTCTCTCTATCCTGCACTGATAGGGAGAAGGGAAGCACTTTTCCCGCAGTCCGCAGCAGCTAGTCCGCATCAATTTTCTGCACATTTTGTGCAGATCCGCAGCAGAATCTGCAACGCAGATTCTGTGCGGCATTGATGCGGACAGTTGCGGAGGAAATCCGCCACGTGTGGTCATGCCCTAAATCGCTGTCCATAGGAATGCATTGAGTAGCTTGAAAATCTCTTCAAAATCACTGCAGTCAAGATATTTTTAGCAATTTTTTCTTTTTTTTAATCGCTACATGCTGGTATTTCAGAACTATACACTTGTCTGGAGTGATTATGCAAACATTTTCAATGCATTTCTATAGACAGCGATTTATCGCTCACTACACACGTAGCAGTTGAGGTGTAGGCAGAATCCTAAATAAAAAATGCATCCGCAAAATAGAATGCGTTTTTAACCCGATTTAGTAATTTTTTTGATGAGGTTGTGTTTTTAATCGCAATCGCGTCGTAAAAGCACCAAATCGTGGAAAAACATACCTGTTTGATGCGTTTTTGTTTTTTTTATCAGTCCAATTTTTATTAACAAGAAGGGTATGTTCACACGGCGGGGGTCCGTAACGGCTGAAATTACGGGGATGTTTCAGCCTGAAAACATCCCCGTAATTTCAGCCGTACCGGCATGTGCAGGCGCTTGAACGCCGCGTCAATTACGGCCGTAATTAGCGCTGCTATTCATTGGAGTCAATGAATAGCGGCTCCAATTACGGCCAAAGAAGTGACAGGTCACTTCTTCTACGCGGGCGTCTATTTACGCGCCGTCATTTGACAGCGGCGCGTAAATATACGCCTCGTGTGAACAGACAAACGTCTGCCCATTGCTTTCAATGGGCAGATGTTTGTCAGCGCTATTGAGGCGCTATTTTCGGGCGTAATTCGGGGCAAAAACGCCCGATTTACGTCCGTAAATAGGCCGTGTGAACATACCCGAACAGTAATGATACATTAGCAGTCATGCATCAACTGTAACAGCATTATATACAGCATTTCCAATATAACATCATAAAGAAATATCCCAACATTGCATCCCAACCCCCCCTCAACCCCTGCACAGCCCCCTATCAGTATCTCTGTAATTTGTACCGATAATCACAAGACCCCACAAATTCCTATTGATTCTCCATATAAGCAAGCAACCTTATTACCATGTCCTACCCCCCTCCTTGCCACCTCCTGCTTGAATGTATCTCCCTTGGCCAACTCACCGTTTAACAAAATATACCTTGGTCAGACAACTATCTCTTAAATAATAACCCTACAAAATCGGTTCCATCCGTAGAATCCAACTATACACCTCAGGTCTTTTCTCAACGTTTCTATATTTGTGTCCGTATTCTGCTCAATTCTGGTGACACCACCCCCGAGTAATCCAACCATTTTCCCCACTGCTTATCAAATTTCTTCACATTACCCCTTTCGAGAATATTTTATATTCCATCAAAATAGTGTGATTCTGCATTCCCACAATTTCCCTCTGCACGGGAGGCTCCACATCCAACCAGTGTTTAGTTATACACTTTCTCGTCTGGTATAACATTTTTGCAATTGCCAAACATTCCAGATTGTCACCCTCCAGTTCTGCCACAAACCCCAGCAACAGCACCTTTGGATCCGCCGCCAACTCCACACCATACACCTGTTTTTCTAAATTCTGATATCTCCCCCCATAGGTTCCGCAAAGCCCTACATGTCCAGAACATATGATAAATGTCCGCTTTCTCCGCTGTACACCTAGGACACTTAGCATCCGATCTGAGTCCCATCTGTTTCAGCACCCAAGGGGTCCGGTAAACTCGATGTATCAAGAAAAGTTGCGACCTCCTCTGCGCCATACTGAGGGATAGATGGTAGGATGACGCTAAGATTTCCTCCCAATCTTCTTTGGGCAAAGAACTCATATCCCGCTCCAATTTCACTCTCACTAACGCCATAGGATCTCCCAAGTGCTGTGATAGCAAGTTCTTATAAGCCATCGAAATCAGCCCTTTTGATGTGTCCGCCTTAACCTATATTCTAATACTCCCAGTGCACAAACAGTCAGATCCACCAAATCTAGCTGCGCCCACAGAGCATGTCGTATCTGCAGATATTGGTAGAACATTCTGTGCTCCAATTGAAACTGGTCTTTTAATTGCTGAAAGGACTTCAGTGTAGTATCATCATACAAGTGATTCAATCTTATAACCCCTGCCATTGATACAATTCCCACAGAACCGGATTATGCTAAATTAGAGTATATTTAGTACACATCCCTATGCCCAATACCTGTTTACATTGGCACAATACTTTATGTATCAGAAGCAATATCGGTTTAGTACATGCTATTCTCTTGTAAGTATGCGCTTCCAGCCCCTCCAGCGGATTAATCCCACCCCCAAATATGACAATAAGTGCGCATTGGATCCCCATTTCTCTTTGTCCTCCCATCCTTTAAAATGTTGGCTCTGAGCTGCTAAGTAGTATATCCAAGCATTCGGTAAAGCCACACCCACTTCATCTTTTGGCAATTGTAGTTTCTCCAATTTTATCCTAAGCACCCCTTGTTTCCAGACCAGATCCCGAAAAGAGATTATGCAATCTTCTAAACCAGTGCTTGGGTATCCATACCAGAGAATTGTGGAGAATGTACAGTACCTTGGGCATAAGAATCATTTTGATTAGGTTAGTCCTCCCCAGAGCAGAGAGAGGAAGTCTATTCCAAGTCTCCACTCTAGCTATAACCTTGGGCAACAGTGGCAAGACATTTAAAGACATATAATCGTTAACCTTAGAAGTCACCTAAACCCCTAAGTATGTAAATTCTGAAACTACCGGAATACGGGGCCCTACTCCAATGTCCGCAACATTAACCGGGTCAATCGGCATGAGGGCCGACTTGTTCCAGTTAATATTCAAACCAGAAAAGACTCCAAATCTAGTGATCATGTTCAGTACCAAAGCAAGAGTATTTTCAGTGTCTGTCAGATATATCAAAATATCGTCAGCATATAGAGATATTTTTTCCTCCATCACCCCGTATTTCATACCCTTTATGCGCTCTTCTTGTCTTATTGCACAAGCTAACGGTTCCACTGCCAGAGCAAATAATAATGGCGACACCCCTGACGCGTTCCCCTGGCCAGCGGAAATTTATCAGACAGCGCTCCATTCATCCGTAGTCTAGCCGTAGGAGCCACGTAATGCAACTGAACCTACTTCACAAAATTAGGACCAAATCCTATCTTACCCATAACCTTCCATAAATACCCCCATTCTACACAATCGAACGCCTTAGCGGTGTCCAGCGTTAGCACAGTTCTCGCCACAGGTTCATCCGGCACTACCTGAAGATTGAGGAATAACCTCCTAAGATTTACAGCCATTGACTTGGATGGCATGAACCCCGATTGGTCTTCATGCACAACTTTCTGCACCACATTATTTAGCCTCTGCGCTAAGACCTTCGCCAGTATTTTAATGTCCGATGTCAGCAAAGATATCGGTCTATAAGATTCCGGTAATTGGTTAACTTTCTCCTCCTTAGGTAAGACCACTATCGTTGCTTCATATAAGGAATCAGGTAATTTGCCTCTTTCAAAACTATCCAGTAGGGTATCTAGAAATTTTGGAGCTAGTTCATCCCTATAGTGCTTATAAATTTCCCCAGGCAGACCATCCGGACCCGGTTCCTTCTCATTTGCCATATCTCCTATCGCCCTTTCCAGTTCCTCCAGGGAAATAGGTTCCTCCAATCTCTCTCTGTCCTCAGGACCTAGGCTAGGCAATCGAATATCTCCCAAATATTCCTCCAATTGCTGTGTAGTGTAATGCACTCTAGAGGTATAAAGTTCAGTATAGAACCTTTTAAAGACTTTCAAAATTTGCCCCATATCTGTCTCCAACCTTCCGCCCTTTAGTCCATGAATGAAGTTATTGCCCCTTTGTGGCTGTGCCATTCTAGCAAGCAACTTCCCAGCAGTGTCCCCTTCTTCGTAATATTGCTGCTTAACAAATAATCTCTTATTATAAGCTTTCTCCAGTTGCTGATTTCTCAACAGGGTCTGAGCCTCCACCCAATTTCTAAGTGAGTCCTCTGAACCCTCTTCCACATGCCTTCCGTTTATGCCACCCGTTCCATCAGACTTTCCCCCAACCGCCTAGACCTTGTTTTGATCCGCTTAATATGTTGGATGAATACTCCTCTCAACCAAGCCTTCATGGCATCCCATAAAACCCCCTGTGGTACCGAATCAGCATTAAAAGTGAAGTACTGCCCTATCAGGTCTCGCAAAACGGATTCAGTCTCCAGTTCCCAGGACTTCTGTTGGGCCGTTCTCCCACTTCCAGCATCATTGCCACAGGGGAATGATCCAACAGCGCTCTCTGAAAAATATTCTATCTGTGCGATATAATACACACGCCGAAGCTGAACATACTATCAGATCTATCCGGGAAAGTGACTGGAACGTGGACGATGCACATGAGTACTGGCGTATCCCTGGGTGTTTATCTCTCCAGATATCCTGTAGTTCCATTTCCATAATTAACCTGCCAAATGCTGTCATGCCCTCCCCTTGTCCCCCAGCCCCCCTATTAAAGTTTGATGCAGTTTTTAAACTGCACCTCAACCACTACGTGTGAATATACTATAAATATTACTTATTAAAATTAGAGAAAAAAGCCTATCTGCCCCCAAGATTTGTTCTCATCTGAATTGCGTGTGTGGAAAGGATGAGGGTGCATATAAATGAGGAGTATATATTGTAAATAAGGCTAATCCGCACTGAAACTCCACCACAAACCACAATACAATGTAACAATTTTAACAAACCCCCATTCACTTACAGCAGTGCTTCTCAAACTGAGGCCTCATCAGTGGGGTGCCCTCTAGTTTTTGTTGAGACAGAGCTGGGGAGGCAATTTTCACAGAGTGATCCTAATCTGCACAGTCCTTTCTCTGGCTGCACCAATCTCAGTACTTTTGTGCTTATTTTAATGTTATATTAGGTTCGAGAGACAAATTAACAATACATTTAGCAATATTTTTTATTTTTACATTAACTTTGACCACAGGTGGTGAGGCACAGGCAATATCATGTTCAGACTGGTGAGGCCCCTGTAGAAAAAGATTGAGAAGCCCTGATTTACAGCATTAAAAATCTGCAGCGGTGTCTGCACATGTCCCATGTACACGATCGTAGAATTCATCCGTAATTACTGTTCGTAATTACGACCCATTCTTTTCGATTGCCCACGGACACCTTCCCGTATATTGTGACAGGTCCTCCTTAAGCTAAATTTACACTTCAGATGTTACGTAAATGTGATTTGTAAAGATCCCAATCACATTTTGCATGTAACAACCGATGTGTTCTAGGGCTCGCTGCAATTTTTATTTTGGATTCACACGAGACGCACATTTTTTGTGCAGAAAATCCACAGCAGATTATAGTCTTAGCTATGCGGATACGATTTGAACAAATCTCATCCACATGCTGTTGAACATTTTCCAGGCAGAAATCAGGGAATGCTGCAGATTTTCATAACCACAGCATTCCCTGTTCTGGATGTTCACTGCAGATTACAGCCTTTTCAATGTAAAAGGGGTCAATTCCACTCCAAAATATGCAGCAAAATACGCACATAAAACGTGCATATTTTGCTGCAAAAAAACTACGTAAACGCTGCATATAGAATGTGAAAAATCCATCCCGTATGAATCCAGCCAATCACAGCATGTCCTATCCATCACAGCTTTGTAACCAGTTTTATCTAATTGAAATCAATGGTGAAAAGCTGCAGAATTAAAAACTGGCTTTGTTTACACATCACAGATTTGCTGCAGATTTTAAATGCATTTTTTTAAGCTGAAACCAGAATCGGATCCAGGAGAGAAAACCTATAAGGCCTTTTAAAAAAAAAATATTTCTTCTATTCCTGTATTTGGCCTAAAAGATACATGCAAAATCTGCAGTAAATGTGCATTGTGTGAACAAGGCATTAGGCTCCCTGCACACGCTGCGGATTGTGTTGCAGAAATTTCTGCGACTAAAAATCAGCACAAAACCTGCAACAAAATCTGTAGCGAGTTCAGGGGCCTTAGGGCGGGTTCACACATAGCGGAATTTCACTTAAATTCCGCTGCGGACACTCCGCAGCGTTAATCCGCAGCGGAGCCGTTTCTCCATTGACTTTCACTTTAATTTAGCAGTGTTCGTTTACACGATGCGTACAATTCCGCTGCGGAGCATAGGCTGCGGAGCGGAATTTGGTGTCCGCAGCATGCTCTGTCTGTTGCGGAGCAGTGGCGGACTGGTTGCGGACTCATGGCGGAATTTCTCCATTGACTTCAATGGAGAGTCAAAATTCCGCAATGAAGTCCGCAGATCTTATGTGTGCTGCGGAGCGTATTGTTTTTACTACCATGACATTTCTTCATTCTGGCTGGACCTATGTATTTCTAGGTCTACAGCCAGACTGAGGAAGTCAATGGGGCTCCCGTAATGACGGGAGCGTTGCTAGGAGACGTCTGTAAATAGTCACTGTCCAGGGTGCTGAAAGAGTTACGCGATCAGCAGTAACTGTTTCTGCACCCGGGACAGTGACTACCGATCTCAATATACATGTATCTGTAAAATAAAATATAAGTTCATACTTACCGAGAACTCCCTGAGTCTGTCTCCAGTCCGGCCTCCCAGGATGACGTTTCAGTGTAAGTGACGGCTGCAGCCAATCACAGGCCAAGCACAGGCTGCAGCGGTCACATGGACTGGAGCGTCATCCAGGGAGGTCGGGCCGGATGCCGAAAGAGGGACGCGTCACCAAGACAACGGGCGGTAAGTATGAAATTCTTTGACTTTCACTAGGGAAAGTGCTGTCCCTTCTCTCTATCCTGCACTGAATAGGGAGAAGAGAAGCACTTTTCCTGCAGTCCGCAGCGGCCAGTCCGCATCAATTTTCTGCACATTTTGTGCAGATCCGCTGCAGAATCTGCAACGCAGATTCTGTGCGGCATTGATGCGGACAGTTGCGGAGGAATTCCGCCATGTGTGGTCATGCCCATAGCGTACGTCCACACACAGTGCAGAATTTCTGTCTGGATCTTCCGTGCAGAAATTCTACAGCGTATTACACTGGCACCAGAGATATAAGCAAATAACATTGACATGATGCGGATTTTTTTTTAGAAAAGATGTACAGAAATTGTCCTGCGATGCGGATTGTAAATCTGCAGCATGTCAATTTCGCTTGCGAAAATGCTGCAGAATTTCCACACGGAAATTCCGAAAACAGATTCTGCAGTGTTTACGCTGTGTGTGGACGTACCCTTATAACCACTATCACATTTTTTGCATATGATACCAGCAATTATCAGGTATTAAATAAAGGCAAATACTACGTATTAATATTAGGGCATGAGATATTGCAAAGATTATAACTATGAGCAATTGTCAATAATATATACGGTACTATAAAATAAACGTGCTCACAAATTCATTCTCGAAGAAAATCTCCTAATAATAATAATAATATTGAGATTGGTAATAAACTGGGAAATATCAATATATTGTATAAGAGAAAGGAAAATGCTAATCAGGCAATTCTCCCAAAATGATAATATTAATGTAAAAGTCATATTTTAAAACGGAAAAGATGATAAAAATAATTAATTATTTGCAATATCAGGTTTTACCGGTACCAATATTATTATTTTTATGTCACTTTACCTTGCTAGGCTCCCCAGAGTGAAATCTATGCCAGCTAGATGCTACCGTAGATTTTTACTATAATTTACACCAGTTTTCTGGTGTAAATTATAATAAATTTGTTGGGCCACTCTGACCCCTTTTGCATATCCATGCCCATTTTCCACAATAGACGGGAGGGTGGCGCAAAAATGCCAAAACTGCCCAAATAAAACTCAAATCTCGGCTTTTGAGCCCTTTTGCGACTTTTCAACGCCAGAAAAATTGCGTGGAAAGGTTGAAAAATTCCCGCTTTATGCTGTTTTTAAATGATGATTTTATTTATTGAAGAAAAAATGCTGTTTAGCACTACCTGGCCCTATGTGAGAAAGTAATAGCCCCCATAGGTACTAAATAAACCAGTTTACTAAATTCAATTGGCAATTGGGTTCAATTCCACTAGCCACAACCAGACATTATTATTGCCAGACATGTTGAATCTAAATATCATTAACCCCTTAGTGACCAGCCCATTTTAGGCCCTAATGACCAAGCTATTTTATTCGTTTTTCTATAGTCGCATTCAAAGAGCTATAACTTTTTTATTTTTTCGTCTACATAGCTGTATGAGGACTTGTTTTTTGCGGGATTAGTTGTACTTTTTAATAGCACCATTTTTGGGTAAATATAATTTTTTTATTAACTTTTATTAACTTTTTTTGGGGGGATTATAAAAAAAACTGAAATTCCGCCATTGTTCTATGCGTTTTTAAATTGATGCTGTTCACTGTTCGACGTAAATAACATGTTACCTTTATTCTATGGGTCGGTACGATTACGGCGATACCACATATGTAGAGGTTTTTTATGTTTTACGACTTTTGCACAATAAAAACACTTTTGAACTAAAATGATTTGTTTTTGCATTGTCGCTTTCCAAGAGCCGTAACTTTTTTATTTTTCCATCAATGTAGTGATTTTTTGGGCTTGTTTTCTGTGGGACGAGACGTAGTTTTGATTGGTACTGTTTTGGCGTGCATGGCACTTATTGATTCATTTTTATTATGACTTTTTGGGGGCAATGGAAAAAAATTGCAATTTCGCCATTGTTTTTTGCGTTTTTTTTTTACGGTGTTCACCTTGCGGTTTAAATTACATATTAACTTTATTAATGGAGTCATTACGGTCGCGGCCATACCATATATGTGTACTTTTATTTATTTTTTACACTTTTACTAAATAAAACCACTTTTTATGGAAAAAAATGGTTTCATTTATTTTTTTACTGTACTTTTTATTATTAATCTTTATTTCACATTTATTATTTATTTCACTAGTCCCACTAGGGGACTTTACTGTGCGATCTTCAGATCTCTGCTATAATGCTCTGGTATACTTCGTATACCAGAGCATTATTGCCTGTCAGTGTAAGGGCAGATTCAGACGAACGTTGCGTTTCTGCGCGCGCAAACAACGCGGCGTTTTGCGCGCGCAAAAACCACTTGACAGCTGCGTGTGTCATCCGTGTATGATGCGTGGCTGCGTAATTTTCGCGCAGCCGCCATCATAGAGATGAGGCTAGTCGACGCCCGTCACTGTCCAAGGTGCTGAAAGAGCTAACTGATCGGCAGTAACTCTTTCAGCACCCTCGACAGTGAATGCCGAACACAATATCGAGAAACCTGTTAAAAAAAAGAAAAACTTCGTACTTACCGAGAACTTCCCTCCCGGCCATTGACTTGGTGACGCGCCTCTCTTGACATCGGGCCCCACCTCCCTGGATGACGCGGCAGTCCATGTGACCGCTGCAGCCTGTGCTTGGCCTGTGATTGGCTGGAGCTGTCACTTGGACTGAATTGTTATCCCTGGAGGTCAGACTGGAGGAAGAAGCCGGGAGTTCTCGGTAAGTCAGAACTTCGTTTTTTTTTTTACAGGTTCATGTATATTGGGATCAGAAGTCACTGTCCATGGTGCTGAAACAGTTTAACTCTTTCAGCACCCTGGACAGTGACTATCTCCTGACGTCGCGTACCGGAAATTTTTTTGCCGGGTTCGGCCAAAACAAGTTCGGCCGAACCCGGTGAAGTTCGGTTCGGTTGTCCGTGTTCGCACATCTCAAATACACTCCGTTTGGATGTTTGGAAACAGAAAAGCACGTGGTGCTTTTCTGTTTACATTCATCCTTTTGACAGCTGGTGCGCTGTTTCAGTCGGTTCGCACGGAAATGCTTCCGTGCGACCTGCGTGGTTTTCACGCACCCATTGACTTCAATGGGTGCGTGATGCGCGAAATACGTGGAGATATTGAGCATGTCGTGCTTTTTGCGCAGCTGACAAACGCTGCGCAAAAAGCACGGACTGTCTGTACTGCCCCATAGACTTGTATTGGTCTGTGCGTGGCGCGTGAAAACCACGAGGCCCGCACGGACCCAATACACGTTCGTGTGAATCCCCCCTAAATCTGACAGCCAATCTGTTAGGACGTGCCTCCGGCGCGTCCTAACAGGCATATGTCCAGGGCAGACCTGCCATGACACCCCATCGGAGACCCGCGATTGCATTTGCGGGCCGCCGATGGGTGACAGAGGGAGCTCAACGGGTTAACCCGTTAGTGACCGCCAATACGCCTTTTCACGGCGGCCACTAACGGGCTTTATTCTGATGCATAGGCCTTTTCACGGCACTGCATCAGAATAAAATTGCGGCGGCGTGAAAAGAGATAGCTCCCTGCTCTCAGCTACCGGAGGTAGCTGAGGGCTTGGAGCACAGTCTGGGGACCGTTGTTTGCGGTCCCCAAACCGGCGATCGCCGGTATTCAACGAATACCAGCGACCGCCGTTACAATTAATGCAGCGGTGGAAAATTAACATTTTTATCTCCTCTCACCATGAATGTTTGGTGAGAGGAGATAAAAAACTAACCTGAAGGGCCTCCGATGCCCGCGATCGTGCCCCCCTTCTCTTCTCCTCCCGCAGCTGCCGGGAAGAGAAAAAAAATGGCGCCCGCGCATGCGCACACAATCTAATTAAGATTGCGGCGCCGTGCAGAGGAATAGCTCCCTACCCTCAGCTACCAGAGGTAGCTGAGGGCTTGGAACACAGTCTGGGGACCGTTGTTTGCGGTCCCCAAACCGGCGATCGCCGGTATTCAACGAATACCGGCGATCGCCGTTACAATTAGTGCAGCAGTGAAATCTAACTTTTTATCTCCTCTCACCATGAATGTTTGGTGAGAGGAGATAAAAAACTACTTGTTAGGCCCCCGATCGTGCCCCCCCCTCCCCCCAACCGCCGGGAAAATTTAAAAAAAAATGGCGCACGCATGCGCTGTCAGTCAAAGGCAGCTATTCTGCCTGTAAATAGAAACTGATCAGGGACCGTTATAATTGGTCCCTGATCAGATGGTCACTGTGATATACCTATCACAGTGACCATAGTCCCATATTTTCAAAATACAGCACAAGATTTGTGCTCTTTCCCTCCCTCCTCTCACTGTAGTTGATCTGTGAGAGGAGAGAGAGAGATACCATACAAATCTTGTGCTGTATTATACTGTAAAATACACCACATACTTACTCGCCAGTGTTCCGATATTATCCGAATATTGTCCGTAATTACCCCAGATTACCCGTAATCACCCCAGATTACCGTAATCATCCCAGATTACCCGTAATTACCCCAGATTACCAGTAATCACCCCAGATTACACGTAATCACCCCCGTTTTTTGTTTGTCTTCCAAAAAAAACAAAAAAAAAAAAATTATTAGTGTGGTGAACATGAACCGCAGAAGCCGCAGAATGTTCTCTGCAGAGCAGGCATACGCCATGCTGTGCTCTAGCGGTTCCGGCAGTGATACGGACACTGCGTCAGAAGCATAACTTGGCTCAGAAAGCGACACAAGTTCTGCTTCTGCCACTGGACCCCCCAGCCCTATGGTGGTGGACGCAGCGGTCAGCGGTGAAGCGTCAGGAGACGGGCCTAGTACTGCAGTCCCTTCCGCAATTTGGGATCCTGCAATTGCTTTCTCCCCCCAAGTTTTGCCATTTACAGCGACTCCAAGCATCAACGCAGATGTCTCAAATTTTAGTCCCTATAATTTTTTTCATTTGTTTATAGGCGATCAGGTCCTGGAACTAATCGTCCAGCAGACGAATTTATACGCCAGGCAATTTGGCACCCAAAATCCCAGGTCTTGCTATGCCAGAGGATGGATCCCCACAACAGTTTCTGAAATAATTTTTTGGGGGAGAATTACCCTAAACATGGGCATAGTAAAAAAAAACTCTATCCGCTCCTATTGGGCTACCAGCGCTATCCATAGCACGCCTGTATTTGCAGCCGTTATGGCCCGAACGCGCTATGAGACTCTAATGCGTTTCATGCATTTTTCTGACAATACACAAATCCCCCCAAGAAGTGACCCAGCCTATGATTGCCTCAACAAACTGAGACCCCTAATCTCCCTCCTAAGTGACTCATTTTTCAATTTATACACCCCAGGTCAAAAACTAGCGGTAGATGAGTCCCTTATGTCCTTCAAGGGCCGTCTATCGTTTCGCCAATACATCCCCTCCAAAAGAGCCCGATACGGAGTGAAACTCTATAAGATGTGCGAGAGCACAACGGGCTACACCTGTGGCTTTTTCATTTATGAGGGCAGGGACCGCCACCTTAATCCCCCAGGATGCCCAGAGGATATTGGCATTAGTGGGAAAATTGTCTGGGAACTCATGGTGCCATTCCTACAAAAAGTACACCGACAATTACTACACCAGTGTCCCCCTGTATAAGTCCCTCCATGCTGCGAATACAGGGGCCTGTGGGACGGTACGAAAAAATAGAGTCGGCTTCCCTCAACGACTGGTGTCCAGGGGACTAGTAAGGGGTGCGTCACTCTCATTTGCAAGTGACCAGTTGCTAGCTGTCAAATGGAGTGACAAAAAGGACGTGTACATGCTCTCCACCGTGCACGAGGACACCACAGTGGCAGTAAGAGAGAGGGGCGCTACCTCTGATAAGAGGAAACCGGTCTGTGTGGTGGACTATAACAAGTTCATGGGGGGAGTCGATCTATCTGACCAGGTCCTACAACCGTACCTGGTCAAGCGCAAAACTAGGGCCTGGTATAAAAAGGTAGCGATCTACCTTATCCAAATGGCCACTTACAACAGCTATGTGCTCTACAAGACCCAGGGAACGCTCAGTTTCCTCCAGTATCAGGAGAAAATTATAGAGCACCTCCTGTTTGACTCCCCCGCACCTAGAGACTCCTTCAAGTCAGAGGATGTCAAAAGGCTCACTGAGCGCCACTTCCTTCACCCCGTTCCTGCCTCTGTGAACCAAAGATACCCCCAAAAGAGATGCCGGGTGTGCAGTAAACACGGAAGGAGGAGCGATTCCCGGATTTACTGCCCCATGTGCCCTTCAAATCCAGGCCTGTGCAACTACCCCTGTTTTGAGACCTACCACACCGTTTCTAATTATTAATTTTATCTATAATTTAGGGAAAACCAAAAAGGGTGGGGTGGGGGGGGGGATTCTTTTTATGGAGTCAATTTCATTTATGCATATTTTTTTGTTTAGTTTCTGGGATTTCCAAGGGAGGGAGGGATTCTCACGGGGAGGTAGTAAAGTATTTATTTCAGACTGTAAAACTAAATTTCCCCTTTATGATTTTTTTATACAATTCTTGGACAATTAAATCCTGGACTTGATCACTCACAAATGAATACAGTTTATTGTGCAGGAGCCCACATCTGTCTATTCAGAACATGGACCCCACAAGTGTTCTTGAAATAAAAAATAAATGTGGGCATTGCATTTATTAGTAGATAAATCCAACACCTGCGACCCGTGCCGCCCCTGAATTAGTGGAAGTCGTGCATTTTAGCAATGGTTACAAGAATAAATTGGGAATGTATTTCCTTTTTCTTATGACTATGTCCTGCCACATACAGCTGTTACATTCCTAATTCTGTACCGTGATACGGGCATGATATTTTTTTTTTGGAGGATCTCTAATAATTGAGCTGTTCCTTATCAATACACAATGGGCTTTGTTACGGTTCTTATGGAAATACTGATATCATTTTGGGGATTAGTGATCCTTTACTGTTCCTATAGATGGTTTTGGACACTGTCCCTTTATATATTCTGTAGGTGATTGGTTGTTTTGTGCACATAGCGGTTCCTACCTTGCCGGGCAGGGGCCTGTTATGGTGTACCGCGTCACTTGGCACGTTCGTTCCTCATATAAGGATTGATGGAGCTAAAGAGACGTTGTACAACCAGTCACTGAAAAAAAAGCTTGTCTTGACAGCCCTACAGGTGTTCTTCTATCTAGTGAACAGACTCGAGTTTGCAACATAGTTGGATACATTTTTCTCCATTTGTTTGAAGATATTGCCCGTCACTCCAGTACAGTTTATTTTTTCCTCTCTGACTGATTTTATATTAGGACAGAATTCTGTCCACAATGACATCATAATGGCACCAACTGCTTCTTCAGCAAGACATAGTCATAAGTACAGGCAAATACGTCTATAGCGACATGTATCCGTTATGAATACACGGCTTCAATTCTCTTCTGTGCCGCACAAATTTATTAATGTGGCATATTTCTAACAAAATAACCTTCTACCACGTCTCCTCTATTTCATGTGGAAACGTAATAAGAGTTTGAAGAAAACATTATATACCCATAGTGTCTGAAATGATACCCATTATTTCCTCCTTTAAAAATTGTTTGGTCCGCATGCCCACTACACCACTAGATGAATACCTTTAAGGGTTTAGTTTTTAAAATGGGGTCATTTCTGCGTTGTTTTTTTTTTTGTTCAGACAGCTCAATGCCTCTAAATGCATGATATGGGGCTGAGAATTTATTCAATTGTGCCCTGAAAGCCAAAGGGTGCTCCCTCTCTTTTTGGCCCAGCCACACGTCTAATAAGCAGACTGGGGCAACAATGAGAGTATTTTTGAAAACAGGAGAAACCGGGTGATAGATTTTGGGGTGTGTTTCTTCATTTTCATGTTCGCTTTACAAAGAAATCGGTCTTCAAACTGATACTTTTATGAAAAAAGTGAAGTTTAATTTTTTTTCACCTGCTATGCATTCAATTTAGCAAAAAACTGTGGGGTCAAAATACTTACTATACCCCTAGATAAATACCTTAAGGGGTCTAGTTTTCTAAATGGGGTCGTTTATGGGGAGTTTCTATCGTTCTGGCAGCTCAAAACCTCTCCAAATGTACATTGGGGCCTAAAACATTTTCAAGCAAAATCGGAGTCCTGAAAGCCTCCGGGTGCTCCCTTTCTTTCGGGCCCTGCTGTGTGTCCAGGCAACACATTAGGGTCACAATGGGGGCATTTTTGAAAACAGGAGAAACAGGGTGATAGATTTTGGCATGTGTTTCTTCATTCTTATGGTCGCTTTACACAGAAATCGGTCTTCAAAGTGATACTTTTATGAAAAAAGTGATTTTTTATTTTTTTTCACCTGCTATGCATTAAATTTAGCAAAAAACTGTGGGGTCAAAATACTCACTACACCCCTAGATAAATACCTTAAGGGGTCTAGTTTTCTAAATGGGGTCGTTTATGGGGAGTTTCTATCGTTCTGGTAGTTCAAAACCTCTCCAAATATACAGTGGGGCCTAAAACATTTTCAAGCAAAATATGAGACCTGAAAGTCTCCGGGTGTTCCCTTCCTTTGGGGCCCTGCCGTGTGTCCAGGCAATGCATTAGGGTCACAATGTGGGCATTTTTGAAAACAGGAGAAACAGGGTGATAGATTTTGGGGTGTGTTTCTTCATTCTCATGGTCGCTTTACAAAGAAATCGGTCTTCAAAGTGATACTTTTATGAAAAAAGTGAGATTATATTTTTTTACGCCTGCTTTGCATGAATTCTTACAAAAAAACTGTGGGGTCAAAATACTTACAACACCCCTTAATAAATACCTTAAGGGGTGTAGTTTGCAAAATGGGGTCACTTGTGGGGGTTTCCACCATTCTGACACCTATGAGCCTCTGAAAACCTGGCTTGGTGCAGGAAAACCAAATGTACTTC
Organism: Rhinoderma darwinii; assembly: GCF_050947455.1. Lineage (NCBI taxonomy): Eukaryota > Metazoa > Chordata > Amphibia > Anura > Rhinodermatidae > Rhinoderma > Rhinoderma darwinii. The sequence continues at coordinate 56,387,318 of NC_134692.1, forward strand.
AAAATGTATAAAATTATTACTAAACTTGTAAGTCTTCTAAATTGCTCAAAAAAAAACATTTTTTTTCAAAAGTGCTGCCAAAATAGAGTAAAGAGATGGAAATATATATTTAATAAAAAAAATTGTACTGTATGTATGTACATATGTGACATATTGCCGTTAAAAATAGGGAAAAATGATAATTTTTACAAAATGTCTTCATTTTTTCTATTTTTTTATTAATTTCCGTAAATCGTATCAGTCTACTTTTACCACTAAAATAAACTACAACATTGGACGAAAAAACAATGTCAGAATTACTTGGATATTCAAAACTTTCGCTGAGTTATTCTCTGATAAAGTCACACATACCAGATTTAACAAATCTGGATTGGTCATTAAAGCCCAAACAGGCCCGGTCATTAAGGGGTTAAACGGCCACGATCGAAGTAAACTTCGATCACGGACGTTGGAGCAGGAACTCAGCTGTCATCAGACAGCTGAGCCCCGGCTCCAGCCTGCACGGGAGACACGTGCAGGACTTAGACTAGGCTCACGTGAAAAGGCGTCAGCCTAGCCTAAGGCCCCTTAGTGACTCACATGAAAAGGTATTGGTGGTCACTAAGGGGTTAAATATATCCTGTCTGGCAATGTGAAGCAGGGTAGAAGGTCTCAAAAAACAGCACATGATGCCACGTTCTGAATAGATTCAACTACAAATGCCAAACAAAGTAATAGAAATCTACCAGTCTGAAAAGGGTTACAAAGCCATTTCTAAGTCTCTGGGTCTCCAGCAAACCACAGTGAAAGTCATTATCCAAAATGGAGAAAACTTGGAACAGTGGTGAACCTTCCCAGGAGTGGCCGGCCTACCAAAATTCACGAAGAGCGCACCAACAACTAATCCAGGAGGTCACAAAAGAATCCAGATGAACATCTCAAGAACTGCTGGCCTCACATGTCTCAGTTAAGGTCCATGTACACGATTCCACAGTAAGGAAGACACAGAAATGACATCAATTAGAAAGTTGCAAGGCGCAAACCACTGCTGACCAAAAAGAACAGAAGAGCTTGTCTCGCATTTGCTAAAAAGCAACTACATGACCTGACTTTTGGGATAATATTCTGTGGACTGATGAGTCAAAGGTGTAACTTTTTGGAAGACATGGGTCTCGTTATATCCGGCAAAGAGCTAACACTGCATTCCATCATAAGAACATCATACCAACGGTCAAACATAGCAGTGGTAGAATGATGGTCTAGGACTGCTTTACTTCTGAAGGACCTGGACGACTTGTCATAATTGATGGAATCATGAATTCTGCTCTCTATCAGAAAAATGCTGAAGGAGAATGTCTGCCCATCAGTTTGTGACCTAAGTGCAGTTAGGTTATGCAGCAGGACAATGATCTGAAGCACACAAGCAAGTCATCCTCTGAATGGCTCAAAATAAACAAAATTTGGAGTGGCAAAGTCAAAGACCTGACTTGAATCCCATTGAGATGCTGTGAGAAGACCTTAAACGGGTAGTTCATTTATCAAAAACATTGGGGGATGTTGCTGAATTAAAACAATTCCACAAAGAAGAGCGGTCCAAAATTCCTCCACAACGATCTAAAAGACTCATCGCCAGTTATCACAAATGTTTGATTGCAGCTGTTACTGCCAAGGGTGGCACAACCAGCTATTAGGTTTAGGGGGGCAATTATTTTTTTTACATGGGTGATACAGATTTTCTCTAAATCTTTATCCTCAATAAATGGAATGATCATTTAACCCCTTAACGCACCATGACGTAACTGTACGTCATGGTGAGCAGTAAGTTCGCGCACCTTGACGTACAGTTACGTCAGTGCTTTGACAGTTAACCGCCGCGCGGCGCTACACCGCAGCGGCGGTTAACTGTGCAGGGTGTCAGCCCTGCTCTCCCCGTTGCCGATCAGCGGCCTGTCGCCGCTGATATCGGCAGTTAACCCCTTAATTGCTGCGCTCGATTTTGAACGCCACAATTAAGGTCTTTAGCGCCGATCGGCAGCCCCCATGTGAAATCACGGGGGCTGGCGATGGTACCCATGGCAACCGGACGCCAGACAATGGCTTCCGGGTTGCCATGTACAGAAGCCTATGAGGACCACCCCGAGGGTGGTCGTCGTAGGCTTCCTGTCAGTGTGACTGTCACGTCACAATGACAGTTGAAATGCATTACACTACGTGTGTAGTGTAATGTATTCCAGCAGCGATCAGAGCTGCAGGTCTAAGTGTCCCCTAGTGGGACAAGTGAAAAAAGTAAAAAAAAGAATAAAAATGTTTTAAAAAAAGTGTAAAAATAAAAGTTATAAGTGACATAAACAAGAACTGCTTTTTTTTCCTATAATAAGTCTTTCATTATAGGAAAAAAAATGAACACGTAAAAAAAAAGTACACATATTTGGTATCACCGCGTTCGTAACGACCCCAACTATAAAACTATAATATTATTTTTCCCGCACGGTGAACGCCGCAAAAAAAATAAACGAAAAACAATGCCAAAATCACTATTTTTTGGTCACCACCCCTCACAAAATATGTAATAAAAAGTGATCAAAAAGTCGCATGTACGCCAAAATAGTACCGATACAAACTACAACCCGTCCCGCAAAAAACAAGCCCTTACACAGCTTTTTTGACTGAAAAATAAAAAAGTTATGGCTCTCAGAATATGGTGACACAGAAAATACATTATTTTCTAAATAAGTTATTTTATTGCTCAAACGCTGCAAAACATAAAAAAACGTATATACATATGGTATCGCCGTAATCGTACCGACCCGCAGAATAAAGTATAATAGTCATTTATAGCCCAGGGTAAACGCCGTCAAAAATAAATAAAAATCATTGTCAGAATTGATGGTTTTTGGTCACCTGGCTTGCTGAAAAATTGAATAAAAAGTGATCAACAAAATCGCATGTACCCCAAAATGGTACCAATGAAAATTACAGATTGTCCCGCAACAAATAAGCCCTCACACGGCTCCGGTGGTGAAAAAATAAAAAAAGTTCCGGCTCCCAGATTATGGCGATGCAAAATGTGCAGAGTGTTCCAAAAGTGGATAAGATCGGGCGCCATTTATAAGTGCGACACTGGCCACATATCTGTGGATTATTATTTATTTACCCCATTATTATACCCTCTTATTATGCCCCTGATGTACTCTGCCCAGCCTACATGTGCCCCCACATTCTAAACTGAAATACCAGCAAAACGGCAGAGCTACTACCAAGCAAAATATACGCTCCAAAAGCCAAATGGCGTCCCTCCCTTCTGAGCCCTACAGCGTGCCCAAACAGCCGTTTATGTCCACCGATATGGCATCGTACCAAAAAATGGTACCAATAAAAACGACAGCTCGTCCCGCAAAAAATAAGCCCCCACACCGCTCTATTGACAGAAAAATAAAAAAGTAGTGGCTCTTGGAAAGCGGGGAGGAAAAACGAAAAAGCAAAACATGAATCAGTTCGTAAAGGGTTAATTACTTTCTAATGAAAAAACATTTATGACCACATGTGGGGTATTGCCGTACTCGGGAGAAATTGCTTTACAAACGTTGGGGTGCATTTTCTCGTTTATCCTTTGTGAAATTGAAAAAATTCAACATTTTAGTGGAAATAATGTTGATATTAATTTTCACGGCCTAATTCTAATAAATTCGGCAAAAGACGTGTGGGGCCTAAATGCTCACTATACCCCTAGATAGATTCCTTAAGTGGTGTAGTTTCCCAAATGGGGTTACTTTTGGGGGGCTTCCACTGTTTCGGTTCAGTGGCTTTGCAAATTCGACATGACACCCAAACATTCCAGCTAAATTTGAGCTCCAAAAGCCAAATAGCGCTCCTTCCGTTCTAAGCCCCGGTGTGGGTCCAAACAGTAGTTTATTACCACATATGGGGTATTTACGTAATCAGGAGAAATTGTTTTACAAATGTTGGGGCGCTTTTTCTCCTTTATTCCTTGTAAAAATTAAAAATGGCTACCTTTTTTCAGAAAAAAAGTAGATTTTCATCTTCACATACTAATTCAAATAAATTTAGCAAAAAAACTGTGGGTTCAAAATGCTAACTATACCCCTAGATAAATTCCTTGAGGGGTATAGTTTCCAAAATGGGGTCACTATTGGGGGGTTTCCACGGTTTTATTCCCTCCAGTGCATTGCAAACACGACACGGCACTGAAAACTATTCCAGCAAAATCAGAAATCCAAAATCCAAATGGTGCTCCTTCTCTTCTGAGGCCTGCTGTGGGTCCAAACAGCAATTTATTACCACATATGGGGTATTGCTATAATCGGAAGACATTGCTTTACATATGTTGGGGTGTTTTTTCTACTTTATTCCTTGTAAAAATTTAAAATTTCCTAATTTTTTCACAAAAAAAGTAGATTTTCACCTTCACATACTAATTCAAATAAATGTAGCAAAAAAACTGTGGGTTCAAAATGCTAACTATACCCATAGATAAATTCCTTGAGGGGTATAGTTTCCAAAATGGGGTCACTTTTGGGGTGTTTCCACTGTTTTGGCAGCACAAGGCCTCCTCACACCTGACATGGTACCTAAAATATATTCTAATAAAATAGAGGCCCAAAATCCACTAGGTGCTCCTTTGCTTCTGAGGCCTGTGTTTCAGTCCATGACCGCGCTAGGGCCACATGTGGGGTATTTCTAAAAACTGCAGAATCTGGGCAATAAATATTGAGTTGCATTTCTTGGGTAAAACCTTCTGTGGTACAGAAAAAATGTATTACAAATGAATTTTTGAAGAAAAAAAATGAAATTTGTAAATTTCACCTCTACATTGCTTTAATTCCTGTGAAACGCCTAAAGGGCTAAAATACTTTGTGAATGCTGTTTTGAATACTTTGATGGGTGCAGTTTTCAAAATGGGGTGATTTATGGTGACTTTCTAATATATAAGGCCCTCAAAGCCATTTCAGAACTGAACTGGTCCCTGAAAAAATAGCCTTTTGAAATTTTCTTGAAAATATGAGAAATTGCTGCTAAAGTTCTAAGCCTTGTGAGGTCATAGAAAAATAAAAGAATGTTCAAAAAACGACGCAAACATAAAGTAGACATATGGGAAATATAAACTAGTATGTATTTTGTGTGGTATTACTATCTGTTTTACAAGTAAATACATTAAAATTTAGAAAAATGCTAATTTTTGCTAATTTTCTCTAAATCTTGGCGTTTCTTACAAATAAATATTGAATTTAATGACAAAATTTTTTCAGTATCATAAAGTACAACATGTCACGAGAAAACAATCCCAGAATCGCTTGGATAGGTAAAAGCATTCTGGAGTTATTACCACATAAAGTGACACATGTCAGATTTGCAAAAATGGGGCTGGTCCTGAAGGCCAAAACAGGCTTAGTCACTAAGGGGTTAAAAGCTGCATTGTGTGTTTACTCGTGTTATCTTTGTCTTATATTAAAATTAGTTGGATGATCTCATTTAGGGTGCACTTGCCGTGACGTACTTGCATTGTATTTCCACAGTGTAGAAATATGGTGCGGAAAACTACAATGTATGCGTACGGGAAAAATATTCTGTAACGCAAGAACTACAGAAATCTTTCTGCACTGCAGAATATATTTTTTCCGTAGTTGGCATACATTGTAGTTTTGCGCAGCATAGTCTTACGCTGCAGAAATACACTTCAAGTGCACCATGTGTGAGCGCACCCTTAAATCTGGCAAATTATCAGAAATAAAAGTAATGGGGTGAGGGGCAAATACTTTTTTTTCACAGCACTGTATCTCTGGGACACAGTATATCTCTAGGGCACAGTTTGGTGGCACTTCAAATGGGGTTTTACTAGCAGGGACATTTATGGCATATCCACAGTATATGTCATAAATGTCAGATAGATGTGGGTCCCACCTCTTGGACCCGCATCTATCTCTAGAACGGGGCCCCCTAAACCCCGTTTTACCGCTCTGTGTTCCCACTGACGCGTTTAATTTTGCTGTTTCCCAACCATGTAAGATGAAAACTGCCTAGCTTGCTGAGCTACGCTGTTTCCGTAAGTCCCATAGAAACAGCATAGCTTGCATGCTACGCTGTTTCCGTAACTGCCATTCACTACTGTGGGAGTTACGGAACCAGCGTAGCTCAGCGAGCTTCACTGTTTTCATCTTACATGGTTGGGAATCACATGCGTCAGCAGAAACACAGAGCTGTAGAACAGAGTTTAGGGGGACCCGTTCTAGAGATAGATGCTGGTTCCAGAGGTGGGCCCCGCATCTATCTGACATTTATGACATATCCTTTGGATGTCATAAATGTCTCTGATGGGAAAAAACATTTAACTCTCTGGGGCACAGTATATAAGTTTTGGATACAGTATGTATCTCTGGGGTACAGTTTTAAAGGTAGTATAACTCTTTTGGGGAACAGTATATCTCCAGGGCACAGTATATAGCTCTGGTATTGGGGGCACAGTACATCTCTAGGGCACTGCATTGGTGACACCATAACTCTTTGCGACATACTTTTTGTGGTGGATCACCACAGGGGTGTTTGGGGCGTAAGCACCCTTCGGCCTCTTCCACACGGCAGTATTCTGGTTAGTATTTTGCAGCAGTATTTGTAAGCCAAAACCAGAAGTGGATGTGAAACATGTAACAGGTACAAAAGTGTTAAATAAACTGTTAACGATTTTAGTATTGTACAAAAAATAAACAAATATTAAAAGTTCAAAAGACCCCCTTTTCCCATTTTTCCTCTAAAGTAATGTATAGAAAGTGATCAAAAGTCGCCTGTACCCCAAAGTGGTACCAATAAAAACTACAGCTCACCCGCACACTGCAAGTTATGACTTTCAGAATATGGAGACACAAAACAAATCGTTTTTTCTTTGTAAAAGTAGTAAACCATCATTAAAAGTACATAAATTTAGTATCGCCGTAATTGTATTGACCAGTAAAAATAAGTCGTCATTTTTACCAAACGTGGAAAGATTTATAAATGAAACCCAGAATAACAATGGAGGAATAACAGTTTTTTCCAATTCCACCCCACAAAAACTATTTTCAGTTTCCCATTACATTATATAGTACTTTAAATAAAACCAATAAAAACTACAATTCCTCCCACAAAAAATAAGCCTTTACACCACTCCAGTGATGGAAAAATATTAGGTTATGTTTTGGCCCTACGTTTAGGGTGTACATTGAGAAAGCTCCCAACGTACATGCTAAATATGTCCATAGGGCTTCATTATCGGAACAGTGGCCAAAAGTGTGTTGTTTTGACCTTCGCCAGGCTGGATTATGTCGGTATACCTTTTTTTGTGAGGATGGAACAGAGTACGCTTTCCTATACATAGGGATCCGGCAAAAAAAGTATACTGCTTTGTATATGTTTTTTAAACATGGGAGTCTATGGGTGTCGTATGCCACCGGGAGAATGAGAAAAAATCCCGGACTGTGCATTTTCGGACATTACGGACAGCAGAAAAAAACACTAGTTTTTTGCGAACTGTCCGTAAATTTACGGACGATTGGCAACCCTGCATACATTACAGGTATAACGTATACGTCATGGGTATTTCAATAGCCTTTCATAACGTTTACGTTAAACGAATACCATTGTAGTCAATAGGTGACATATGCAATAAATGAATGCCTAATAGTGGCATCTGTCACCCATAGACTATAAAAGTATCCGTTTAACGAATACGTCATGAACTGGTTCCTGCAACTTCATGATGTATACCTTTAAAGCGGTTGTCCACCTTCTGACAACTGATGACCTATCCACCGGATAGGTCATCAGTATGTCTTCGATGCAGGCCCGACACCCGTAACCGCATCGATAACCCGCTCCGGTGGCCTGCGGGCACCGGATGTTGTGGCACATAATGCTATGTACGGAGCCCGGAAACAGTTGGCTCCGCACATAGCATAGCGGCCATACTGCAGAACTGCAGGTCCGCTTCTATTCACTTGAATAGGAGCAGAGCTGCAGTACTGCAGCTCGGCCGCTATTCCGTGGCTGGAGCGAACAGCTTCCGGCTTGTACGTCCGGTGCACGGAAGCACATGACCAGCTGATCTGTGTGGGGCCCGGGTTTCGGACCCCCACAGATCATGTACCGATGACCTATCTGGTGGATAGGTCATCAGTTGTCAGAAGCTGGAAAACCCCTTTAAGGCACACCATTCTATGGTAATGAATAACACTGTTAAGGCATCTGTCACAGCCTACGTTTAATGTATACATTGGGAGCTTTTCCCGGAGTATACGCTAAATGTAGGGCCAAAACGTGGTGTGCACAGAGTCTTAGAACCATAACCAGAATAAATACTGATGCAAAATACTGACTAAAATACTGCCATGTGAAAGTGCCCTTTTTTACCCATTTTTTTATTACTACAATATGAGAGTCGTAACCTTTTTTTTTTTTCCGTAGATGAAGTCGTATGAGGGCTTGCTTTTTGTAGGACAAGTTATTTTTATTAATATTACCATTTTGGGGTACAGTACATATAACAGTACATATAACTCATTGATTAACTTTGATACATTTTTTTAAGGGTATTTAAAGTAGCTTTTCGCCATTATTTTATGGGATTTTTTTTTTAAATCATTCCCCGTGTGGTATAAATAAAATTTCAACTTCATGGCAAGGATTGTTACAAATGTGGCGATACCAAATTTGTATACTTTTTTTTAATATTCAGAATTTTTGCTCTATACAGCAAGTGTATATTTATTTGGAAAACAAGGGATCTTATAGTTTTTTATTATATCAAGGGCCGTAACGGAATTGATGAAGAAAATTTCTGCAGCATTTCCGCTAAAACTAGCTGACATTCCGCTGTGGAAAAAACGCACCATTTCCTGCGTTTTTTTTTTACTGTTCTTTAACGCAGCAATTCAGTCCACTTTCCACAGCAGGAATTGACATGATGCGTAAAAAAAAATATGCTACGCAGGTGAATTTTTTGACTGGAAATTTTACGCTGCGTGTGGATGAGATTTATTAAATCTCACCCACTTTGCTGCTACTGTATTCCGCTGCGTATTTTCCGTCCGAAATTCCGGATGGAAAATACGCAGCAATTCCCTATCCTTTTTATATAAGCTTTAATAATTTTTTTTTTGTCTCACTATGGGACTTGAATTTGCGATCCTCTGATCACTGTAATACTTCTGTAGTGCAGTGTATTACTGCTTGTCAGTGCTTCATAGGCAACTTATTAGGCCCGGCCTTAGACCTTCTTTAGGCCCCTGGCTGTCACAATAACCCATCGGCACCCTGCAATTGAGTAGTGCGAGGCTGATTGGGTGACAGAGAGAGCCCCCTCCTTCTGTCAAATCGCTGAGTTGCCATAGTAGCTATTGATCACCGCATCTAAGAGCTATCTCCAATCACAACCGTTGCAGCAGGGTGTCAGCTGTATGTTACCTGCGCCATCCCTGTGCCATACATTTACAGCGCTGGTCGTTAAGTGTATACAGTAAGTGAAAATGTTTTTTAGCATTTTTTTCTTTAGACATTTGGATGTCTGCCATTGACTATCAATATAAAATAGCATATATACAATTTTTAGGATAAACACTATCACGAAGCACTATACTATTGCCTTAGCTAAAAATGGTATTCCTGACAATTTGCATAAAAACGTATTCCTAAATTACATACTTTGTCATAAGTGTTTGAATACGTTTTTGTAATAAAAATTTTTTTTTAACACTATACTAAAAAAAAAGTGTTGTGCACGGGGCCTAAGAAAATGCATAACCATGATAAAATATATATATATATATATATATGTGTACTAACATATTTATCTGTACTGACTAATATGATTCCGTTTTTACTCTACAGTTGTTGGGCTCCTTTTTCTGAACTGAGCCTGAAACAAGTGCAAGTGACTATTGTTACATCACTTTACATAAAATATCGTTTTACATTGTATTTGATGACCCCCAGTCATACTGTACTTTGCTTCATACTCTGCTTAATATTAGCTCTTTTCATACTTTGTTTCTACCGTATGTTTACCGTATACACCGGGAAAATCTCTGAACGTAATGGATACACTGAACACAAAGGCCCAATGTATGCAACTGTACAGTATAAAAAGGACACACTTTTGCCATATATCGGCCCTATTAAAGGCTATGGATACATTGGGCATATATACGTTGAGATCATACACAACAGATGTGTAATAAAACAGAGCTTTGAGTTGTACCAACTACCGTACTGTACATCATGTCATTCAGGCCCAAAATCAAAACCTTTTGACTCCCCCATCATCTCAGATATCCCCAAACATCTCATCCCCCGACTCCTACCATCTGACTGCTCCAATCATTTTATGCTACCTCACCTATCATCTTATGTTATCCCGATCACTTCATACTTCAATACTCTCATACTACATCACCAGTAATTTCCCTCATAGACTCTTCTACCTGAAGGACACTTGGTAGTCATTGGACTGGGAGGTAGACGCTGAGTCTTGGTGCTGAGATTACTGCTGGAACGTGGTCTCTTGAGACTTTGATGTATCAGCTTGTACATGAAACGTTCACTATAAAAGAATTATAAATGAATATTTACATCCCAGAGGATATACACATGTGATATCTCATATCTGCCTAGTACCAGAGCTGGGGGCATTTATAACAAGGAGCTTCTTACCTGCAGCCACCATCACATTCCAACTGTCACCTAACAAGTAACAGAAAAAAAGAAAGCATCTGATTGGTTGTGTCTAACTGTCACTTATTAAAATGATAAAAAAAACAAGCAGATGATTGGTTGTCTAACTGTCACTTATTTAACCCATTCTTAACATACATGTACGTTGGACATCGGAGGGGAAATATGAAGCAGGCTCACGATCTGAGTCTGCGCCATACACTGTGGGTGTCACCTATATAATACAGCTAACACTCTACTTTACCAACCGAAATCGGAGATAATTTTGATCCCAGCCATTTAACTGCTTAGATGCCACGGTCAATAGCAAGGCTGCATTAAATTCATTAGAATTAGACAGAGAGGGCCCTCTGACACCCCATTGTACCCCCCTCGCAACACAATCGGAAGGTGCCAATGGATTGTCCAGCTAGCTGGGGCCTATTGAAGGCCCCTGGGTCTGCTGTCTTTGTCCTCCTATTCTCTTAAGCCTTGCCAGAGGCAGGACTTAATAGAATGAAAAAAACACAATACAGTGCATTATATAACTGTTGCAGTGTATCAAGCAGCGATCTACCCAGGGCCGGTGTTAACACCCGGCGAAACTGGGAAAGTGTCGGGACCCACTACACTACCCTTGGACCCACTACACTACGCATTCACAGGCCCCCCCCATGCCCGGTGGCACCACTAGCAGCCACTATGGCTGCTACAGCGGTAGCGATGCCACATTCAATAGTATCTGCGTCCTTAGGATGCAGATATTATTGAACACTATGGCAGAGTAGGGAGATATCTCTCTATGCTGCAATTTACTAGGCTACAGGCAACGTTCGGCCTGCAGCCTGTCATACGCAGGGACAGGATCCCTGCGCAGGCTGGTGTGATGATATAACTGGATCACACCGGCCTACTCAAGGATCCCGTCGGCGTTGATTCGCTCTGTTCGTCACGAGAAGGAGGCCTAGGCGACTATGATGTTATTTTGTTTTATTTCTTTGGGGGTCGCTATATGGGGCAATCTACAGGGAAGGTCACAATATAGCTCTATCTACAGGAGTGGGGCTGTATGGCGCTATCTACAGGGGGGCTGTATGGTGCTATCTACAGCGGGAGCTATATGGCGCTATCTACAGGGGGCTGTATGGCGTTATCTACAGGGGAGCTGTATGGCGTTATCTACAGGGTAGCTGTATGGCGCTATCTACAGGGGGGCATATGGCAATATTTACAGGGGAGGCATATGACACTCTCAACAGGGGGGCCGTATGGCGCTCCTTACATGGAGCTGTATGGCGCTCTTTACAGGGGAGCTGTATAGTGCTATCTACAGGGGGCTGTATGGCGCTATCTACAGGGGGGTCTGTATGGCACTATCTACAGGAGGGCTATGTGGCACTATCTACAGGGGCTGTATGGCGCTATCTACAGGGGGTTGTATGGCGATATCTACAGGGGGGCTGTATGGCAATATCTATAGGGCGGCTGTATGGCACTATCTACAGGGGAAGCCATGTGGCACAACCTGGGAGGGGGGCTGTGTGACACTACCTGGGAGAGGGCTGTGTGGCACTACCTGGGAGGGGGGTCTGGGTGGCACTACCTGAGAGGGGGGGTGTGGCACTACCTGGGAGGGAACTAACTTTATGGGGTACAAACTGGGGGCCTACCTTCTACAAACCGTGGTAACAAAGTGACGTTTTCTGACATTTTACCTCCGCGGTGAGTTCCCCCGCAAAGGGGCCCACTAAGTCTGTGTCGCCCAAGAGCCCACATAAACCTGGAGCCGGCCCTGGATCTACCAATCACCTGTTCAAGCTCCCCAGCGTAACAAAAAAAAAGTAAAGATTAAATAAATAAAGTTATTAGAAATATAGAAAAAAATATATTATTAAAAGTAAAATGAAATTTCCCCCATGTAAACAATGAAAAAATAAACATAACTAGTATCGCCGCATCTGTAAGCGCCTGTTTACATCAGCATTGGTTTTCCATTTATGGGATTCCGTTGTAGCGGAAATGAATAGAAACCAAGGCAAACAGAAATATTACCATTGAAATCAATGGTAATGCAATCGGAAGCTTTAGTTTCCGATTGGCTTTCCATTCATGGGTTCCTCCGATGGAAAACTGCAATGGAACCCATAAACGGAAAACCAACGCTGATGTGAACCCAGCCTAAAAGTCTGAACTATTATAAATAAAATAATCTGACAACCTGGCCATTCCTAAAAATTAGGAATAAAAAGTGATCAGAAAGTCGCATGTACCTCAAAATGGTGTTAATAAAAGCTACAGCTCACCTCACAAAAAACAAGCCCTCATACAGCTCTTTTACCGGAAAAATAAAAAAAAGTTATGTGTCTCAGTATATGGCGACACAAAACACATTTTTTTTAACAAATCGTTTTTATTTTGTAAGTAAAGCAGTGAAACATAAAGAACCCTATATAAATTTGTTATTACCGTATCTGTTTTGACCTGCAGAATAAACTAACATGTCATTTTTACCACTATTAGAACGCCGTAAGAATAAAATGTAAAAAACAATGGAAGGATTGCTGTTTTTTCCATTCCAACCCACAAAATAATTTTTAAACGTTTATCAGTACATTATACAATACATTAAATGATGCCATTAAAAACTACAATTTGTCCCAGACAAAAAAATCCCTCAAATGTCGACTTAAAAATAAAAAAGTTGTGGCTCCTGTAATGCGGGGAGGAAAAAGATTAAAATAAGAAAACTAAAAATGGCTGTGGCGGGAAAAGGCTAAATTAAATTAGGTGTATATATTATAAATACGGCTGTGTTCACACTGGGTTCTGTGTTTATGTTTAGGGAGGCACGTTGTGAAAAGTATAACCTTTAAATTATTTCTTCAGGTTATTATGGTCCTGTAGATAGATAATATGTGGATTTTTTTTTGCTTATATGTAATGTATTAGCAATAAAATATGTTTTATGCAAAATAATGACAATTTATTTTTTGGACTTTTTTATTTGTTACTTTTTTTTAATCCCATTAAGGGATAACTTTATTTACAACTTTATTTTGTACTTATAATGTATTAGCATACTCCTATATGCTAATACATTACATTGTGTAACTATGGCACAGGCGGTTGTTAGGGCAACATATAGTGTGCCCTAAAAGTAGGCTTTCTGAGCGGATAGCCCTGGAGTCCTTTCTATTTCGCATACTCATGCCCATATCCATAAGTACATTTTCCATGCATTCTCCTGCCATCTTTCAAACCCTCATTCATCCATCAGACTTCCAGATACTGATACATGATATATCACTCCAGATAACCTGTTTACACTGCTCCAGAGTCCAGTGGCGGCGCGTTTTACACAACTCCAGCTAGCATTGCCCACGGTGATCTAAGGCTTGTATGCAGCCGCTTGACGATGGAAACCTATTTCAAGAGGTTCCTGACGCACAGTTCTTGTGCTGATGTCACTTCCAGAGGCAATTTGGAACTCTGTAATGAGCAATGCAACAGACGATAGGCCATTTTTATGCACGACGCACTTCAGCCCTCACCGACCCCGCTCTGTGAGTTTGCGTGGCTAAGCTACTGTTACACTTAGACACTTCCACTTTGAAATAATCACACAATAATCGCACTTACAGTTGACCGGGGCAGAATCGAGCAGGTTAAAAATTTCACAAACTGACTTGTGGCAAAGGTGGCATCCCATGGCAGCGCCAAGTCACTGAGCTTTTCAGTACAATCCATTCTAGTGTTTGTCTAAGGGTTCGCATAGCTGTGTACTTGATTTTACGCACCTGCTTGCAAAGGGTGTGGCTGAAACACCTCAAATTAATATAATTTTGGCCTTAAGGTATACCTGAGATTATTTGTATTTATGATATAAGTGAATCAGTATAAATAGCAAGGCTTAGTGCTGAGGGAGGCTGTGGAGAGTCCCAACAATTATTTACTATTCCAATGAATTGTTTTAAGTACATTTACTTGAAGTGTTGGTTGGACCCCCATCGGTCGCGCATTGATGGCGTATCTCAAGAAAGAAGGAGCAACAGCTCTCAGATTACTGCGACCCTCTTGAAGTTTTACCAGACACTGTGCTTTCGTCCATGTGATGTGTCTTTTATTGTATCTAAGTGAATGGGGCTTATCTGCAATACCAGGTACAGTGCTTAGATAAGTGCACTGCTGTAGTTGGTAAAACTATAAGTGGCCCCTTCATTCTCATAGGTGAGCGTCCCAGCAGTGTAGACCATCACTCATCACACAAAAATAGCATATCCCAGTGATTAAAGTACAGAACCCATTGAGGTTTTAGTAAACATTTTGATCTGACCATGTAATCACATTTCACATTGATCTCATTCAAGTTCATACATTGTGTGGCGGATTGCATGTTCACCAATGCCATCGTAACACCAGAAAGAAGAATGACCTAGCAGCTCAACAGATCCCAGCCCTGAGCCACACACACCAAGGCCGCTGCACCATCTAAACGGATATAAGTCAAGGAGTTCAAGAACCATTTGCGCCTTTGACCTACTCCTACCTGTGAGCTCCATCAAGTAATTTATTCTTAGGCATGCAGTAAATGAAAATCATATTGCCTGTACTATCAGGGCCTGCTCCAGGTTTATGTGGGCACTTTGGCGACACAGACTTAGTAGGCCCTTTTGCGGGGGAACTCACAGGAGTGGAATCCCCAGCCAGAGCATTCCGACACTCTGGCTGGGGATTCCGCTTCAGGAGAAATCCTAGACGTCACTGTCCATATATGCTGACGCCGGCCCTGACTATGAGGGTATGTTCACACGACCTATTTTCAACCGTTTTTCGGGCCGTAAACGCCTGAAAAACGGCCGAAAAATCAGAAGCAGAACGCCTCCAAACATCTGCCCATTGATTTCAATAGGAAAAACGGCCGCGTAAAAAAATGGCAGCGAAAAAGAAGTGCCGGTCACTTCTTGGGACGTTTTTGGAGCCGTTTTTCATTGACTCTATAGAAAACAGCTCCAAAAACGGCCGTAAAAAATGCTGCGAAAAACTCAGCGAAAATCGCGAGTGGCTTAAAAAATGTCTGAAAATCAGGAGCTGTTTTCCCTTGAAAACAGCTCCGTATTTTCAGAAGTTTTTAACTCCGCGTGTGAACATACCCTAATTGCAGTTAAGATTCAGTCCTCCTTCACACACATACTTTTTAAAACGTTGAAAAAAAATTTAAGAGTGAGGCATACATTGTATTTTTCTGCAGAGTATGTGTACGCTGTGGAAATACAAAGCAAGTATGCCACGTGTGAGTGCACCATTAGACAGCATTAACTTAGACTAGGCAGTTTGAAAATGCACCAAATTTAACAGTGGTGCATGCTGTACATTTTATTGCATCTTGCTAGACCTGCTGGATACTTCGCTATTCATTGTAGCAACTCTTGGTTGGCTTAGCTTTTGTTGGGCGCACTTTGATATATTTAAGCCATGCCCCTTCCCACTAAGCCACGGACTCTTTTCTGACACTTTTTAAAAATGTCTAGAGTGGTACAAACATCTGTTCTTAAATTACTCTAAAATGAAATGTGCCAAATTGCACAAAATAATTCTAGATGCAGACATAGTTACATAGTAGTTACATAGTTACATATGTTGAAAAAAAGACACAGGCCCATCAAGTTCATTCCTTCTCATTAAATTACACGTCATTCATTGCTCGATTAATTATAAGGGTATGTGCACACACACTAATTACATCCGTAATTGACGGACGTATTTCGGCCGCAAGTACCGGACCGAACACAGTGCAGGGAGCCGGGCTCCTAGCATCATACTTATGTACGATGCTAGGAGTCCCTGCCTCGCTGCAGGACAACGGTCCCGTACTGAAAACATGATTACAGTACCCCTTAGTGACCACTAATACGCCTTTTTACGTCGGTCACTAATGGGCTTTAGGCTAGGCTGACGCCTTTTCACGTCAGCCTAGTCTAAGTCCTGCACGGGTCTCCCGTGCAGGCTGGAGCCGGGGCTCTGCTGTCTGATGACAGCTGAGCTCCTGCTCCAACGCCCGCGATCGAAGTTTACTTCGATCGCGGCCGTTTAACCCGTTAAATGCCGCCGTCAATAGCGACCGCGGCATTTAACTTTGTTTACAGAGGGAGTGCGCTCCCTCTGTCACCCATCGGCGGCCCGCGAATGAAATCGTGGGTCTCTGATGGGGTGTCATGGCAGCCGGGGGCTTGATAAAAGCCCCCAGGTCTGCCCTGGACATATTCCTGTTAGGACGCGCCGGAGGCACGTCCTAACAGATTGCCTGTCAGATTTACACTGACAGGCAATAATGCTCTGGTATACGAAGTATACCAGAGTATTATAGCAGCGATCGGAATATCGCACAGTAAAGTCCCCTAGTGGGACTAATAAAATCAGTCATCAAAGTGAAATAAATATTATTAATAAAAAGTACAGTAAAAAAATAAATAAAACCATTTTTTTCCATAAAAAGTGGTTTTATTTAGTAAAAGTGTAAAAAAATAAAAAAAGTACACATATGTGGTATCGCCGCGACCGTAATAACTCCATTAATAAAGTTAATATGTAATTTAAACCGCAAAGTGAACACCGTAAAAAAAAACTGCAAAAAACCATGGCGAAATTGCAATTTTTTTCCATTGCCCCCCAAAAAAGTCATAATAAAAATGAATCAATAAGTGCCATGCTCCCCAAAACAGTACCATTCAAAACTACGTCTTGTCCCGCAGAAAACAAGCCCAAAAAATCACTACATTGATGGAAAAATAAAAAAATTACGGCTCTTGGAAAGCGACGATGCAAAAACAAATAATTTTAGTTCAAAAGTGTTTTTATTGTGCAAAAGTCGTAAAACATAAAAAAACCTCTACACATGTGGTATCGCCGTAATCGTACCGACCCATAGAATAAAGGTAACATGTTATTTACGTCGCATAGTGAACGGCGTCAATTTAAAAACGCATAGAACAATGGCGGAATTTCAGTTTTTTTTTATAATCCCCCCCAAAAAGGTTAATAAACGTTAATATAAAAATTATATGTACCCAAAAATGGTGCCATTAAAAAGCACAACTAATCCCGCAAAAAACAAGTCCTCATACAGCTATGTAGACGAAAAAATAAGAACGTTATAGCTCTTTGAATGCGACTATAGAAAAACGAATAAAATAGCTTGGTCATTAAGGCCTAAAATGGGCTGGTCACTAAGGGGTTAAGCCATGCCCCTTCCCACTAAGCCACGGACTCTTTTCTGACACTTTTTAAAAATGTCTAGAGTGGTACAAACATCTGTTCTTAAATTACTCTAAAATGAAATGTGCCAAATTGCACAAAATAATTCTAGATGCAGACATAGTTACATAGTAGTTACATAGTTACATATGTTGAAAAAAAGACACAGGCCCATCAAGTTCATTCCTTCTCATTAAATTACACGTCATTCATTGCTCGATTAATTATAAGGGTATGTGCACACACACTAATTACATCCGTAATTGACGGACGTATTTCGGTCGCAAGTACCGGACCGAACACAGTGCAGGGAGCCGGGCTCCTAGCATCATACTTATGTACGATGCTAGGAGTCCCTGCCTCGCTGCAGGACAACGGTCCCGTACTGAAAACATGATTACAGTACGGGACAGTTGTCCTGCAGCGAGGCAGGGACTCCTAGCATCGTATATAAGTATGATGCTAGGAGCCCGGCTCCCTGCACTGTGTTCGGTCCGGTACTTGCGGCCGAAATACGTCCGTCAATAACGGACGTAATTAGTGTGTGTGCACATACCCTAAACCTCAATGCCATTTGTGAGTAAATCAGCCTTTTTTTTTAAATGCTGACATAGTATCTGCCATTACTACCTCTTCGGGTAGGGCATTCCATAGTTTGACTACCCTAACTGTAAAGAACCCTTTCCTATATTGATGTCTGAAACTTTTTTCTTCCACACGCAATGAATGTCCCCTGGTCCTTTGTAGAGTCCTTGGAAAAAACAGATTGTGTGCTAGTTCTTTATATTGACCACACATATACTTATACATGTTAATAAGATCACTTCCAAGACATCTATTTTCCAAGCTGAACAAGTCCAATTTCTCTAGCCTTTGTATGGGACATCTCCAATCCCATTTAATAATCTAGTCGACCGCCTTTGAACCCTCTCCAGTTCTCCTATATCCTTTTTACAGTTTGGAGCCCAGAACTATATAGCTATTTTGTGTAAGAAGGTTTATTCTTCAGTAAACTGACATTTGACTATTTGTTAGTATTGTTGTGCAATTGGGATTTGGCATATTCTTGAGCTGGGGATTTTTTACAAATTTTTTTATTTTTTTTGTATAATGAAGTTATACAATTTTCCAATTTACTGTCTGTATTAATATCTCACTCTTTTCAGGATCTCTGCTTGTTGTTATTCAGTAGGAAAATGCATTGTTTATTCAGTGGATACAATTCTGTCCATGGTCATGCGATGGACACACAGGTGCACGGCTCGTTACAGTTACAGTATGTGTATCAGAGCTGTGTCTTCTAACAATCCCATCATCTGTGTTAATTTGTTGAGAAACTTTCATCAGGCAGTGAAGAATTGCAACAAGTAGTAAGGGGGGATCCTTGAGCAATGAGGGTATGGTTAGAGGAGGATTGTCTGTTAGATCTAGATAAAGAAACACCGTACGTATACATTGTGTAATGCCTGGTGCTGGGCATAAGCGATTCTCTCTTTGTGTCATTCATCTCCCCCCAGGCCCTGCACCAAGCTATCATTATGGAGGTGTTACTGTTTGTACATTTTTCTGCGCACCACTTCTACTATGACTGTAGTAACATACGAACTCCCTGAGTTTGCTGCGTAAAGCTATGTCAAATAAAACACAGGAATTTTGTGGGTAAATAAGTGGGGGTAGGCCACAGCTTTATTGAATGGTGAAGAAAACATTGTCCGTTATTTATTTATTTAACGTGTTCTTAATAACCCGTTAGTGACCGCCAATATGCCTTTTCACGGCGGCTACTAATGGGCTTTATTCTGATGCATAAGCCTTTTTACGGCACTGCATCAGGATAAATAAACAGAGCAGGGAGCTGTCAAAACTCCCTGCTCTCAGCTGCCAGAGGCAGCTGAGGGCTAGGAGCGTCCCTGCTCGAACGTGTGAGATCGATATAAGTATCTATCTCACCCATTTAACTCCCTCTCATCCCACTGACACCCGGCGATAAGATCGCTGAGTGTTGGTGTCTCCAATAGCAGCCGGGGGCCTAATAAAGGCCCCCAGGTCTGCCTGTAGTGAATGCCTGCTATTTCATGCCAGAGGCATGTCCTAGCAGATGCCTGTCCATTTTAAACAGACAGGCAGTAATACACTGCAATACAAAAGTATTGCAGTGCATTATAATAGCGATCGGATGATCACATATTAAAGTCCCCTGGTGTGACTAGTAAAAAAGTTTAAAAAAAGTTTAAAAAAAAAAAAATGTGAAAAAAAATGAAAAACCCACTTTTTCCCCTTACAAATTGCTTTACTATTAAAAAAATAAAATAAAGTAAAAAAGTTACGCATATAAAGTTATTACATTATTTAACCCGCACAGTGAACGCCGTAAAAAAATTAAATAAAACACTATGGAAAAATTGCTATTTTCTGTGAATCCTGACTAAAAAAAATGTGATAAAAAGTGATGAAAAAGTCGCATCTACTCCAAAATGGTACCAATATATGGACAGTTACGTCACTGGAGCTACCCGACACATGCGTTTAACGTATCCGTCACCCATAGGCTCACATGTTAAAAATAAAGTATACCGTGCAGTTTACTTTTTTGCAGGATCCCACAGTCAGAATAGCGTAGTCTATTACGCTATTCAATCCTTCAAAATGTTAGCCCTATGGACACATTTATCATATATGTCAGGAGCTTTCCCTAAACGTAGGGAAGAAATGTAATCTAAAAAGGGCCTTAGCAGTATATGAGGTCTTAGGTTTTTAAGGGATAAACCAAGTGGAATGGTAGGAGCGTAGCTCTGGATATTGGCATTCAGTGTATGAGTGTGTTGGGTTACCTCTCAGTAAATGTTTCATATGAAGTAATGCAGGCTTTGTGCTTCATTTTCAGGCATACTCAATGTAGATTTTCTGGTTAGTGTTGCCAGGTTTTCCCAAAATGTATTTTCAACCAGGTTACAGAGTGCAAATTATGCACATGACTGAATATAATTCCTTAGGCTCATACAGGGAATAACTTAGGCTAAGGAACTTCCATATCATTCCACTTTGTTATGATGTCACAACTGCTGTCAATTTTTAGCCACATTTATTGCTACATTAGAAGTCAGAGTTTATCATCTTGCTCAACATCATTTTAAAATTCTGTGGTTATAATGAATACTAATAATGCTGTCAAGACGGGCCTGCCGCAAATGCAATCTAAAGATACAGCTGAAAGAAAGACAGGTACATACAAGCCATTGACATTTCTAGTACAGCTAAGGCCTCATGCACACAACCGTATTTTTCCCACCCGTAAATACTCGCGTAAATACGGGTCCTTGGTCACACGTATTCGACCCGTTTTGCACCAGTATTTACGGGCCTGTGCCTGTAAATACGGGCCCGGTGTCACCCGTATTCCACCCGTATTTACAGGCACGTTTTTGGCTGCAAAATTACACTTCACTAATCGGCAGCCCTTCTCTCTATCAGTGCAGGATAAAGAGAAGGGACAGCCCTTTCTGTAATAAAAGTTAAAGAAATTCATACTTACCCGGCCGTTGTCTTGGTGACGCGTCCCTCTCTTCACATCCAGCCCGACATCCCTGGATGACGCGGCAGTCCATGTGACCGCTGCAGCCTGTGATTGGCCTGTGATTGGCTGCAGCGGTCACATGGGCTGAAACGTCATCCAGGGAAGTCGGGCCAGATGTCGAGAGGGACGCGTCACCAAGGCAACGGCCGGGAGACCAGACTGGAGGAAGCAGGAAGTTCTCGGTAAGTATGAACGTCTTTTTTTTTACAGGTTGCTCTATATTCTGATCGGAATTCACTGTCCAGGGTGCTGAAAGAGTTACTGCCGATCAGTTAACTCTTTCAGCACTCTGGACAGTGACTATTTACCGACGTAGCCTAGCAACGCTCCCGTAATGACGGGTGCACACACGTAGCCACCCGTCATTACGGGAGCTCCATAGACTTCTATGGGCTGTCCGTGCCGTTATTACGGCCTGAAATAGGACATGTTCTCTCGTAAGAAAACGGGAAGGTACCCGTGGCCAATAGAAGTCTATGAGCCCGTTATTACGGGTCGTACTTACGACCCGTAATAACGGGTGTTTTTACGGTCGTGTGCATGAGGCCTAACAGCCAGTGTCCAGTGTTGTTCTTTGGAAAAGCAGGCTCTAGGGGCCAGTAAACAGGATGCTATCATAATGTGTGGCTAATTCCATCATCATGCAGATCATTTTAACAGTATATTTGTCTTACTTTTAGGTCTTGTTCAAGTAGCAACCTCTATGACAATGGTAAGAAAATGCAAGGTAAATATACGAGGGTGAGTCAAAAATTATCCGCACTCTGGTTATATTAAAACTTCTGTTTTCCGTATTTCGTACGAGGTCGTTGTTTCCCCAGTTACTGCTGTGCAGGTTTGAACGTGTTATGTCTGTTTATTTGTGACTGAGATGTGAGAAACAGTGGCTGCACCACTTGTGATTTGCACGAAATTAGAGCAGCGTGCAGTGATTCATTTTTTGTGGTCTGAGGGTGTGTCTGATGCCGATATATATCAAAGACTTTGTGCACAGTATGGAGAACGGGTTTTGTCATTAAGTGTGTATGACTGGATAGAAAAGTTCAAGGAAGGCCGCACAAGTGTCTGCCATGAAGAAGGAGCCGTCCGCCCGTCCACATCCATGATTGCTGATAACATTGAGCGTGCACGTGAACTGATTCTATTGGATAGACTATCACCTGTTTAGTCCCCTGAAAGAAGCCCTAGGAGAACAAAGATTTACGTCTGATAAAGAGGTGAAGACAGCGGTGCATTCGTGACTCGCAGCTTAGCCTGAAACATTTTTTAACGTGGGAACTTCAAAGCTTGTTGACTGATGGTCAAAGTGTGTTGAAAAGAAGGGAGATTATGTTAAAAAATGATGTGTTTGACTTTGCTGAAAGTTGATTAAAATAAATTCTACAGCCAGTGTGCGGATCATTTTTGACACCCTCGTAGAATGGTTAGGGTACATCTACAATGCATTCGGAAAGTCTTCAGACCCTTTACATTTTTTCACATTTTGTTATGTTGAGGCCTTGTGCTAAAATAAAAAAAAATTATGTTTTCCCCCATCATTCTGCGCTCAATACCCCATAATGACAAAGTGAAAACAGAATGTTAATAATCTTTGCTAATTTATTGTGAAAAAAAAACTAAAATATTGCATTGACATAAGTATTTATAAACTTTAGTCCCCGTGCACGCGACCATAGAATTTGTTCGTAATTACGGACCATGATTACGGTCCGTAATTACGGACCCATTCACTTCTATTGCCCACGGGCACCTTCCCATATATTTAAAAGAAAGTGTCGATGCTGCAGAAAAGCTCCGCAAAAGATAGGACATGTCCTATTTTTTTATTTTTACGGACCGTGCTCCCATACTTTATATGTCCGGACCGTGACTACAGGCACAGTCGTCTGCATGGGGCCCTACTTAGTTGAAGCACCTTTGCCAGCAATAACAGCCTCCAGTCTTCTTCCACAAGGTTTGAACACCTGGATTTTGGGATTCTCTGACATTCTTCTCTGCAGATTCTCCCAAGCTCTGTAAGGTTGGATGGGGAGTGTCGGTGGACAGCCATTTTCAGGTCTCTCCAGAGATGTTCCATTGGTTTCAAGTCAGGGCTCTGGCTGGGCCACTCAAGGACATTCACAGAGTTGTCCCTAAGCCACCCCTGTGTTGTCTTGGCTGTGAGCTTAGGGCCATTGTCTTGTTGGAAGGTAAACCCTCGGCCTAGTGTGAGTTCCAGAGCACTTTGGATCAGGTTTTCATTAAGAATATTTATGTACTTTTCTCCACTCATCTGCCGCTGAAAAACACCCCCACCGCATGATGCTACCACCACCATTCTTCACTGTAGGGATGGTATTGGGCAGGTGATTAGTGGTGCCTGGTTTCCTCCAGACATGACACTTAGAATTGAGGCCAACAAGTTCAATCTTGTTTTTGTCAGACCACAGAATCTTGTTTCTCACAGTCTGAGAGTCCTTTATGTGCTTTTTTGCAAACTCCAGACGGGCTTTCATGTGTCTTTTACTGAGGAGAGGCTTCTTTCTGTCAACTCCGCCATAGAGCCCATATTGGTGGAGTTTCTCCCATCTGTACACAGGATCTTTGGAGGTCAGCCAGAGTAACTATTGGGTTCTTGGTCACCTCCCTTACCAAGGCCCTTCTACACTGATTACTTAGGCCCCATGCACACGACTGTAAAATCGCCTGTAATTACTGACCACAATTACGGTCCGTAATTACGGGCCCATTCAGTTCCATTGGCCGAGGACACCTTTCCATATAGCTATGGATGGGTGTCCAGGCCGTAGAACTGTTCGGAGAAATATGGAGCATATCCGTTTTTTCGTGTTTTACGGGCCGTGCTTCCATACTTAGTATGGGAGCACAGCGCGAAAAATGCAGACGGCCATCAGCAGCCGGCACTCGTGGACTGTGTCCATGGGGCCTTAGTTTGGAGGGGCGGCCAGCTCTAGAAAGAGTCCCGGTTGTTCCAAACTTCTTCCATTTAAGAATTATGGAGGCCACTCTTAGGAACTTTCAGTGCAGCAGAAATTTTTTTGTACCCTTCTCCAGATCTGTGCCTCCACACAATCCTGTCGATAAGCTCTACAGGCAGTTGTTTCCTCCTCATGGCTTGGTTTTTGCTCTGATATGCATTGTCAGCTGTGAGACCTTATATAGACCAGGGGTGTATCTTTCCAAATTATGTCCAATCAAATGAATTTACCACAGGTGGACTCCAATCAAGGTGTAGAAACATTTTAAAGATGATCTAGAGAAATGGGAGGCCCCCAGAGCTAAATTTCAAGAGTCATAGCAAAGGGTCTGAATACTTATGTCCATGCGAAATTTGAGGTTTTCATTTTTAATAAATTTGCAAAAAATTAGAATATTCTGTTTTCACTTTGCCATTATGGGGTATTGGGTGCAAAAAGATGTGAAAAAACGTGCATTTTTTTTATTTTAGCACAAGACCTCAACATAACAAAGTGTGAAAAAACTGAAGGGGTCCGAAGACTTTCTGAATGTGAACAGTCTATCAGAATTTGTATAATTTATTTATTTTTTCAAATTCTGCCTTTTTTTCAATGCATAAAAAAAACTTTTTTATAGACAACAAATAAACAGTTTACAATTAAAATAAGCTGCGTGGGTGGCCTATGCAGAGGCTAATGACACATTAGATAAATGGTGGACCTAGACAACACATCAATATATGAGACGGAGTTCGCCAGATAGTAGACTCACTGCCATATAGTCATCAAATGAGAAGATTATTGTCTAAACAATACATCAAATTTAACAATGGTAAAAGCAGACTAATACGTAAAAGAATCCTGCAAAGAGCAGAAAGAAAGACAAAGGAAGGAAGAGAGAGAGCAAGTAAATAAAACGGGGGGGGGGGGGAGTTTGTCATGATTATCCCATAAAGAGGCTGTATCTTCCATACATTTCACCTACTGGACTTTCTGAAACCAAAAGTGCATCATAGGAGGGTCCACCTGCTTCTAAAGGACTGGTATGCAAGAATGAGCCACATTAATCAGGTGGCGGACAATCAACTTCTTGTAGGAGGATATGGGGATGTAGCAGGAAGAAACTTGGAGTCTTAGGAAGAGTGTAATCCGTAAATTTCGAGGTGATACGCCAGTTTCCTAGAACTCAGCCATCTTCCAACACTCCCAGAAAAAGTGTAGAATAGTTTCCACATACGTAGGATCAGCATCTCCAGCAAATAGGAGAGGCAGACGGGAAAAGACTATGCATTTTGCAGGCTACCTTGTAACATTTCATCAGAATTTTAAACCCAGCTTCTTGTATTCTACTGGATAGTGGGAATTATGCAAAATCATTGTAAAATGCATGTTTAGATCACTCTCTTGGTCAGATAGGACGGATGTGAGTTCTCCGATGGAGAGACAAGTAGGGGGTATAAAGAAGAGAGAACACATGTTGGAAAACCAGTCGTGTAGCATAAGTTTTAAAAAAGAAGGTGAAGGAGGGATCACGGAGTTGAGATGCCTTTCAAAATAAAAATGGGCATGGTTCTTGGGCAATGACGAGTTGTGATATCGTCTTACAGGTTTAATCTACCAGAAATTGACAAGCCTCCACCTTGTTTGCTCTGTGCCAGGTGTGGAAGGGGCCCGGTTCCCCACCCAGCGAGAAGGCTGGGTTTTTCTAGTTAGGATAAAGCGGCCAAGGAAATGGTAGGGTGGGAAAATAAAAGTGATGCCACGTATAACATGGGTCAAATGAGGAGTTGGTAGCGCATGGTAGTTGTGGCCTGGTTCAACAACCACAAAGACATAGAGATGGGAAAGGAGACAAACCCCTGCTCCAAGGGAACACATGGTTTGAATAAGCTTTTTCTACATTAGTCCATTTTACCAGATGCGATGTCTGGGTCTCAAGAATAGAGAGAGCACTACCCGCTGGTTTTTGAAACCAAAAGAATTTGGTTTGTAGCGAAGAAAGTGTAGTGAACATGGCGATGGTATGGGAGGGGGGCTTGAAAGAAATACCATTAGCGTGGTATGATGTTAATTTTTTTTAAATGGAACTGTGACCAAACCAGGTAAAGGTGCCCTTGGACCATCTAGTTAAGTCTTCTTAAATAAGGGAAAAGTAATGATCAGTTTTTAGTGTCTAGTTCTGTGTTAGTCTTCAGAATATCAGGTTTTATTTTCCTGTATGTTCCTAAAGTTTGTAATTTTAAATGCACAGTTATTAAGCCAAATGCTCTGCATTATTCTTGTTGTTTAATTTCAGACACTTAAAAGAATTGCTAAAGATATCAAGATAATGTCTAGAGTCTGTAAGGTTTTCCGACAAAGGCTGAAAGGACTGACAGAATTTCAGATCTTAAGGCCAACAGGGCAAGTCAAGGATTCAGTATTGGTGGAAGATGTAAGAAATTAGTTTAGTTTTTTTTTTGTTTATCACTAATACAATTCTTACCTGTGCATGTATTAAGTGTTGAGTCAAAACATTTAAGTTGGGATAATTTTGCATTCTGAATTAAATTAGAAATAAGCTTGTCAAGATCACAGAATTGTAGAAAGAATGAGCGTAGCTTATTTTAGGCTATGTAAACCGTTGAGGGTTTTTTGATTAAATGATGTATTAATGGCTCAAAAACATTTTAAATATATTTTTATAAAAAATGTTGCATATTTTTAGAGATGCATCTTCTATCCGTCAGTAGGCTGCACTGACGGCTCGGCTGAGAAGGGCCACTGTGTGCCTCTTACAGCTTATCAAACCCTAATACCGATCACATCTAAGTTAATCAACTTAGATGTGATCAGTATTAGAATTTGACACGCTGTCAGAGGCACACCGTAGCCACTGTCAGCCGAGCCAAATTTGGATTAAAGAGTCGAGATGCAGCTTCTATGTAAAGTGCATGCATAAAAGATGCATCTCTAAAAGTCTAACAAATTCTCTATGGCTGCATGGCTCTGTGCAGATATCTCTACTATGTGCATGAGCCCTAAATCTGGTTATAAACATAAAATAGCCTAGAAGCCTAATAGCAGACCCACAATAACATGCCATATTGATTTGGTTGAACAGTCATATTACTTCTACACAGCAATCTAAAAATGATTCGATAGGTAAAAATGTATTGAGTTGTACCCAGATAAATTAGATTTTTGCCAGATTCTGATGAAATCGTCCCTCTGCGAATAAATATCTCATGTTCATGACAAGCTTTAGGCTGGAATCACACATGCAGTTTTTGTGTCAGTTTTTTATGCAGTCTTTGAGCCAAATACATGAGTGGACAGGGGCATACATACCATAGAGACAGACTATGCGACTGCTTTGGGCCCCTTTGGGAGAGAGAGGCCCAGTTCTGATTGGTCCTCAACCATTTTGTCACATATCGGGTTAGTGGACTCACTAGGCCGCACCGCCGCAGCAGGGAGGCAGCTGGCCAAACAACAGGAACCCCAGAATACAAAGTCCCACACAAGGGTACCTGGATAGTCCAGACAGTAGCCGCAGCTCTGGCACAGATGGAGATGGGTGCAGCAGGTATTGCCAAACGTGGCGGATGTCACAGGTGCCGCAGTTTGCGCCAGACGTGGCGAATTCCTCTGGACATGGCAGAAGACACAGGACATGGCGGATGACACAGATGCCGCAGGTTGCGCCAGACGTGGTGAATTCCTCTGGAAGTGGCAGATGACACATGACGTGACATGACTCCGACACTAATAGGCACAGGAACAAGAACAGCACGGGATACAGGAACAGGTCACAGGGCACGGGTAACAACTGGAACGGGAAACACTAAGGGACCATTTGCAAGACAGACTGGGAAAACTAACAACGCTCAGGCAAGGATCAGAAGGGCTGGGGCCTTCTTATAGAACAGGAAATCATGGGCCGTTGATGATGATGATTTCCGGATGTGCGCGCGCTGGCCCTTTAAGGCCGGGCACGAGCGTGCGCCCCGTACCCTATGGGACACAGCAGAACGGAGCGGAAGTGAGCACTGGCGTCTCCTAGGAAGGAGATGGGGACCAGCGCTCACGGATCCATGGCTGCGGCGTCGGGAGGTGAGTAAACCCGACGGCCCGTGGCCATGGACGCTACACATTTATTACTGGGTGGAAAGAACCTGTGCAGGAGTCCTCTCTCCAGATGGGGTAGGAAATTGGCCCAAGGGTCATGAAAAAGGCTTAGAGGCTCTTCTGTCCTGGATGGGAAACATTGCCACCTAAATGGCGGGAGCATTTTAATCTTTGCTATGGGGAACCCCTCTTTTGTATGTACACCACTGTGAGTGAATATAAAAGATATAAGTATTAAAGTTATTACATTATCATATTCCCTCCTTTTGGATCCACACTTGGCTCTGGTGAAAAAGAAACTGCATCCATATACCACACCAAAAACTGTAACATAAACTGCATGTGTGAAATGTGAATCCAGCCTAACAGTGAGTATGGATGCTATGGTATAGTGCAAAGTCAATTGTTACGGTAATAGTAATAAAACAAAATTAAAAAAAAAGAAAATTAAACTTGTTTTCCAGTGGATATTTAAATACTAAATCACAGGACTTTATTTTTACGTTCTATGCTGTCAAATGAATTGTAAATGGACATAGTAGATTGCTAATTACATGATCAGATCTCCTAGCATACATGAAAGGAAGCTATACAGCACAATCTAATAATACTATTATAAAATGTGTATATACCTTTATCTAAGCAAATATGAATCTAACAAAGTTTTGCTTATTTTTATTTTAGAGAAACAGAATGATCTTTGACCCTACTTTGTTCAAGACTGGACAGGTGGTATAATTTAGACTTTTATATTAGACACACGTTGGGTCTAGTTGTCCGGAAATGGGTTGTCTCATTGAGACATCCCATTTAGCTGATTGCCTGAATGCAGCTTCTCTAAATGTAAGGCCCCACGGAGCAACATTGATGCAGCCGACAACCGCACCGGCACCCTGTGTTGTGCAGTTGTCAAAATGCTTGTAAAAGGCCATGTATTGTTTAGGGTACAACGGCTGTTTACCTGCAAAGTCATGCAGCATTTAAATTATGCGTCAATGCCACTCCGTGGGGCCTTACCCTAACCTTTGGCGATAAACTGTTATCACTTGGGGAAGCTGCATCTGGCCTTTCATTTACTCTGCTGCATGGGAAAGCTAGTATTACATGGCGGCCATTGAAATTAATGGCTGTTCATGTAATTCATTGGCCGCCGGTTCCGACAGAACAATGTGGCTCATAAAGGGGGTCCCGAGCAGGGCATATGGACATTGGTCATCTCCATGAGATAACCCCTTAAGCTTCATATACATATATTTAGTGCCAATGATAGGACCAGATCCTGTCCTGTGAGATCAGGAAATGTTTTTTTCTCAGAAAGATTTTGGAATGAGCTGCAATACCACACACAGCCCATAGAGAATTGAGAGAGAAAAGCACGGCGCCACATAGTGTGAGTAAGCCCAAGAAATAACAAACTTAGTTTGACAGATGGAGGCTTACCACAGGTGAAAATGTCAGGAGCGTATAGTAGGTAGATAAATAATGGATGAGTGCTGCTGCCGAGATCCCAGCTGGTCAATCTTGAAGGACCACCGCGATGTAAATGTATAATTTATTTGAAAAAACGGGACCCCATACGGCGCTGCTACTCAGGAACGGATACAGTAGTAGTTTAGAATTGAAACTTTATTGTAGGCTACGCGTTTCAATGCCGCACCGGCATCTTCCTCAGGCCACAAACATTGTAGTCTGAACAACAGCCCTTTAAATACACCACGCGGGAGAAAAAAACCGCCAATGTAGACAGGGTTAAAGTGCAAGATGACGTAATCACTGTGAACAGTTCAAACATGACAGGTACAAAAAAAGAGAAATCCAATTATGTATAATGCTAATTTAAACTAAAATCGGCAGAGTGGAAATAAAATGCGGTATGAGATCTTGTCATAAGAAAAAAGGGGGGGGGGAATTGTAGACAATCATATAAAACATTAATATCCATATCGATGTATTTAAGCAGTTGCTAAAACACAATAAAATATACAGAAGTTTAGCGATGTATCGTAATATTTCGCGGTAATTCACCATTTAATTAGGATGAAAACGAATTGAAACAAAATAAACTGAATAAGTGAAAATCATAAAAACTACTATTGAACCCATATAGCTGGGAACTCAACTGGACGTGGAAACCATAAAAATAATGTATATTTCAGTGAAAAAACAACAATCAACCATTAAGTTGATCTGAATGTCATTTATATTTTTATTTCTAGTAATTATCCTATGGAATAAAATAAGAACATTCCATCATATAAAGATGTAGGTGTCAAGTAATTAATTTGGATAATGGTAATGGTTCTATTAATATTAATATCATTGGGTGTAATTTCCCTGATTATTTTGTGGTCTGGCCGCTACGGGTTTTTAGTATTTTTAATCATTTTCTCCTCCTGAATCCATTTTTTTATAAATTCGTTTTGATTGCAAATAATTGGTGAATTACCGCAAAATATCGCTGTTTTGATACAGCACAAACTTCTGTATTTTTTCTTGAGTTTTTAAAACTTTTATCTTTAATCATATTTTAGATTGTCTAAAATAGCCCTCCCTTTCATCCAAATTAATTACTTGACACCTACATCTTTATATGATGGAATGTTCTTATTTTATTCCATAGGATAATTACTAGAAATAAAAATATAAATGACATTCAGATCAACTTAATGGTTGATTGTTGTTTTTTCACTGAAATATACATTATTTTTATGGTTTCCACGTCCAGTTGAGTTCCCAGCTATATGGGTTCAATAGCAGTTTTTATGATTTTCACTTATTCAGTTTATTTTGTTTCAATTCGTTTTCATCCTAATTAAATGGTGAATTACCGCGAAATATTGCAAGTACGATACATCGCTAAACTTCTGTATATTTTATTGTGTTTTAGCAACTGCTTAAATTCATCGATATGGATATTAATGTTTTATATGATTGTCTGCAATTCCCCCCCCCTTTTCTCTTATGACAAGATCTCATACCGCATTTTATTTCCACTCTGCCGATTTTAGTTTAAATTAGCATTATACATAATTGGATTTCTCTTTTTTTGTACCTGTCATGTTTGAACTGTTCACAGTGATTACGTCATCTTGCACTTTAACCCTGTCTACATTGGCGGTTTTTTTCTCCCGCGTGGTGTATTTAAAGGGCTGTTGTTCAGACTACAATGTTTGTGGCCTGAGGAAGATGCCGGTGCGGCATTGAAACGCGTAGCCTACAATAACGTTTCAATTCTAAACTACTACTGTATCCGTTCCTGAGTAGCAGCGCCGTATGGGGTCCCGTTTTTTCAAATAAATTATACACACACAGCCCATGGACAAGAGTGGTGATTGGACAAGAGTGGTGATATTTGTTGAAGAAAGCAGACCCTTTTTTAAATCTCATACGACATGTCTTTTAGAAATCTCAAAAGGAAGACTATGTGTGAAACAAAGTCAGTAACTGCGAAAAAGTTGTACAAGAATAAGGAGTTTAAAGGCTCGTGATATTCTCAGGCTCTGCTCTCATCATGCCATTTTTGCCTACGTTTCATACATGCATCAAGAAAAGGCTCCCAACCTATACATTAAATGTTGGCTGTGATGGATGCATAACAGTGACTTCCCTCAATATAGACTTTAATGCTGTCTGTTAAAGGGATATGTCGTGAACTGGGGTCATGAGAGTTCATGACGTATCAATTAAAAGGATACCATTATATCCTATGGGTGATAAATGCCACTGTTAGGCATCTGTTTAATGGATCTGTCACCCATAGACTATAATGGTATCTGTTTAATGGATATGCCATGAAAGGGTATTGGATAGCCCATGATGTATGCATTAAATGGATGCCTGAGATGTATGCCATACAGTGACTTTTTATTGGCGTAATCCAGCAGGATAGAAAAGGATAGAAAAGCATATGTGATGTGAACAGGGCCTCAAAGAGTTTTCTAAATTATTGGTTACTGGTAATAAAATATTCAGCCAGGATGAGAGTAACTTATGAAAATAATTAGTCTATTTAGAATCTCATCTATTTTAAAGAACATTGGGGGAAATACATTAATGTTAAACTAATTTAGCAGAAAATGTACTATATAAATATATATGTATATATATATATATATATATATATATATATATATATTTGCCACATCGTTGGCTGTCTGTGCGACAGAAATGCAAATCTATGCCTCCTATGAGCAGATGTCGATTTTCACCATAATTTATGCCAGATTTTGGTGTAAATTATGATAAATCTGTCGTTTTAGTAAATGCTCAGCCCCCTTCGGCTAAACCCCCCCCCCCCTTTTTCTCCTCACTTTAGAAAAGTGGCGAGTAAAGCAAAAGAGTGTAAACTTTAGCGCAACTTTGGAGTGCACCAAAATTTGCACCCTAGAGCTAGTATTTTATTATGTTGTATTTAATAGAATCACTTTCCTAGAAAAGCAGAGCTCATCACGTTAAAAAGACCTGAATGGAGAACAGAAGTTGAAACTAAGTTTTTATGGAGTATACTGCAGAATCTCCCAAGTTATCGTCAATACAGCAACCAACTTCAGATGCTTCTAGCCAAGGTTCTTCGGTTGGAGAGGTATGATAACCTTATGGATAGCCCCTTCTGGACCACAGTGTGATGTGTTGTCTTATATTAGGAGACGTTTTAGTTAAAATACTAACTAATACATCACACAGTTTTTCATTTTGAGGCATGCAAGCTTATTTGCACTATGTATGGTTTGTTATTATTTGTCCATGGGGTATAGCACCCCTAAGGAGTGATTAATTTTTAAATTTTTTGTGTAGCTTTATTCTAATTTCTTATCATGGTGTAGGGATATTAGGAATGCAGAGTCTGCTTGGAGTTACACCAACCAAGCCTTTGCCCATTTGTGCTTAGTATCCATTTGTAGATTTAGCACAAGAGCTAAGAGAAGTGAGATTAACATCAGACATTGGGATATACACCATATGATAAAAAGTAGGAGAACAACCCTCTAATCTTTGCCACAAGTCGGTTTGTGAAATTTCTGATCTGCCCTGGTTAACCATAAGTGCTATTATTGTGAAGTGGAGGCTGTCCTCTTCTGCGTCACTCACTACAGAATTCCAAACTGCATCTAGAAGTGACAACAGCCAAAGAACTATGTATCGGGAGCTTCATGTTTTCATGGGCAAGCAACTGCACACAGGCCTAATATCACAATGCACAATTCCAAAAATCAGCTTGACTGGTGTAAAGGATGCCACCACTGGACTCTGGAACAGTGGAAAAGTGCTTTCCGGAGTGGTGAATCGTGTTTAACTATCTGGACCTCACCTCAACCCAATTGAACACCTTTTCTGGTGAATTGGAACACCGATTGCGAGCCAGACCTTCACGTTCTACATCAGTTCCTGACTTCACAAATGCTCTTTTGGCTGAATGGGCACAATTTCCTACAGGCACACTCCAAAATCTTGTATCCAACAAGGGAGAAAAAGACAGGGACCGCACATCCACTTGTTATATATTGATCAATATTTGCTAAGAAAAAATGATATATCTAAACATGAGGTGCGTAGTAAAACGTAGGTGCGTTTTTTTTAAATGTATAAGCCTATTTGCTACTTCAGGGTGATTTCTTTTAAGTTAGTCCCTACTCTTCTATGTGTGGCAGCCGCATAGAAGCAACACAGCACCTGCAGGGGAACAACCCAGAAGCCAAACTGCACCCCTACTGCAAGGCTAAGCTACCTTGGTTCTGGGTCATATCTACCCAACAGGCACAGCAAAAGTAGTGGTCTAGCTATGGGGGTCGCAATTGCAACTAGACCCTGCAGCCAGGGGGGCCCACGGCCTCCGTGCCATGTCTATCCACTGTTACTATAGTAACTCTGGCCTATGTAATAAACTACACGGGCCCCTGTTACTACAGTAACAGAAAGGGGCGGTGGCAGGGGGAGTGTTTCCAGTTGCCCGGAAACACCCTGTGAGCAGGACCGAAAGGTGCTTATATACTAATGGCACGATGACGTCACTGGATCACGCTGGCCTACGCAAGGATTCCGTCTCGGCACTTTATAGGCTGCAGGACTGAGGGGGCCTTGGAGCTCTGTTCTTCGCGGGAACGGAGCTAGGTGATGTAACAGTGCGGCTACTAAGGGGAAGGATTTGGACCCAGAATGTAATAATCAAAAAGAACGTTACTAGAGAAAGTGTTCTTTCTCCTTATTTATTATGTAAGAAACCAGGAAAAAGGTCTGGGTTGCTGGAGTGGAAGAGAAAAGAAAAGTTTCACTCTGTCTTTATGACAGTCCAGGGTTTGGGCTGCCTTAGGAGTCTCGTTAGCTGCCAGCTGTGAGAACTACTTTAAGAAACGTGTGATCTACTCACACAATGCTCCCAGTCTCGGGAAGACAGGCATTGTCAGCCTGTGGGAGCTAACTTGCCCCAAGTTGTTAGTGAGTATATTTTTTTAATTTGTTTTTGGGACACCTGGGCTCTATCCACAGGGAGGGCTGTTTGGCACTACCTATAAACGGGTATGTCTGGCACTATCTGCAAGGGGGCTTGTGTGCACTATCTACAAAGGGGGGAGTGTGCAACTATCTATAAATGGTGGTGCCACACTAAATACGGGGGGCGTGTGACACTATCTACAAAGGGGCCTGTGTGTGGCACTATCTACAAGGGGGCCTATGTGTGGCACTATCTACAAGGGGGCCTAGCAAACAACCCTAATGGACCCTGATGTGGCCCTACCTATCCGGTGCACCCGTCCTTATAAGGGTAGGAACACACTAGGCACATTAAACACATTAAATTATGATGCAGCCGCAATGAT
This sequence comes from Rhinoderma darwinii, assembly GCF_050947455.1. Classification (NCBI taxonomy): domain Eukaryota; kingdom Metazoa; phylum Chordata; class Amphibia; order Anura; family Rhinodermatidae; genus Rhinoderma; species Rhinoderma darwinii. The sequence goes on from NC_134692.1 coordinate 56,422,699, forward strand.
GCAACATCACCACCTTTTCCTCTCTGGATCCGTACCATTTGTGTCCACATCTAGGTGGTGCACCAGTCGCCTTTCTTCTACTATCAACGCTGAATGGAGGTTTATTACTGTGTTGGTCCCTTTTCGCTCTACTTTAAGTAAAGGACATGTGGACCACTTTGAAATATGTTTCTTGATCGTTAAAACAAATATTTGTAATTCTTTGTCCACTGATGAACCTGTGTACTTACAGGAGAAACACGTTGGTATATTTCAAATTAATTTTTCTGATTGGGATTGGCTACATTTTCTCTCATGTTTGTGAATATTTTCTGCCATCAATTCTTTGAAGCTATATAAGTTTATGTGTTCTGTAAAGCACACCCAGACCTTTACCTTAATTATGTATGAACTAAGTGAGTTTATTTGTTGTCTTTCTGCAATTGTCCAGTATAGGCAACAATTCTTGTAGGGGCCCTATAGTAGGGACAAGCTTAGATTAGGGATAGCCACCTGTATGGTGTATGTATCTATTTGAGTTTCGCTAGGGCATACGAGCGCCTTGACGGCTTCCCTTTCCCTCCCCGGCCAAATAGCCCTCTTGGACAGAGTTCAGCAGTAGGGCTGTATACGGCCTATTTAGGCTCAGGATGGAGTTCAGGGATGCCAATGTAAGGGCAGGTGTTTTTATTTGGTAGGGCCACATCAGGGTCCATTAGGGTAGTTTGCTAGGCCATGGGCCTATTATTTTTAGTCTATTCTTTAATAAAAGTTATGTATTAACTTCTTGTACTGGGGGATTCTCTTGTGAGATTTTTCAAACTACTTTCCTACCATAATTTTTTTAATTATAGGGTGCCTAACCTTCTATGTTTTATGCCATTATTGAATTGATACATTGCTCCCACAATGCAATTTTGAAATGTCATTTAGTTGTATATAAAGTTCATATCCCCCCGTGGTTTCCATGCCCACTGTGAAATATGGAGGATTTATCTTGGTATTGGCACTCAGTCTCACATTGACAAAGATTTGTCTTGTTCTCTTACCCCTATGTACATTTCTGCAGAAGACTTATTATAGTACACTGTGGAAATAGTGCAGGAGGAATAACTGAAAACCCATCTTCACTCCACAAAAAGTGCATTTACTTGTGTTAAAAAAAATGTTGCCCAATTATGGGACATGTAGCTACCTGGGCAGGCACAGAACTAGATTGTTTGTTTATATGACATCTTTAAGAAAGGATTAGATGGATGGTGAAACCTGAATTTTGGTCAAACCAAAGCATGGCAGAGAATTGTGGTAAAAGATACTTGGCATTTGTTATTTGTGTATAATCATTCAAAAACCGAGCCTTGGTCACTGACTTTTAATGTGATGTGATGCTCTTTTTTATTATTTTAGGTTTGGACGTAGGAGAGTGATCATCAAAAAAGGTCACACTGGCAGTAGTTTCTACTTCATCTACTCTGGCTGTGTTGCCATTTGTAACGACAGAGAAGGTAGCAGCGCCTTTCTAGATAAGGATCCTGCTCTCCTGCATGCAGGATCTAAATTTGGGGTAAGGAATTTTAGCTACAAACTTCCAAACTACTGAGTATATGTGGGAGGTAAGCCTAGTTTATCAAAAGCTTAAATTAATACCCATAATGCACTTTTGGCTGTTTTATTGCATGAACCACAAAAAAAATAAAGAAAAATTAAATATACAAAGTAATTATGAGATGTAGAAAAGCCCTATTTAAAACTACGGGGCTTTTGTAAAATAAAATTCATGTCAGACCATGTTTATCGTGTCCAACAAAATTGAAGTAAAATAGAAATATCATTTTGAAATTTAAAGCCCAAGTTTGTGACAAAACAAAATTGTTCTTATGTAACACAACATGACATATAACACAATTGCAGTTATGTTCCTATGTGATGCCCCCTTCTGATCCAATCCAATTACATCACTTCCATTCGCAATTACCATGGAGTCCCATCTCCTAAAACACCTGTCAAAGTCACAGATAATAATTCAACCAGCAGCCTTTGTCTGATGGGCAACAATTTCATGGGGAATGTAGGCTTTAAAGGGCATATCCACTTTTGACAATGCCCGTTTGTGAGAAAGGTCCCCTGACCATAAGCTGATCACTGGGTGTTTTGCGAACCGGCTGTGGTCCATGCTGCACATAACTGTGCATTAGGAGGCAGTGAGGTCCTGCTCTGTCTGCCAGGAACCCGCATCCAGTTTGGCCAGCACTGTAGTATGCAATGTGATTCTACAGCACTGGATGTCGTACCGGATACTTAAGCCTGGGAGACAGAGTAGGACACTATCTCCAACTGCACAATTATGAGCAGTACTGACCACGGACGTTGACCGGACTGTGCCGCTATTTAGAAGCAGAATAGGTAATGCAACTCCTGCACTGTAATCCTTTTTTAATATAATTGGAGGTGCACTTTAAATCGCTCATAATAAAGAATTTAGTGACTTTCACCATGGCACTTCAATAGGTTGCCATCTATCCAAAAATGAATTTCTTCAAAATTATGCCCTGCTAAACCTGCCTCAGTCAACTCAAGTGCTATGGTGTGGAAATGTCTAAATGCCTAGGAGCAACAGTACTGGAACTACAGCATTTTGAAGCATGTAAAATGTCTGTTCTCAGTTGTAATTTTCCTACCTGGAGCTTCATAGATTCAGTTGCCATGTTCGGGAAGCAACACAATAGCCTTGGATCATCATCTGCAATGCCGTATGGAGTAAAGCAAGTCATCGTTGGACTCTGGGGCAATGATAAATCACATAAATCATCATCTGCCAGTCTGCATGACAAAGCTTATTGTCTAAATGTGTAGTGTCATATGTAAAGTTTGATGTAGGAGGAACAGTGGCCTATTCCATCATTATTGGGCTGGGAACCTAAATAGTTCCACTGATGGAAAATTGTGCAGGTCATAATTGAAATGGCCTTTCTTGTTTAAGGCTTGTGCACATGGCAAGATTCATACATTTTTTTGTGCTGCGTTTAAAGTGAAGGATTTTAGCTTCCCTGTACAGCACCCCGACCTAAGGTGCATTCCACACTTTTGGAATGAATTGGAATATACGTGTGTATATGAACCAAATCAGCCATGTTCCATAATTTAATGGAAAGCCTTCCCAGCAGAATAAAGGGGGTTATAACAGGAGATGATGGTCCAACTCTATATAAAAGTGCAATATAAAAAAGTTGATTTATTTAGCTTTTTTTCAGAGAGAAATTAAGTAAAATCGCTAAATCAACATTAAAACAATAAGCTAAATGCAAATTTATTTACCTAGTCTGTGTCAACTCCTCACCAATTATTAGGAAATTGAATCAATGGAAATTCTCCAACATGCTTTGATCATTGAAATTGCTTGGCTTAAATAAATTGAGAGATTCCAGTGAAGTGACCTTTGGTTTTTTTTAAATTCTGGGGTGCCCTTCTAGTGGGAAAGTCAGTTTTAGGCCCCTGGCATATTGTGTTGCAGACATTTTTGCAACTGAAAACCAATTCCATTCATTTGAATCTGTTTCTGCAGCATGCACAAAATCTGCAACAAGATCTGACGCATTTGTAGTCTGTAGTCATAAGCAAAGACTAGGGAGAACTATAGTAAAAGTCTGGCAGTCTGTAGTCTGCTGGGGAAGACCATCTGTGGGAATTTAGAAAATTCTCTTAAGCCAGGTCAATATTCACCAAACTGAGGTCTGTTTTTTTTTTTTATGTGACTGAGTATAATAATAACCAATTTCTTCCATGTCTGTTCTGCCAGCGCATGGACAGGTAAGCAGCCGTTTAGTGTGAGGACCATACCAAACTGATACCATAGTTCTTAACTTCATGGGCACTTAGTGTGTTTATCTGTCCAATCATTTTTAGGTTTACAGTTTAGATTTTAATAGAAGAAATACAGTACTCTTGAAAGATGGATGGCAATGCCCAGTTGTAAATTTATTGATACATTTCCAGAAAGAATAATAGAGGAAGTTCTAAGAAAAGATGCTTCAGAATTATTATTTTATTGGCAATACAAGTATTTACTAAAATACAGGAGAACTGACAGGTCCTGTTTAAGAACATTTTTTTTTACAAATATCAATCTACTTATGTTCTAGGATATTGCATTGCTAAAAGGCCAAAGAAGGAATGCCACAGTGGTCTGTATGGAAGAGACTGTAATATTAGTTGTTGATAAGGAGGATTTCTTCTCAAATAAATTGGATGTGGAACTGCAGAAAGAATGTCAATGCCGTTTTGAATATTTCAGGTAAATGTATTCAACTGAATTAACTTTTACCTATGGTAATTGTTATTAAAAATGGTAGTCTTGTCCTAATTATTTGGCCAATACCTTATACTATTCATGACAATAATATATTTTACTATTCCTGATTACTATTTTTTGGTTGACCCCTCATTTGTTTTAACCACTTTCATGAGATCTCAACTGATGGCCAGGCCGGCACCAACCCATTAAATAAAATGACAAATTGGTTTCCTGAAAGTCTACCTTAACTCCAAAATCACTTAAAGAGGCTCTGTCACCACATTATAAGTGCCCTATCTCCTACATAATCTGATCGGCGCCGTAATGTAGATAACAGCAGTGGTTTTTATTTTGAAAAACGATCATATTTGAGCAAGTTATGAGCAATTTTATATTTATGCTAGTTAGTTTCTTAATAGACATCTGGGCGTTTTTTACCTTTTTACCAAGTGGGCATTGTAAAGAGAAGTGTATGACGCTGACCAATCAGTGACCAATCAGCATCATACACTTCTCTCCATTCATGTCCATTTGTACTCAGCACAGCGTGATCTCGCGAGATCACGCTGTGCTGTCACATACACCCACATTAACTTTACTGAAGTGTCTTGAGAGTGAAAAGACATCACCTCCAGCCAGGACGCGATGTCTTTTCACACTCCCGACACTTTAGTAAAGTCTTTGAGGAACATACTCACACAGCACAGTGCTGTGCTGTGATTAAGTCCCACACAAACTTTACCGAAGTGTCGGGAGTGTGAAAAGACATCGCGTCCTGGCTGGAGGTGATGTCTTTTCACTCTCAAGACACTTCAGTAAAGTTAATGTGGGTGTATGTGACAGCACAGCGTGATCTCGCGAGATCACGCTGTGCTACGAGTACAGCTAAAAATTAATGGAGAGAAGTGTATGATGCTGATTGGTCACTGATTGGTCAGTGTCATACACTTCTCTTTACAACGCCCACTTCGTAAAAAGGTAAAAAACGCCTAGTTGTCTATTAAGAAACTAATTACAATAAATCTAATATTGCTCATAACTTGCTCAAATATGATCGTTTTTCAAAATAAAAACCACTGTTGTTATCTACATTACAGCGCCGATCAGATTATGTAGGAGATAGAGCACTTATAATGTGGTGACAGAGCCTCTTTAAATAATGAGTGATGAAGAATCTGCATGTCCATGGTTAGGACCAGCACTAGGCCATTATGAGTTTGCATCGAGCTTGCACTGAATGATAAGATATCCACTGGGTATCCCAAATTAAGGCAGAAAAAGTATTGACTTAAAATAAAGAGGATAGATCAGAAGTCATTACTAATGTTCTGTTGCATTCACATGAATATTTGTCAGTAATTATCTAGGGCCCTGAAATCAAGTCCGTACAGCATAGATTCAGCTTTCATCTTCATTTATTTATTTATTGGAGTTCAACCCCAGAACCTTTTTAAATACAGCTGGCTATGTCTATAGTTTGTATGTGGAATTTGCACTTGATATGGATCACCGTACTGCCACAAACATAAAAAAAAATCATGAATAATAAAATTTGCTACTTTAGACTGTGTATTTCTCAAGCAACATGATGTTATAATGTCTCAGATACTTATAAATTTGTGAAAAGTTGCATTATAAGGGCACAAAGATCAAATTCTTTTTAACTGTTCATAAAGCCAAATCATTCAAGCTGGACAACACAAATTCATGTGATTGTAAGGGTATGTTCACACGGCCTATTTACGGACGTAATTCGGGCGTTTTTGCCCCGAATTACGTCTGAAAATAGCGCCTCAATAGCGCTGACAAACATCTGCCCATTGAAAGCAATGGGCAGACGTTTGTCTGTTCACACGAGGCGTATATTTACGCGCCGCTGTCAAATGACGGCGCGTAAATAGACGCCCGCGTAGAAGAAGTGACCTGTCACTTCTTTGGCCGTATTTGGAGCCGCTATTCATTGACTCCAATGAATAGCAGCGCTAATTACGGCCGTAATTGACGCGGCGTTCAAGCGCCTGCACATGCCGGTACGGCTGAATTTACGGGGATGTTTTCAGGCTGAAACATCCCCGTAATTTCAGCCGTTACGGACCCCCGCCGTGTGAACATACCCTAAAAGAAAATATGGTCCCGTGTGCACTGGCCATAAAAAAAACAAAAAAACACAACTACAGAAGATCCCTTCAGTGCTACCCATGTGCCCTCAAACTAGCAGTTCCTTCAAAAATGAATGAACTATACGAATTCACCAAGTTGTATGATTTTTGCCTTGATCTTTCATGAACCAATCTCAAAATACATGTGTTTTTTTTATCTGTCTGTGTTATTCACAATAGAAAATGGAGAGCATATTAGGATAAAAATATTTATTACTTTACAACTAAGGCCTCGTGCACACGACTGTATTTTTGTGTCCACAATTTATCCACATTTTTGCAGATAAATTGCAGACCCATTCATTTCTTTGGCCCCACGCACACGACAGTGATTTTCCTGGATCCGTGCTGGTGTCGTGAATCCGGGCCACAAAAACCATAAAAAGTCATTTTATGATCTGGTTTTTTGGATTCACAAATTTGTGACATCATTTTTTTTTGTTGCGGATCAGTGAATCCAAACGACATACAGATGTACATCAAAAGTTTTTTCTCCAGAAACTGCTGCAATACTTAAAACATAGCTTTATATATATATATATATATATATATATATATATATAGATGTATATATATATATATATATATATTACAATATTTTTTTTAATAAATACGTAGTACATGTGATGTGCAATATAAGTGTAATTTTCCTCCTCTTCCAGCAGCCTTTTCTGGCCTGTAGGTTCTCTGTTAAGGTTTACAAACCCCGGCAGCCCTGTCAAAATTTTTCAACCGTAACACATTAATGTCAAAAGGAATAGGAGGGGGATGCAGCTGCAGTTTCTCTGATTCTCAGTGTTTTATTGAACGTGTATGAGGGGATAAGGAAGGAAAAGCATAAGGTAGACATCTTATTAACTGATATTGCTGAGCACAGCAGCAACTTTACATTAGGAAGAGCTCACTCCACTCAACAGGCATGGAGAGAGAGAGAGAGAGAGATTTCCAGGAGGCATGCAAAGAAATGAAAAAACAACAAAATTTCTGGTGTCACTGCATCTATTATACATCTATAGATGGTTAAGGATAGATTGTGATTTTTGTTTGTACTCTATGTACTCTTTAGTTGTGTCACTCCAATATATGATAATCGCTGATTAAACTTTTCTTCTATACCTAGATCTCTGGACATCTTCTCCCACTGGCCACATCAGCACATCAAAAGTATTTCAGAAAGTTGCCAAACCATGCAGTATCAGTTTGGCCAATTAATAATACTGGATTCCAGTGAAAGTAACAGTATTGCATTCATTACTGAGGTAAACATAGGTGACTATCCTAGAACAACCAGAACTTCAATGAGACATATTTTATACACCTTGGTCTTCCCTTTTGGATTCCAGTTTGGGCAGCACCATTCAGAATCGTAATGTGTAAACCTAGCCTAGAAATAACCCACTTTAAAAACAACCATATAATGCAGGGAGTTTAAGAAAACAAAAAAACATTCAACTTGGAAATATATATTTTTTAATTCACTTCTGTCAAGTTGTAAAAAAAAATATATTCTGCCATTTCTTAGCTTTTTAATAATAAAAGTTTTTATTGAACCAATATGCATTACATCATATGAATCCACAGGATCCAATACACATTATACAAGTACAGCAAACCTTTGATTGATCAATTTTACAAAAAAGAAACAACATAACATAAAACCAAAATAACATGGTCTATCAAAGGCTTTTTACAGTATCATTACCTACCTGCATCACAAAACAATGCTATGACAATTTGAGATCTTCCATTTATCCCAATAAGAAGCCTTCCTGTACACACCTTGAATAGAGGCCAGCGAACATTCCATAATACAATTATTACTCACATAGTGTGTGAGCTCAAAAACTCTAGGTATGTTAACGGATTTCCAATATTTCGCAATCAAAATTTTGGCTGATAACAGCATATGAAACAGTATAAGTCTATCACTATGAGCAAAATCAACCAATCCTACATGTAACAGTGCCAGTGTAATGACGGGATAGGGAGACGGACAGGTGAGCCCTAATCTACCCGCCACTCAGTCCCTGCCTCCTTGCACGGCCCGTCCTAGGCAACGGCATACAACTGGGCGACGGTCCCTACGCTCAATAAGTGCACGACAGACAAACAGACAGGGGAACACAGAAGCAAGGAAAGTGAGGCAGTTGCCCACGGCAACACCGTGAGCAACAAGAGTAGTGAACGAGCCGAGTCAAACCAGGAGAGTATGTGGTAGCAAAAGCAGAGCAGGAGGATAGTCAACAAGCCAGGGTCAATAAGAAGCAGAGGTCAATGGTAATAGCAGGAACAGCAGAGCCAAAAAACGGAAGAATCACAGGCAAAGGACAAGCAGCAAATGAAGGTATAAGTAGACCAAGGGCGGGAGCTAGAACCATCTGGCCAGGCTGTGATAGGTTCTCCCACTCCTCAGCCTACCAGCCTGAGTTGAGTGGTAGAAGAACGAGTCACTCGAGCAGACCTAGGAACAGATGCAGGCTGATTAACCACGGGCGTCGACACAGAAGCTGTGTCAGGCAAATCCTTTACAGCCGGGTCCGGAGATAAGGTAATCAATTCCCAAAAGAGACTATCAGTATTGGGCAGACTGGCGAATATCTGTGACAGTAACTGGAAGGAAACTGTGGCAGGCACCCTGGAGAGGCATCTGTGGCATGTTTAGTTACATCAATTTTAATTTCAGGCCTCTAACCGATCATTGCATTGACAGTCTAATCTGAGCGTGATTGGCCATTAAACTCCGGACATACACTATACACTATATGGACAAAAGTATTGGGACACAATTTTTAATCATTGGATTCAAGCACCTAGCCATTCAGTCCTCCTTTTCAAACATTTGGAAAAAATTGGTTGTTCTAAAAAGCTCACTGAATTTGAGGATGGTACTGAAATAGGATGCCACCATTGCAACAAGTCAGTTTGTGAAATTTCTTCCCTCCTAGATATTCATAACCACAACAACTCAACCACAAAGTGGCAGACCATGTAAAGTTACAGAGCGGGGTTACCATAGTGTATAAAAGGAGCCAATGCTCTGCTGCCTTAATAACTGCAGCGTTCCAAACCTCCCCTGGCATCAACATCCGCACAAAAACTGTGCATTGCGAATTTCATGGCATGGGTTTTAATAACCGAGTAGGTGCATGCAAGCCTTACATCACCAAGCACTTCTCTATCTGGCAGTCCGATAAACAAGCCTGGGTTTGGCGAATGCCAGGAGGACGTTACCTGTCTAACTGTATTGTGCCATCTGTAAAATTTGGTGGAGAAGGGGTAATACTATGGGGTTGTTTCTCAGGGGTTGGTCAAGTCTTCTTAGCTCCAGTGAAGGGAAATCCTAATGCTGCAACATACCAAGACATTTTGGACAATTGTATGCTTCCAACAGTTCGGGAAAGGCCCTTTATCTGTTGCGGCATGACTGTGCCCCAGTGCACAAAGCAAGGTCCATAAAGGCATGGTTGGGTGAGTTTGGTGTGAAAGAACTTGATTGGATTTGCAGAGTTCTGACCTCAACCCCATCGTGTTTTTCAACATGGCCCAAGAACCAGTCTATGTTTTTGGATAATTACACGATTAGCTCGTCAAAGGTCTAATAAAATCAATGTATGCATTGTACAATAGATGTAAATATGTAACCACAGATAACACTCTGTATTCATTGTTTTTACCCTGTAGGGCACTTGTGATGTATTAAGACTTGTGAACTTGACAATGTGTCCATCATATCACAAATGGCTTCAACTGTCTCTACCTTCTTTAAAAGCAACAACTGCTCTGCAACCAAGTATGTATAATGAACATTTCAGCTCAACATTTGCATTGTCTTCCACACAAATAAAAACAATAAAGCTATATCTGTTATACAGTATATATCTAGTATAACCTTTGTACTCCACAAATTACAGCAGCAGCTTTTAAATACCTTATTTATATGTATATACTGTAAGTCCCAGGCCATCACTTATACTGATTTCTATTGAAACCCCAGTAGAAGTACAAGCTAGCTACTTTCTCATTACTCCTCGCTGATGTCACTATTGAATTAAACTTCCCAGCATTCCCTTACATTTCAAAGTGACAGCAGAATAATTGGGATAGGAAGTGGGGAATTCTCTGCAGGGAGATCTGAGAGAGGAAAGTGGGAAGACCCGCTGAGTGACAGAGAAATTAGCCCCGTGGGAGTTAATATGGCTGACAATGGTAGCTGACGCAGCTACTTCCAGCTCTAGAAACTAAAGGCAAGGGAAGTTTGCAGAACAAACAACTGTGAGAGACTGCACGCCGGTTCTAAATAGAAGTGTCCTATTTCACTATACCTCCCTACCAGCTTTTTTTGTTATTTTACATGAAATAGGTTTAAACAATAATATAAAATGCAGAAAAATAAATAAGTGTAATATAATCCTAAACCTGCTCTAAGCCTAAGGTTTGATGCACTAAGTAGTACCTAGTTTGCATAAGAGAAACTAATGTATGTATGTATATCCATGCACAAGAATAGTGCAGCTGCCTCAGAAACATGAAATGTGGTGGATGTTGAGCATATTCTCAAGAGAATTAGTATTATCGAAGTTCTTTGCCCCCTTGAAAACAGCGACCTTTAATGCACTAGTAGCAACTGCATATGTACTGTAAGATCCAGTATATTGTTTCTCATATGATATTTTAAACTGTGGATTAAGCTCTAGCTTCTTTGCATCCACCAATTTATTACATTAGTGCTGCTTCATTTGAATATTTTTGGAATATATATATTGTCCTGAAGACCAAAGTGCATTAAAATCAACCTACCCTTATTCCCTATACATTTATACATATATATATTATATGCAAGAACAAAAAACACAATGTAAAGAATTTCTCTCTCTCTCTATTTGAATAATAAAAAACGAATCAATGCAAGAATCAATCTACGAAAAGCCAACATGTCAGCAGTCACTTCCTATACAAAAAAGAGTGCCAGCCCATAAATGGAAATGTCTGACAGATAATCTCGTGGCTAAAAGGTAAGCCCATGGTAGTGTCCTAGAAACTGAAATTGTTTGAAGGTATAGGGTGTTTTCTCTGACCTCATATAGATGGTCAAATTGTTGAGTGTCAAAAGCTGTCGGTGGATTGGAAAGTTATGTACAATTAGAATATAATCCCTAGCCAGCTAAATTTGAGCAAAGCTAAACTGTATGTAAAACAGACAAGATCACAAAAGATTCACTCACTAAACCATTTTGTTAAAGGAAAAAATAGATGCCAGTAGATAGAAAAGATAATAATTGAGAGTATCAGTTAGTGCCAAAATCGATCCCATAGAAAGCTATGGGATCCGTTCTTGCACCAGTTTCCCTCTGGCTGTTCCGCAACATGCTGGAGGGAAACTGACAGGGACAACTGACATATATGGATGGTCCCTAAATCATAAATCAGTAGCTGATACCTTTAATGGCTAACTGAAATAAGTGCAAATAGCAAGCATTCCAGACAGCTGGGTGAAAAGCCAAGCTAGTAGTCTTGGGGATGGCAATGCAGGTAATGCAAGTGTAAAGGATCTGCCAGGCACAGCTTCGGGGTCAACGCCCATAGATAATCAGTCTGCGTCTGTGAGACTGACTCCATCTTCCACCACTCAGGGTGGCAGGCTTCGGAGTGGGAGAACCTATCACAGCCTGGCCAGACGGAGCTAGCTCCCGCCCTCTGTCTATTTATACCTGCCTTTCCTGTTCCTCCTTGCTTGTGATTCTTCTCGTTTGGTTTCCTGGCCCTGCTGCAGCTTCTTGTAGTATTTGTCCTTGCTTCGTTAGCGCCAGTGTAAGAGGCAGACATTTCCTCTTAGCTTGCAGGGTTGTTTTGGAGAGATCCGCATATATGTGTATCTTTTCATAAGGTACAGGTAGAGCCGGCAATCGTCGTGAAGCAGACATGAGGGAATCTTTGGTATTATAAAAGTGGATCCTTGCTATCACATCCCGTGGCAAATCAGCAGAAATAGATTTAGGTTTAGGGAGGCTATGGGCTCTATCTATGATAAGATCTGCAGGTTTGGAAGTAGGCAATACCTCCTTAATAAGTTGCTGCAAGTAAGCGGTAAGGTTGGAAGGTTGGACCGACTCTGGAATTCCTCTAAATTTGACATTATTCCGTCTGTTGCGATCCTCCAAATCAGCCAGCTTGCATTTTAAAGCTTGCATTTCTTCCTCCAAAGACACATGAGCGTCCACTATATCGTTATGTGCATTAGTGAGTTCACTCACTTTTGACTCCACGTGGTCTACTCGGTCTCCTAAGTCGTCGATAGCGTTAGAGAGCTTCGTGGAGAATCCCAATAAATCGCTGTGAAAGGAACCCCTGAGGGCTAATACCATATTTTTTTTAAAAGCTTCTGAGGCTGCTTGATCCGATGAGGGTATATCCTCTATGGCCACAGAATGTGGAAATATATCCTCCACACAGGGAGCTTGGGCAGTTGTAAGGCCTGCAGGACTGGGGGGGAGGAGATTCCTCTGATACATGAGGGGATGACGCCATCTTAGAGGTGGGGATATTTGTTAGTGCAGCAAAGCGTCCCTTCCCCATGGAAGCTACTTTAGGCGATTTTGATTCCCCGTCCCCACAGGGCATAGACTCACCCTCGGCTGTCATCTTGGAGGGGTTGTAATCCCAATCTCCTTCAGGCAAGGGAGGAGAGGCTGGCGGGACGCTGGCCGTGGAGGATGCTTCGCCGCCATGCTTGTTCTCCTTCGCGGAGAAGAAGTCTGTGAGACGCTTGGGTCCCGTTTTCGAGGACTTCGTCCGGGTCATCATGTTACCGTGCTGTCGGAGGTAATAGGACTGATAATCCGGTGGTATGTTACGTCGCTAAGGTCGTAGCTTAGAGATCTCAGAGCGGAGCTCAAGGAGATGCGACCGCTCTGTTCGGCATCCAAGCCACGCCCCCGTAGACACACTCTATAAAATATATAACACGTCCTATTCTTGTCCATAAATACGGCATGGACTCCCCATAGAATTCTATTGGCGTTTCCGTAATTACTGACGGCTACGGATGTGCAACCATAGCTGTCCGTAAGTACGGAAGCGTTGCTAGGTGACGCCAGGTTTGCAGATGTTGCACATCATTTGTGGCTTTCTTTTTGCGGATCCGTATATATAGATGCATTACAGATGCACTACGGACCGTATTTGCGGATACCGTTCAGTATATGCGGATAAGTTGCTGAAGACTACTGATCCGTATTCAGGGACAGTATTTACGGATGGATGAAAATATGGTCGTGTGCAAGGGCCCTTAGCTGTTTCTGTATCTCGTAAAGGAGGCTGAAGGCACATCTACAAAAGGGAGGGACATGTGACCTGTGTTATCACTATTGTTAGACGTCCAATTAGTCAGACTACTACTGACCAAAGAATTACAGCAGATCTTAGGCCCCATGCACACAACTGTAAAAAATCTCCGTAATTGCAGATCGTAATATGGTCTGCAATTACGCACCCATTCAGTTCTATTGACCGCAGACACCTTTCCGTATCGCTACGGATAGGTGTCCGTGCCGTAGAACTGTGCCGGGAATTATGGAGCATGTTCTATTTTTAGTATTTTTACGGGCCATGCTCCCTTACATTGTATGGGAGAACGTCCCGAAAATGCGGGCTAGAGCCCGCAGCCGTCGGCGGCCGGCCATGCCCGCAATCGCGGACCGTGATTACGGGCACAGCCATGTGCATGAGGCCTTAGGCCCCATGCACATGACCGCAAAAAACTTCCATAAAAAACTGTTTGGGTATGTTCATACGGCCTATTTTCAACAGTTTTTCGGGCCGTAAACGCCCCAAAAAACGGCTAAAAATACGGGGGCTGAATGCTTCCAAACATCTGCCCATTGATTTCAATGGGAAAAACGGTGTTCCTTTCCCACTGGGCGTTTTTTACGTGGCTGATTTTAAAAACGGCCATGTAAGAAAATGCCTCGTAAAAAGAAGTGCATGTCAATTCTTGAGCCGTTTTTGGAGGCGATTTTTATTGACTCAATAGAAGAACAGCTCCAAAAATGGCCGTAAAAAACACCACAAAAGCCGCTAGTTGCTTGAAAAACGGCTGAAAATCAGGGGCTGTTTAACCTTGAAATCAGCTCCGTATTTTCAGCTGTTTTTTGTTAAGCGGGTGAACATAGCCTTTAGAGCAAGATCATAAAAAATGATACAATCTGGAGTATGTATGCAGAACATCAGGGTGCAGAGCATGCACATGGATCTGTGTAATGTACACACTATAAAGTACACAGACATAAGAGGAGATCCAGGGGCTGCAGGGAGAGCCCCCCGAGAGCCTCAACTAGCACCCTCATCTTCCGTGGGCTGCTAGTTTGCCCACTGCTGCTCTAAAGCCTTCTGTATGCTTTTAACAAAATTGTGCAGAGTTCTATCAATAATGCATTAATATTTATAATATTAATAACTTTTCCATTGCATTATTTATAACAGTTACAGGGACAATGTTGCAAACTCTATACCTGAAGGATTACACAGTGTTGTGGCTGCAGCCGTTTACATCCATATTGATTTGCTACATCAAAAGGAATTCTTTGTGAGTATTCCCTTATTTGATCATGAAAAAATGGCCTATCAATTATAATTAATTTAATAATTCTTTGTTTTTATATATTGACTACTTATTTGGCAGTAAGGCCTCATTACACATGGTATGGAGGCTGTACAGCAACTGGCTTGTCATGGCTCTGGGGGTATGTGGACCCACTAGGCCACTCCACCGTAGCGGAGTAGCAGCTGGCCAAACTACAGTCAATGAAAGTCTTTAGAACTAGAGTACCTGTATAGAAGTTCTGTCAGACACGTGGCGTAGAAGACACTTGGCACAGATGACACTTGGCACAGATGACACGTGGCACACAGGATGAACTCGACTCCAACACTAGACTTCGCTCAGGAACAAACACAATTATTGGATACAGGATACTGGAAGCAGGATACGGGAACACTAGGATCAGAACCCAACTAAGGGACCATTTGCCTAACGAACATAGGTAGACACAACAACGCTCAGGCACAGGAAGGAGGGCAGGACAGACTTAAGTAGGACAAGGAGAACAGGGATAGTCTAGGGAAGAATATAGTGGTGCGCACACTGGCCCATTAAGAGGGCACCAGAGCGCTTGAACCCTACGGAGGTGAGGCACAGATGGGAGCAACACATGCCGGCATCCCCGGGGAGGAGAAGCAGGACGCTGGCAAGAAGGTAATAGACGCTGGCAGCCGCTAGGGGAAGCCGGATAGCGCCGAACTGCTAGCGCTACAATGCTCCATTGGGTGCCGTAGAGACCATTCTCCTCTACAAAAAATGCTTCTAGGAAAAAAAGCTTCTTACGTACAGCATTTAATGTAACTTTCCACATTATGTATAAAAAAAAATATCTGTGCTTTTTTAAATAAATCAGTGGCAGATGGGGGTACAATAAGGGTATGTTTACACAGGATTTTTTTGCAGGCAGAAAAATCTGCCTCAAAATTCCTGAAGGAATTGCCATGTCTTCACTTTCTTTGTCGTGTTTTTTGCGTCATTTTTCAGCTGTGGCCATTGAGCGCTGCGGGCAAAAAACGCTGTGAAAAACGCTTTCTCTGCCTCCTATTGATTTCAATGGGAGTTCAGAGACGGAATCGTGGGAAGAAAGAGCATGCTGCTTTATTTCCCACCAGTGTTTTTTCCTCTCTCTTCTCCAGATTTTGTCTGTTTTGGCCCGGTTTCCAATGCAGTTTCCACGTCAAAAGCAGCGCCAAAAAACTCTGTGAAAACTAGCCCTAAAGGTCCCATGCAGTTCTATGGATGCCCTATTACTGCTCTGTACAAAAAGAATACATATTGTCCTGACATTATGATAGGCAAGGTTCCGCTTTGGCTCTGCAAAGCCACATTTAGCGAAAACATGACCCTGTGTCGTACAGTAATTGCCCCCTAAACTTAAAGCATAACTGTTGTTTCAGGTGACTTTTCAGAATAAGTTATGTGTGTGTACATGTGAAATAACACTTTTTCTGGCCATTCTGTGACTTGTATATGGCGTTTTCCTCTTTGTGTGTTCTATTTCCAAATTGTCAGTTTTCCCTGAGCTAGGTGGTGGAGTCTAACAGCTTTGATGTCTCCCATACCCTATCTCTCTATGACATACCATCAGAAGCAGCAGCAGCATCATGGACGAGATTATACAGCAGTACTGAGCAGTATGGCTGCAAATCCAGCACGGAGATGAGATAGAACACATACTAGAAGCTGCAGCAGTGTCTCTGCTTTTGTCTCCCTCCAGCAACTCTCTCCCCTCTCCATTGATTTCTATGGGCAGCATGTAACCTGATCCCCTCAGTGAGCTGATAATTAGTCTGGTCTCTCAAGCAGTGAGAGAGAATGATCAGTGCAGAAGACAGGGGAGAGAAATGGCTCATAAGTTGAGAAAGAGGCATTTTTCTCTAATAAGATATACTGCATAGTTAATTAGCGGATATAAGAAACTTTGAAATATATCTTATTTGAGAAAAATGCCTCTCTTTCTCAACTTGTACACTTGTACTATTGAATTATTCAAAGTTTGTTGAAAGGTCAGTGGCCATTTGGTTGTGACACAGTTAGCAGCAGAAACTCAGTCAGTTATTCATATCACTGTAAATCAGAGGGATACTGTCTCTCATTACAGAGACCCAGCTGGTATATGGAGACTTATTTAAAGCCAATGCTTCATGAGAAATAAGTCTGCAAATAAAGTCATTTTGTTAGGCTTTAAACCTAAAGACTCCTGTGTCCCAGACAGAGGCTCTTCACATTGAAAGATCTGAAATATAGGACAGCTCAACATCTGTTTATTCCAGCCTCACTTGATTCCTTGCCCTGATTGGTTTAACCCTTTTGGCTTGCTATAAAAGTTAGAGACAGGCACTTCCTGATTGCCAGACTATTGAGCTTCCTCCCTGTAGTCTAGTTTCTTACTGTGGCTCTACAAATTATTGCTGATTTGTGTACCAAACTTGGACTGTTTCCTGACCACGTCTCTGCCTCCTGCTACAACCTGTTGCTGCTTATCTGTGTATCAAACTTGGATTGTCACTAGACTACTCTTGCTAATAGCACCCTCCTGCCTGATTGTTTCAGCCACTGGACTCAAAATCTGCTATAGACCTTGGGACATATCAGCCAAACCAGGTACTGCTCCAAAAGTAAGAGAGACCCATTTGTAGATGTCACTGTATTGGGCGTTTTGGCCCTTATCAGTACAGAGCAGTGTACTGGTTGGCTGAATGAGATGCCTTAGATGAAGCTCAAGTGGGTACTGGCACTCTTTAAAGAGACCCAGCAGATGTACGGAAGACATATTTAAAAGCAATGCTATATGGGAAAAAAAATATGCAATCTCTGGTTTGTCTAATATGAGTTTATTTGCAAATCATTGTAGAGGAATTTTGGCACAATCTCCCTTGCAGAAATGCTTTAATTCAGCCATATTGGTAGGCTTTCGAGTATGGACTGAGTTTTTTATAGTCCTACCACTGAATCGCAATGGTGTTCATGCCACTCTAAAACCTTAATTCTGTTTCTTTTGAACATTTCGGAGGAGGACTTGCTGTTTTGTTTCAGGTGGTTTTATTGCAGCATAACCCAATTGCACTTCAGATCATGAACTATACATTCTCCAGGATTTGCTAGTACTGAAGAATCACCGTAAATCCCTATAACCCCTTCCACTGCATGCACTGCACTGTAAGCCTGGGTTCACACAACCTATTTTCAGGCGTAAACGAGGCGTATTATGCCTCGATTTACGCCTGAAAATAGGGCTACAATACGTCGGCAAACATCTGCCCATTCATTTGAATGGGTTTGCCGACGTACTGTGCAGACGACCTGTTATTTACGCGTCGTCGTTTGACAGCTGTCAAACGACGACGCGTAAGTTGACTGCCTCGGCAAAGAAGTGCAGGGCACTTCTTTGCAATGTAACTTGAGCCGTTCTTCATTGAAGTCAATGAAGAGCAGCTCAAGATTTACGAGCGTCAAAGACGTCTTGCATAATGCGAGGAGGAGCTTTTACGTCTGAAACGAGGCAGCTGTTTTCTCCTGAAAACAGTCTGTCTTTTCAGACGTAAAAGCCTCTCATCGTGTGCACATACCCTTAGGGTCCAACATAATTGCTGCATATTTTTCGTCTGGAATTTTAGACTGAAAATACGCAGTGGAGTACAGTAGTAGCAATTCCAGATGGAAAACAATTCCGTTACGTATGGACAAGCCCCAAGGGTGCAGTCACATATTTTGTACTAGAAATGTCTGAGACTGAAAATGAGTTCCATTCATCTGAATAGGGTTATTTTTGCAGCAGGTGCATAGATTTCTGCACGTTCTATTTAGATGAATGGAACTGAAATCGTAACAGCTTTGTGTAATCAAGTTAACAAGTTATTATTACCACTCGATGAACTGCGTAAAAAAAATAATATGGCGGATTTACTGCCCCTTCCCCCCCCCCCCCATAAAATAAATGAACGTTAATAAATTATATGCACCTAAAAATTATGCCATTAAAAATACAAGTCATCCGTCAAGAAAATGTGGCTATACTTACGAAAACAGCATAGCTGTGCTGTTTCCGTAACTTCCATACAAGGGAATAGGAGTTGCAAAAACAGGGTAGCACAGCGAGCCACACTGTTTCCAAAACTCCCATTCACTTCTAGGGGAGTTACGGAAACAGTGTAGCACAGTAAAATTTGCTGTTTCCTAAACCTGGCCACCTCTCCACACAGTCTCCACCTGGATGCAGCTGCCGCCTCACCATATGGGGTCATGGGACCCCCGTTTATGAGATAGATATGCGTCCCAGAGCTCGGACCCGCATCTATCAGACATTTATGGCATATCCTGGGGATGTCTAAGTGTAAGATGAGTAATTTGTTTGAAAAAACGGGACCCCATACGGCGCTGCTACTCAGGAACGAATACAGTAGTAGTTTAGAATTGATACTTTATTGTAGGCTACGCGTTTCAATGCCGCACCGGCATCTTCCTCAGGCCACGATGTGTAAGATGGGAATATCGCTTTAAGAGGTTAATCCAAAATTAAGAAGGCAGGAGCATCAAATGTGCTTGATTATTGGACTGTTAGGCCTCATTTACACGAGCGTGTGCGTTTTGCGCGCGCAAAAAACGCTGCGTTTTGCGCGCGCAAAAGGCACTTGGCAGCTCCGTGTGTCATCCGTGTATGATGCGCGGCTGCGTGATTTTCGCGCAGCCGCCAACATAGAGATGAGGCTAGTCGACGTCCGTCACTGTCCAAGGTGCTGAAAGAGCTAACTGATCGGCAGTAACTCTTTCAGCACCCTCGACAGTGAATGCCGAACACAATATACACCAACCTGTGAATAAAAAAAGACTTTCATACTTACCAAGAACTTCCTGCTTCCCCCAGTCCGGGCTCCCGGCCGTTGCCTTGGTGACACGTCCCTCTCTTGTCATGCGGCCCCACCTCCCAGGATGACGCCGCAGTCCATGAGACCGCTGCAGCCTGTGATTGGCTGCAGCCTGTGCTTGGCCTGTGATTGGCTGCAGCTGTCACTTGGACTTAACTGTCATCCCGGGAGGTCGGACCGGAGTTATCGGTAAGTCAGAACGTCTTTTTTTTTTTACAGGTTCATGGATTTTCGGAGCGGAAGTCACTGTCCATGGTGCTGAACCAGTTTAACGCTTTCAGCACCGTGGACAGAGACTGTCTCCTGACGTCGCGTACCCGAACATTTTTTACCGGTTTCGGTCAAAACGAGTTTGGCCGAACCCGGTGAAGTTCGGTGCGCTCATCTCGAATTTGACACTCCGTTTGGATGTTTGTAAACAGAAAAGCACGTGGTGCTTTTCTGTTTACATTCAGGAGTTTGACAGCTCTTGCGCGAATCACGCAGTTCGCACGGAAGTGCTTCCGTGCGGCATGCGTGGTTTTCACGCACCCATTGACTTCAATGGGTGCGTGAGTGCGCGAAAAACGCACGATTATAGAACATGTCGTGAGTTTTTTTCTGCGCACACGCGCTGAGCGCAATTCACGCATCGTCTAAACTGCCCCATTGACTAATATAGGTGCGTACGACATGCGTGCAAAGCACGCGCGTCGCACGCGCGTATATTACGTTCGTGTAAATGAGGCCTTATAGTAAGTATCTAGTCCAAAATAAAATGCTGCCAAGTAAGTCACTATCACTATGGTTATCTTTGTTTTTGGTCTTGGGGTCTTGTCTATTAAATATATGTATTATATTTCATTAGAATCTGTCACAGGACTTTCAGGAAAATTTAAAGCAGGGGAGCCAGCGAGACAATCGAGGCTTAATCCTAGTTAGTAGGAATTGTAAAATTATACTTCTCAAAATGTCAAGGTTTAAAGAATTTTGTGATCCTGAAACAATAGAAAAACTTCAGAAGTATCAAAAGAAATACCCCAGGTAAATAAATAAAAATTGAATATTTAGGTTGATTAATCCTTTTTTCTACCAAATGTATCATTTGCACTCCAGTAGCGGTTACCATTTTGGGTCTAAAGGGTTGCACCAGTTTTTTTAATCTGTACCCAAAATCATATATTTTTCTGGATAGAATAGCGCAGTATAGTAAATTATTCTGACCTGATATTGACAGAAACCTGACAAAAAAATAACACAAAGTGTGGATAGGGCCTTAGTACATATTACACTATCAGCACTTTGTTTGACAGAATTCACAGTAAATGGAAACGTCAGAATGTGAGTGCTCTGTTGTTTTGTTCTCATTTCTATAGAGAGTGGCTATGGTAGCATGGTAAACTCTCTGGCTAGAAAGGGGGACTTTAGGGCCCCTTAGTCCTTATAATGACAGGAGTTCCATAGGTTTGACCCCCATCTATCATATTTTATGACCCAATTGATGGGTCATAACAAATATATATGTCACGGCGGGGGTGTGGACCCACTGGGCCGTACCGCCGTAGCGGGAGAGCAGCTGGCCAAACGGTACAAAATCAATGTCTATAGTTCGGATAAAGGTACCTGTGGCAATTCAGATAGTAGCGATGGTTGAGGCTTGGATGGAACTCTGGCAGTAAGCAGACAACAGGTGCGGTGAAACACAGCGGGTGTAGTAGGCGACACAACACGACTCCAACACTGTACAGCACAGGAACACGATAACACGGGAAATAGGATACAGGTAGCAGGAACGGGAACACTGGGAACTGGAAAACAAAAAGAGACCATTTGCAAAGACTAACACGGGTATACTATAACAACAACAACAACAACAACAACACTCAGGCAATGAAGGAGGGGGCAGAGCCCTTCTTATAGTCCAGGGTGATTTAGGCTAATTTGAACATTACTCCAGGTGCACGCGCTGGCCCTTTAAGGCCGGGTACGAGCGTTCGCGCGCAAACTACGTGATTGCTGCAGAACGGGATGGAAGTGAGCACTGGAGTCTTCTGAGGATGAGATGGGGCCAGCGCTCGCAGATCCATCGGGGGGTGAGTAATCCCGACGGTTCGCGGCCATGGGTGTTACAATATATATTTATATATTGTCATGTTACAACCCCATCAACCTCTTCATATCTAAAATATTCATATTACCTTCTTCTAGCACTTTGTGCAGTGATGAAAATTAATGCCCGGGCGTTTGGTGGCAGGAAGCATTTAATTGCATTCTGCCTTCCCTCTAACAGCCATATTGCAAAACTGTAAAAGATAATAATAAAATGTTACAATATAAAAAACAAGACAAATAAATTAATTTAAAATGTAAAAGCTTGTACCCCAGAAAAGGACTGATATAAAGAAGAAAAATTGAGCTTACACACAATCCGGCCAATTTACAATATTTCCAGTCCTTACTTTCCTGTGTCTATACATCCAACTCTAAAAGATTGTACAATACCTTGAACCTACAAAAACCTTATCTGCTATAAACTCCTAAGGACCAAAATCAACCGACTGTCAAATAGCTGTTTGATATCAGATTTATTGGCAATTTTTAGTTTACTAGACAGGCTGGTATATAGATAGGTACTTCTATAAAATAGTTTGCAAATTGGTTTGGGTATGTTAGCCAAATATTTTTTTGTTCCTTTTTTATAGTGACAATACACTTTGCAAATTGTTTCTGCAACAGAATGACTGGGAAATGTTCAAGAAAGATTTAGTGAGCTTGCTTCTAAAGCCGCTTACTACTTATCAGTGTGAGAAGAAACAGACAAAGAAACAAATTCAACTACAGTCATCAAGCAGCAGCCGGGAAGGAATATTAGATCTGTGTTCTGTCTCCCTAACCAAACCGAGAAGTAAATATGTGACACGGGGGACTGTGTCTGACACAACGGCACAGAGTGAACACCTCATCAGTCCTCAGAACGGAAATGTCCGGCTTATTCATGCAATTACAGTACCAAGGCCTAAGCTGGATTGGGGTGAATGATTACTAATATATTAGGCAGTGAATGCTCATATGAAGTTTGTCATTCACTGGCTTGCGAAATGGTAGTAATACCCAATAAAATCCACTGAATCGTGCATAGATACAGGTAAATCATGTGTGTTTTTATATGATCTCTACAAAAATTAAGTTAAAGAGGCTCGGTCACCACATTATAAGTGGCCCATCTTCTACATAATGTGATCGGCGCTGTAATGTAGAAAACAACAGTGTTTTTTATTTAGAAAAACAATAAATTTTGACGGTTTTATGACCTATTTTCGATTTATGCTAATGACTTTCTTGATGCCCAACTGGGCGTTTTTTAGCTTTTGACCAAGTGGGTGTTGTAAATAAAAGTCTATGACGCTGACCAATCAGCGTCATACACTTCTCTCTGTCTTGAGAGTGAATAGACATCGCTTCCAGCCAGGACGCAATGTTTATTCACAATCGCAACACTTCGGTAACGTTTGTGTGGAACTTAATGACAGCAAGCGTCATTAATGTAATGTATTATAAACTGTCAGTGTGATGTTGACAGTTACACCGACAGGAAACCTATGAGGACCAGCTGGTCCTCATAGGTTTCCGTGAATGACAGACCCGGAGGCCGTTGTATGGCCTCCGGTTTTGCCATGCAACCGATGGCAGCACTCGCAATCGGTCCCGGGGAAACTTTGTTGTAGCAATCAGGTCCCGATCATGTCCACGGGGCCAGAGGCAGGGGTTAACAGCGAGATCCGCGTGTCACCGCTACGCAGAGACACCCGGATCGCACTTTTAACACCTGTGAATTCACGTCGGTGCTGCACAGAGCCCAGCATGCGCCGACGTGAATTTACTGTGAGCGGTCAGGAAGCAGTTAATAATGGTGATCATATTCTCTGTAGCCGAATCAATCGGTTCGGCTATCAGAGAACAGGTTGCTGGGCAATCGGGGACACTGACACCGCCGGCGTCAGAGCGCTCTCCCCAGTGCTATGAGGGCAGAAGGAGAGGTCTGCAGATTCACGTACTATCTGCACGGGGTATATGCGGATAGGACGTGAATCTACAGATTGTCGGCGTGAAAGGGTTTAACACCAATTGAACAGAATGGAGGAAGCCACTCGCATGCGCAGCCCCCTCTTTACTAGTCCCCGTCGAGAATCTGTGGCCATCACACCAGGCAAAATGGCGGTCGGGTGACTGTCATTCTCGATATAGGTGCGGGTCGCAGAAATTTATGGCATATCCTGGAGATATGCCATAAATGGATAAGTTGGAAATACCCATTTAACACAGTTCAATGCACCACCATGGGCTGTTCCCTGCCCAAAACCCAAAACTCATCAGGACTGACAGCTTTGGTGAAATTTGGTCCGGCTTGCCTCTGACATGCAGGATACAGATATTATCGATCACATCTATGTTTATGAACTTAGATCTGATCGATAACAGCTGGATTCTGCACTTCAGAGACACACAGGACCAGCGTTCACTGAAGCCATCACTCCTGACGGCAAGATACAGCTTCTATGTATACAGGATACATAGAAGCTCAAAACGTATTTAAAAGTTGCATTAAATCA
Organism: Rhinoderma darwinii; assembly: GCF_050947455.1. NCBI lineage: Eukaryota > Metazoa > Chordata > Amphibia > Anura > Rhinodermatidae > Rhinoderma > Rhinoderma darwinii. The sequence goes on from NC_134692.1 coordinate 56,447,178, forward strand.
CATAATACATTGTTTTATTCTTTTTAAAAAATTGCTTCAAAGGTTTACATATCCTTTAAGGGTAGGTTCTCACCACTTATGTTTGAGGCAGAAAAATATGAGGCTGATTAAAAGAGAAAACAGCCCCTACTTTTTTTTAACTAGTTTTTGCAAGCGTATTTTAAGGCGTATTTTGAAGCATTTTTTGCAGTGTCAATAGAAAATCAGCTTATAAAACATTTCAAGAAGTGACATGTCACTTCTTTGTTACAAAGCGTATTTTTACAAGGCATTTTTTAATTCAGCAGTGTAAAAATATGCCTCATATGCGCTACACAGCTCCAGAATGAAAATACCATCGTACCACACAATCTGTCTAAAGTCAAACCTTAAAATCCTTCTTTAAAACAATTCGGAGAGATGAGAAATATCGTTATTTGAGACAGAGATAAGGGAGGCTCAGTTGTCATGGATATGGGACTGTAAGAACAACAAGTGATGTATATGCTCAACAACACAAGACTCGCATAAACTCACTTCTGATCTGACAAAATTATTTAAGGAAAGGTGGATTGATCCAGCATACTGTTTGGATACAAGCGCGGTCTGAGCGACACTGTATATGATCTGTCCTGCTGAGCTCTGTATGGACTAAAACTCGCTAATCAGCTTGCTGTTACTGGGGCTCTCACTACGTCTCCTCCACAAGCTGGAGAAAGAGACATAGGACTAGGACGGACAATCCTTACTCCAAACCACAAAGCGGAACTTGCCGGTGGAGAACGACGCACTGATTAACTTCACAGAGACTGCACCTGACAGCGATAAGTATATGTTGCCGTTAAAATCTCTCTACATGCTATTGAAGCCATATTACAATAATCAGTGCCACTCTGTGTCTAAACTTTGATATCTGCTAGTGTCGCTCTGGTTGACTGATTACCGTCTGGGCCGTACGAACATTCACTACACTGCCACAGCTTGGTTGAGTAGTTTTGGTATGGTCCGCTGTTGTTCCCAGGAAGGTGTAGAGAGAGGCATAAAACCTAGCCACCATCGAGTGGGCCAGAAAGGTTTTAAATGTCAGGATTGCAAAACATGTCCATTCTCTTGGGAGTGTAGTACTTGGACATACACTATATTGACAAAAGTATTGGAACATCTACACAAGCTTTTATGGCATCCCATTCTAAAAAATATGGAGTTGTTCCACCCTTTTCAGCTAAAACAGATTCCACTCTTCTAGGAAGGCTTTCTACAAGATTTTGAAGTGTGTCTGTGGGAGTTTTTGCCCAGACACCCAGAAGAGCATCTGTGAGGTCAGACACTGATGTTCGACGAGAGGATCTGGCTTGCAATCTTCATTTTAACTCATCCCAGAGGTATTTGATGGGGTTGAGGTCAGGGCTCATTGTAGGCCAAGTTCTTCCACACTAAACTCACCCAAACATACCTTTATGGACCTTGCTTTATGAACTGGGGAACAGTCATGGTGGAACCGAAAATAGCCTTTTCCAAACTGTTCCCACAAAATTGGAAGTATACAATTATCCAAAAAGTATTGGTATGCTGAAGCATTAAGATGTTATCTCACTGGAACTAAGGGGCCTAAGCCGACCCCTGAAAAACAACCCCATAGCATATCTCCCCTCCACCAAACTTTACAGTTGGCACAATACATTAAGACAGGTAATATTCTCCTGGCATTCGCCAAACCCAGACAAAACAGTACAGTAAGATGGATACACTTGGTCAGGCAAGCACAAGCAAAAGAAGGATAAGCATCACAAGGCACAAATTATCATTTATCACATGATGTTACAAGTACAGAGGAAATAGAGAACATGTAAACCTATTTATAAGACATCATAACAGAGTCAGCACTGGAGTGACCTGATTGTGTATTCTCATAACTGAACAAATAAAGTGTAAAATAAATGCGTAACAAAAACCAACACCAGGTGGAAAAGAGTTATTTCTGGTATAAGTAGTTTTTCAAGTATGTCACATCTGGGGCGAGGTAGGGTGTCAAGGGATATTATGCTTTGGAATACTTAAGGGCGATTGCTGAGGGTATATGTTGAGTCAAGCCTGCTCCTAATCCTAAAAAACGTCTTTGGGCAGCCTCTATGTGCATATATAGCTTTTTCATACAATAGGGATGTATTGACCAAGACTTTCCAATCATGAAGCAACACATTTCCTAGTTAGAAAGAGTGTTTCCAGCAGGAACGTTCTTTAAGAGGTAGAGGAGTAATTTTGAGGGTCTAATTAAAGGAGACATGTTTTTAGACTCCTTAAAGGTATCCCATGTCCGCAATATAGAAGACTTTGTTATTGTATATTTTGGGAGAAGAATGATTCCCATTGGGCAATAAAATAGGGGAAGTGGAAGAAGCAAGGTAAACCAAAGTGGGGGTTATATGCCAGCCAGGCCTTAGAGGTGGTTCATCCCACGACAGCTATGGTGACACCGGGGCATGATACAATACTGAACGAACAAAGTAACAGAAGGAGGTCACCCTAGGAAATACGTACCTGTTTAGACACCAGGATTAGATTTATCCAGGAGAAAGCATCAAACCAAGGAGTGTAACAAGAGTAGGTGCTAGTAGTAGGGATAAAGTATCGTCAAGTATTTCCAGGTCAATAACCATGTTTTCCAAGCTCATGGGGTCTGGGCCACAGGAGGAGTATTAGAGGGATGGAAATAATATAGGTCCCACTTACAGTTGAAGCCTGACAGCCATATCGCTAAGGGGGTATTATGCGCCAGCATAACTTCTAGGCCTTATGCATCACCAAGGGGATAGAGGGGGAACATAGATTCCTAGAATTGTAATAGGGCAATTATTTATGGTAGCATGGAGGAAGACATAGCATCTATCTTTGTCTGTTTCCACAGTATGTAAAAATAAATTTGAGAAGTGTCTAATAAGTAGTACCGAGTGGATCGCCCAGCCTAACCATGGTTTCCTGATAGAGACTGTTAGGTTAAGTGAGAACAATGTCAAAATGTTTAGAGTGTGAAACTCAAATACAAGGCCCTGTCTGATCCGGTTGCCTAAACCCATTACATTTCAGGAAACAAAATAAATGAAATTACTCCCAGGTAAGGGTTGTGTCACTGAAGTAGCCATAGGAAGGGAAAGGAAAGAGTAGCCAGCAGGATGTGCAGCAAAGAAATGCAGGACTCCTCAGATATTGCAATGAATACAATATAGCACACAGTGTAAAATAGCAGAACATTGACATGAACAAATTCCCACCCTGTACTACCACCCCAACGCTGTAAGATCTCATCTCCCAAACGCAGCAACCCCAAAATTGAAAACCAGTACCACATTTTGAAAGGAAAATAAGAGCAAAGCAGGTACAAATAACAAGAGTAAGTAATCCATGTTTATAGGATACTGAAAAAGGATACAATAGGAGATATGAACAAGATTCCATAAATGGACGTGGACAGGAATTGTAGAAAAATTTCAGACTGAGTTACTGTAGCTATCTTGGTTATTTGGTGGGGCTTCCCGGTCCGGGTGGTGAGACTCCAGACAGTCATGCACATTGCTAGGGCTTTCAAAGAAATGAGTGCAATAACCTTAAGATTAGATGGGTACAACATGTCATATTCAAGCAGTTCCTTGAGGCTTTTTTGTGAGGGGAGGGAAAAGGAGTCCTCTTTCGCTGAACTTACACTGAAAAGTCTGGGTATTCTTTGAAGTGGGCATCATCTTGAGGTATAGAACTTTTTATGCTTTGCAAGACGTTGGAGGGTATCACGGTCCCTATAGTTCAAGAACTTAGCTATAAAAGGTGCATATAGCTGCTCAGGGGGAACGGCTGTGTGGAATGCGGTGTGCCTGTTCCACCGCAAAGGGATATGGTCTTGACCCTTTGCACAGTAAGGGAGGCCAACAAACCGGAGATTTCACTGGCGGATTCTATTCTCCTGATCTTCCATGGACTGATGAAGAGCACATACAGTCCTGGCCAAAAGTTTGAGAGACTGAATCAAATTTTGGTTTTTGCAAGGTTTGCTGCTTCTGGTTTTATAGTGGCAATTTGCATTAACTCTATATTGTTATGAAGAGTGATCAGATGAACTGCAATTAATTGCAAAGGCATTCAATTAGTTGCAATTGAAAATCAACTTAATCACAAAAACACAATTTCCAAGGCATTTCACCCTTGCCACAAAATGACCTGCTAACATAATTTCAGTAATCTTCTCATTAGCTCAGGAGAAAGTGTTAACTAGGACAGGGCAGATGATATCACTATGTCATGCTGATTGAATTATAAGAGCAGACTGGTTGGCTAAAAGGTGGATGGTGCTTGAAATCATTGTCTTCTTCTGTTAACCATGGTTACCTCCAAGGAAACATGTGCGGTCATCATTACGCTGCATCAAAAGGGCTTTACAGGCGAGGACATTGCTGCTTGTAAGATTGCCCCTAAATCAACCATTTATCAGATCAGCAAAAATTCAAGGAGAGAGATTCAATTGTTGTGAAGAAGTCTTCAGGGCGTCTACGAAAGTCTAGCAAGTGCCAGGACCGTTTCCTAAAGAGGATTCAACTACAGGATCGGCTCAACTCCAGTGCAGAGCTTGCTCAGGAATAGAAGCAGGCAGGTGTTAGTGCATTTGCAAGCACAGTGAGGTGAAGGCTTTTGGAGGCTGGCCTAGTGTCAAGAAGGGCAGCAAAGAAGCCATGTCTCTCCAAGAAAAACATCAAGGACAGACTGACATTCTGCAGGAAGTACAGGGATTGGACTGCAGAGTTCTGGGGTAAAGTTATTTTCTCTGATGAAGCCCCCTTAAGACTGTTTGGGACATCTGGAAAAATCATTGTCTGGAGAAGAAAAGGTGAGCGCTACCATGAGTCCTGTGTCATGCCTACAATAAAGCATCCTGAGACCATTCATGTGTGGGGTTGCTTTTCATCCAAGGGTGTGGGCTCACTCACAATTTTGCCTAAGAACACTTCCATGTATAAAGGATGGTATCTAAACACCCTCAAGGGCAACTCTCCCAATGACACGGAGCAATTTGGTGATGATAATGCTTTTTACAGCATGATGGAGCACCATGTCACAAGGCTAAAGTGATAACTAAGTGGCTCGGTGAACAAAACATTGAAAATTGGGTCCATGGCAAGGATACTCCTCAGATCTCAATCCCATTGAGAACCTGTGGTCAATCCTCAAAAAGCGGGTAGAAAAACAAAAACACAGAAATTGTGATAAACTCCAAGCACTGATTAGGCAAGAATGGGTTGCCATCAGTCAGGATTTGGCCCAGAAGCTTATATTCAGCATGCCAGTGCGAATTGCAGAAGTCTTGAAAAAGAAGGATCAACACAGTAAATATTGAGCCTTTGCATAAACTTGATGTTTTTGTCAATAAAAGTTTAAAAACGTATGAAATGCTTATAATTGTATTTCAGTATACCACAAAAACATCTGACAAAAAAATCTAAAAACACAGAAATAGAAAAATTTGTGAAAAGCAAACTTTGTGTCAGTCTCAAAAGCTTTGGCCAGGTCTGTAGATTTAAAATACAACACGCTGGGTTACCTGCAGCCGCCACTAGAGGGACTTTATAACTGCATACTGTTATACACTGAACTCAATAAGGCAGTGTACAGTAAGCTCTTATTCCCCCTCATGTTGTGGCTGCAGCCAGACAGCATGTTATATTTTTAAAAAATATATATTTCCAATTTTCCCCTATGGTAATGTATAAAATAAAACTGTAAATATAATTGGTATCGCTGCGTCTATAAAAGTCCATGAATGCCGCAGGAAAGAAAAAAAAATCACGGTGCCAGAATTGCTGTTTTTTGGTCACCTCGTCAACTCGTCAATGGACATTGACCATTTATTGACCATTTACATGCCCCAATCAACAGCGACTGCGGCATCAAAGCCGCTAGAAAGAGTAGGGCAGCCCCCTCCATCAACCCAACGACCACAACATGATTGCGGAGTGCCGATAATTGTCATGGCAGCCTGGGGGTCTAATGAAAGCCCTCGGGTCTGCCATCTTTCTGCTCCAATTAATCCTTAATAGGGGGGCTTAAAGGGGTATTCCCATTTTAGACATTTATAGCATATCCACAGGAATGCCATAAAAATGTCTGATAGATGCGGGACCCAGCTCTGGAACCCACACCTATTATCGAGAACAGGGGTAACATTGTGCTATTTACCGGCTTCTATTAAAGGGATTTTCCAATCTTAGACATTTATGGCATATTCAAAGCATGCACAGCCATCTCCCCACTATTCCCCGCCAGGAATCTGTGGCCAGCACCAGGCAAAACAGGGGTTGTGACCCCCATTTCCGAATATAGGTGTGTATATGTATATATATATATATATATATATATATATATTGAAGAAAATCCCACAGCACTCCGTGCTAGTGAAAAAAATGGTGGTTTATTAAGCCAGCACAAGCTGCAACGTTTCCGTCCTGCTATAGAACCTTTATCAAGCATAGTGATACAAGCAATGTGTGAACCATATATAGTGATTGTCTCATTAACATAATGAGTAAACATTAAGACAGTATATATAACAAAACCATACTGATATACATTCAAATCCGACACTTTTAACCCCTTAATGACCGGGCCATTTTGCACGTTAATGACCAAGTATTATTTTTTGTTTTTTCACGGTCGCATTCCAAGAGTCGTAACTTTTTTTTTATTCCGTCGACATAGCCGTATAAGGGCTTGTTTTTTGCGGGACGAGTTGTATTTTTTAATTGTAGCATTTTTAGATGCTTACAATATATTGATTAACTTTTATTAACTTTATTTTAGCAGAGAATTGAAAATAAGCAGCTATTCCAGCATTAATTTTCACGTTATAAATTTACGCCGTTTACTATGCAGCGTAAATAACATGTTAACTTTATTCTATGGGTCGGCACGATTACAGGAATACCAAATATGTAAAGGTTTTATATGTTTTCTTTACGTTTTACGTTTACGTTTGCACAATAAAAATTACTTGTTTTTGCATCGCCGCATTCCAAGAGCCGTCATTTTTTTATTTTTCCGTAGATGTGGCCGTATGTGGGCTTGATTTTTGCGGGCCACTGTGTAGTTTTCATTAGTACTATTTGGGGTACATAGGACTTGTAGATTAACTTTTATTTTATTTTTTATGGGGGGAATGGGAGAAAAGAGAGAATTTCGCCGTTGTTTTTTGCGTTTTTTTTGGACGCCGTTCATCCGGCGGTTTAATTAATGTGTTCATTTTATTGTTCAAGTTGTTACGAACGCGGGGATACCATATATGTGTATGTGTTATTTGTTTTTACACTTTTTCTGAATAAAACTACTTTTTGGGCAAAAAAAATAGTTTTATTTGATTTTGACTGTAATTATTAAATTTTTTTTCCACAAACTTTATTTAACTGATTGACTTTTTTTTTTTAAGTCCCACCAGGGGACTTCACTATGCGATGTGCCGATCGCATATATAATGCTTTGGTATACTTAGTATTCCAAAGCATTATTGCCTGTCAGTGTAAAACTGACAGGCAACCTGTTAGGTCATGCCTCCGGCATCGCCTAACAGGCATTTGCTGAAGACAGACCTGGGGGTCTTTGTTAGACCCCCGGCTGTCATGGAAACACGACGGCGACCCGCGATTTGTTTGCGGGGGCGCCGATGGGGTGACAGAGGGAGCTCCCTCCCCCTGTCAAACACATTAGATGCCGCTGTCACTATTGACAGCGGCATTTAATGGGTTAAACTGCCGGAATCGGAGCGCGCTTCGATTCCGGCAGTTGCAGCAGAAGCCAGGCTGAGTATAACAGCCGTGCTCCTGCCGCTGATTGCGTGGGTACAGTGGCAGTACGCGCGCCATCACAGGACGGATATATCCGTCCTCCTGCGCGAGCTAGCAGCTGCTGAGGACGGATATATCCGTCCTTCGGCGTTAAGGAGTGAAAAAGATTTCTAGTGATCAGTCGCCAGTGTTGACAACAGTGAATACAAAATTACAAAAACATTATTAAAACATGCAAAATCTGTATGATTGTCATGAAATTGAAAATGCCACAATATATGTGTGGGTGGAGAACATCCGACCACTCACCAATCCGGGCTGATGTATGTAAATTCGTGAAAGGAGAGGCAGGTCTGTTCCACCTGTTGAATCCACCAGCTCATTAGAGTCCTCACCCTTCTACTGCGCATGCTCTCATAAAGAAGACGGAAGACTGGAGTTGCATAGCAACAACTGACACTCAAGCCAGTTAGCGAGTTCAACGCAGCAAGCAATACAGGAAGTAGAAATGACGTGTGCCAACTAGCATCTGAATCTGCCAGACTGCAATCCAGGACTGATATTTAAATGATGTTGACCTAATATCTGAGACAGAGCACTGTAGAACATAACAGTGCTACATTTATGATATTAGTAGCCCCCTTGGGGTAAAAAACAGAACTCATATAAAGTATCAAGAAGGTCAAACAATTTTTATAAAATTTTTATATATATACATCTGATTATGTACTACTGGACTAGCAGGATTAGTCGGGCAGATGTGGATGCGTATCATTATATCCCGGCACATGTAGAGCTGGTGTGTGGTCACGATGTTCCAATGGTTATCTGAAAAACATCATTAATTTATATAAATAAAACATTATTCAACAAGATTGTCCCAATAAATATGAAACAAAAAAGTTGTTGTATAAGGGTATGTGCACACACACTAATTACGTCCGTAATTGACGGACGTATTTCGGCCGCAAGTACCGGACCGAACACAGTGCAGGGAGCCGGGCTCCTAGCATCATAGTTATGTACGATGCCAGGAGTCCCTGCCTCTCCGTGGAACTACTGTCTCGTACTGAAAACATGATTACAGTACGGGACAGTTGTCCTGCAGCGAGGCAGGGACTCCTAGCATCGTACATAAGTATGATGCTAGGAGCCCAGCTCCCTGCACTGTGTTCGGTCCGGGACTTGCGGCCGAAATACGTCCGTCAATTACGGACGTAATTAGTGTGTGTGCACATACCCTAACATGTATCACATACCGCATGCTATTACATGCATGTGTGTATAAAAACATTCAATAAGGAGGACACTGCAGGGGCACCCAACATTGCAAAAGCCATGTGTTAATTAATTCAATCTCGCCACATTAAATTCGATATTAAGGCCCCTAGGATGTAAGGAACCCAATAATTGTATCCATTTAAGTTCACATTTATGTAAAAGTCTGTGTCCATCTCCCCCCCCCCCCCCCTGTAAGGAATGGGAATGTGTTCAAGGATCATAAATTTTAAATCCTTCTCTGAGTGCCCTAAATCACAGAAGTGTTTTGCCACTGGCAAATCACGTCTCTTTTTGCGAATGGAGTGCCTATGGTTGTTAAAACAGATTTTAAAGTCGCAAGTGGTTTCACCCACATAAAGCAGTAAACAAGGACACCAAAGAACATATATAACCCACCCAGTATCACAAGTAAGAAATTGTTTGATTTCATGTTGTTTGTGGGTAACAGGATGCTCAAATTGCCAATTTTTCTAGGTCTAAGGAATGTTTGTTGGTCTGTCGCACATGTTTTCGCTGGGTACCTGCAGCCGCCACTAGAGGGACTTTATAACTGCATACTGATATACACTGAACTCAATAAGGCAGTGTACAGTAAGCTCTTATTCCCCCTCATGTTGTGGCTGCAGCCAGACAGCATGTTATATATTTTTTTTTTTATTATTTCCAATTTTCCCCTATGGTAATGTACAAAATAAAACTGTAAATATAATTGGTATCGCTGCGTCTATAAAAGTCCATGAATGCCGCAGGGAAAAAAAAAATCACGGTGCCAGAATTGCTGTTTTTTGGTCACTTCGTCAACTCGTCAATGGACATTGACCATTTACATGCCCGGATCAACAGCGACTGTGGCATCAAAGCCGCTAGAAAGAGTAGGGCGGCCCCCTCCATCAACCCAACGACCATAACATGATTGCGGAGTGCCGATAATTGTCATGGCAGCCTGGGGATCTAATGAAAGCCCTCGGGTCTGCCATCTTTCTGCTCCAATTAATCCTTAATAGGGGGGCTTAAAGGGGTCTTCCCATTTTAGACATTTATAGCATATCCACAGGAATGCCATAAAAATGTCTATTATCGAGAACAGGGGTAACATTGTGCTATTTACTGGCTTCTATTAAAGGGATTTTCCAATCTTAGACATTTATGGCATATTCAAAGCATGCACAGCCATCTCCCCACTATTCCCACGCCAGGAATCTGTGGCCAGCGCAATTTTGTGTTTTCCATGTAAACTCACACTTATATTTATCAAATGAGTTGCAAAATGACTAGAAAATATAGTCAAGACATTGGCAAGGTTAGAAATAATGATTTTTATTTGAAATAATAATTTTCTCCTTCAAACTTTGCTTTCGTCAAAGAATGCTCCATTTGCAGCAATTACAGCATTGCAGACCTTTGGCATTCTAGCTGTTAATTTGCTGAGGTAATTGGGAGAAATTTCACCCCATGCTTCCAGAAGCCCCTCCCACAAGTTGGGTTGGCTTGATGGGCACTTCTTGCATACCATACGGTCAAGCTGCTCCCACAACAACTCTATGGGGTTGAGATCTGGTGACTGCGCTGGCCACTCCATTACAGATAGAATACCAGCTGCCTGCTTCTTCCCTAAATAGTTCTTGCAGAATTTGGAGGTGTGCTTTGGGTCATTGTCCTGTTGTAGGATGAAATTGGCTCCAATCAAGCGCTGTCCACAGGGTATGGCATGGCGTTGCAAAATGGAGTGATAGCCTTCCTTATTCAAAATCCCTTTTACCTTGTACAAATCTCCCACTTTACCAGCACCAAAGCAACCCTAGACCATCACATTACCTCCCTGATGATTGACAGATTGCGTCAGGCACTCTTTTCAGTTGTTCTGCGTCTCACAAATGTTCTTCTGTGTGATCCAAACACCTCAAACTTCGATTCGTCTGTCCATAACACTTTTTTCCAATCTTCCTCTGTCCAATGTCTGTGTGCTATTGCACATATTAATCTTTTCCTTTTATTAGTCAGTCTCAGATATGGCTTTTTCTTTGCCACTCTGCCCTGAAGGCCAGCATCCCGGAGTCGCCTTTTCACTGTAGACGTTGACACTGGCGTTTTGCGGGTACTATTTAATGAAGCTGCCAGTTGAGGACCTGTGAGGAGTCTATTTCTCAAACTAGAGACTCTAATGTACTTGTCTTGTTGCTCAGTTGTGCAGCGGGGCCTCCCACTTCTCTTTCTACTCTGGTTAGAGCCTGTTTGTGCTGTCCTCTGAAGGGAGTAGTACACACTGTTGTAGGAAATCTTCAGTTTCTCTTCAATTTCTCAAATGGAATAGCCTTCATTTCTAAGAACAAGAATAGACTGTCTAGTTTCACATGAAAGCTCTCTTTTTCTACCCATTTTGAGAGTTTAATCAAACCCACAAATGTAATGCTCCAGATTCTCAACTAGCTCAAAGGAAGGTCAGTTTTATAGCTCCTCTAAACAGCAAAACTGTTTACAGCGGTGCTAACATAATTGCACAAGGGTTTTCAAGTGTTTTCTAATCATCCATTAGCCTTCTAACACAGTTAGCAAACACAATGTACCATTAGAACACTGGAGTGATGGTTGCTGGAAATGGGCCTCTATACACCTTTGTAGATATTGCATTAAAAACCAGACGTTTGCAGCTAGAATAGTCATTTAGAACATTAACAATGTATAGAGTGTATTTCTGATTAATTTAATGTTATCTTCATTGAAAAAAACTGTGCTTTTCTTGCAAAAATAAGGAAATTTCTAAGTGACCCTAAACTTCTGAATGGTAGTGTGTATATATATATATATATATATATATATAGCAGACAAAAAAAATATATATATTTTATTTTTTTTATTTTTTATTTTTTTTATTTAATTATTTATTTATTTTTTAAACACATTGTTTTTTTTTACTAAAAGTAGTACATTATAAAAAAAAATTAAAAAAAAGCGTTGGTGATACCAAAAATTAATTTGGTATCATAGTAATCATATTGACCCGCAGAATAAAGTTAACATGTCGTTTTTACCCTACGGTGTACGCCCGGTGTTCTTGCACCTGCATACATTTTGTATCATTTAGTTGGAATGTGCTGTTCAACTTTTTGTTGTGTTTATGTGATCCATATATGTGGGGTTAGTGACTGCCTCCACTTGTTGTTCTTGCACTCCTCCCATTCTGCCCTGGGTGATTTTAATCAGTTCAATGCTGGATCCTACCATCCCCAGGTATATATGTAGGCTTAGTCCCAGTTCTGGGTGTATGTGCAGCGTAGGTTCCCACCTTACAGAGGTCGCCTTGTCGTGGCAGGTGGGCTAACACTTTTTGATCAAAATGTGCACTAAGAACCTCCCTATTTGTAAGTAGATTTAGCTTTAGTGCATATTTATTTATATTTAGTGGTTTAGGTGGCATTAGTGTTGCAGGGTGCTGTCGCCATTTTTTGTCTGCTGTATTTCTGCAGTCACAGGTGTTCTTGCACCTGCATACATTTTGTATCATTTAGTTGGAATGTGCTGTTCAACTTTTTGTTGTGTTTATGTGATCCATATATGTGGGGTTAGTGACTGCCTCCACTTGTTGTTCTTGCACTCCTCCCATTCTGCCCTGGGTGATTTTAATCAGTTCAATGCTGGATCCTACCATCCCCAGGTATATATGTAGGCTTAGTCCCAGTTCTGGGTGTATGTGCAGCGTAGGTTCCCACCTTACAGAGGTCGCCTTGTCGTGGCAGGTGGGCTAACACTTTTTGATCAAAATGTGCACTAAGAACCTCCCTATTTGTAAGTAGATTTAGCTTTAGTGCATATTTATTTATATTTAGTGGTTTAGGTGGCATTAGTGTTGCAGGGTGCTGTCGCCATTTTTTGTCTGCTGTATTTCTGCAGTCACAGGTGTTCTTGCACCTGCATACATTTTGTATCATTTAGTTGGAATGTGCTGTTCAACTTTTTGTTGTGTTTATGTGATCCATATATGTGGGGTTAGTGACTGCCTCCACTTGTTGTTCTTGCACTCCTCCCATTCTGCCCTGGGTGATTTTAATCAGTTCAATGCTGGATCCTACCATCCCCAGGTATATATGTAGGCTTAGTCCCAGTTCTGGGTGTATGTGCAGCGTAGGTTCCCACCTTACAGAGGTCGCCTTGTCGTGGCAGGTGGGCTAACACTTTTTGATCAAAATGTGCACTAAGAACCTCCCTATTTGTAAGTAGATTTAGCTTTAGTGCATATTTATTTATATTTAGTGGTTTAGGTGGCATTAGTGTTGCAGGGTGCTGTCGCCATTTTTTGTCTGCCCCAGTACATTATATGTACTTCCATCCCCTACCCTGCTGCCAATTTTGAAAAATTATGAAAAATCCCGGATAACCCCTTTTAAATGATTTTGAGATTAATTTCTCAGGCTCCACACTGCATGCTGTATAAAAACTATAGTCCAAACCAAGGCTTCTCAACTTTTCCTACTGGGACCTCACTAGTCAGCTCTTCTTGATAACTGGGTTTCACCACCAGTGATTTTGAGAAGCACTGGTCTAAACAAAGCATCCATTTGGTATCTATACAAATATTCGAATTTGCACAATAAAACATTTTGAGTTATGATTTTTCAAATGATTGAATATATTTAGCAAAATAAAGTTAAAAAAATAAACAAACAAAAGTAACCAAAAACATGGACAGGTTTGCCTCTTGTTTTTCGTTCTGCATCTTAGGCTTCGTTCACACCTGCGTCGGTGTGTTCCATTGCTCTGCTCCGTCTGAGGAGCAGAACAAGAGAATAGCAGAAGCAACGGTTCCGTTGAACAACAGACCAGTGTCCGGCAGAACCCATTGATTTTCCGTCGGGGTGTCCATGATTTTTACCGGAGACAATAGCATGCATGCTACTCTATTATCTCTGGTAACCATTGTTTTTGGGCTTTCCCAGCCTAATAATAGCAACCTGCGGCCGCCCCGGTACCCAACCTTCACTTCAGATGGTCGGATATCCACCCCTGCTGGACGTCCTAGACAATGTACCCACAGTGCCTAGTGGCAAATACAGCCCTGCGTGTAGTAAATATATACTGCACTCCCAGTGGCACAATTTTGGGAAACAATTATATGTACAAAACTACCATTTTCACACTGGAATTTGCTAGGGCCTAACGCAGTCTTAAAAAGTGTTTTTCAAGAGGTTGCATTGCAGAGGGCACGTGGTCAGTCCGGCCACTCTATTCTATTGTACTTATGTGGCCAGCAACAGTCTGCATGTTTGATTTGCCTTTGATTGTGCATATTATGATGTACTACTCAGGAGTAGGATTCAAACAGGTTCTCTGTTTTGCCGACAAAGACATATGCACCAGGGGGGTCACAGTGTTTCGCAGTGTATTGCATCATAAAAAATGATTCTAATAATCAAATAAAACAATTGCAATATTCCAAATACACCCTATATTATAGTGGACTATAAATAAAGAAATTCCCTGTCCAAAATGTTTACCTGAATGGACACACTATGTATAGAATTACATTAGCGTACACACCTACCTACCCACACATTATATTAAACTCACACATTAGGTATATGCGCACATTCAATATCCTAAGTGTGCTCAGCCCATTTAGTTAGGCTGTGCACTGTGAGACGGGTAGTGCTGTGTGAGCAGTAAGCCGCGACAAATCTCCCGACTAATGCACAGATACGGTGCGGGAACCAAGCTCAGTACATATATACAGAACCAGAACAAAGCACAGTACATATATACAGCGCCAGAACATAACTCAGTACATAAATACAGAACCAGAACAAAGCTCAGTGCATAAATACAGTACCAGAACCAAGCTCAGTACATAAATACAGCACCAGAATAAGCCCAGTACATTAATACAGCTCCAGAACAAAGCTCAGTACATAAATACAGCACCGGTAGAAAGCTCAGTACATATATACAGCACCAGAACCAAGCTCAGTACATATATACAGTACACAAACCAAGCTAAATACATAAATACAGTACCAGAACAAGCTCAATACATATATACAGCACCAGAACTAAGCTCAGTACATAAATACAACACCAGAATGAAGCTCACTACATAAATACAACACCAGAACAAAGCTCAGTACATAAATACAACACCAGAATCAAGCTCAGTGCATATGTACTGCACCAGAATAAAGTTTAGTACATATGTACTGCACCAGAATCAAGTTTAGCACATAAATACAACACCAGAACAAAGCACAGTACATATATACAGCACAGGCACACAGCGCCGGCTCCAGGTTTATGTGGGCCCTTGGGCGACACAGACATAGTGGGCAACTTTGCGGGGAAACTCACGGTGGAAGTCAAATGGCAAAAATCGTCACTTTGTGCCCCATATAGACGTTAGGCCCTGTTTATGCCCCCATATAGAAGTTAGGCCCCCAGTTTGTACCCCCATAAATTTAGTGCCCTCTGTAGATAGTGCCACACGACCCCCCTCCCAGGTAGTGGCACACAGCCCCCTCCTCCCAGGTAGTGCTACACAGCTCCTGACGTGACTGTCTATATATGGACAGTGTTGTCAGGGGCAACCCCAGAGCCATAGTCCCGGGCAGAGCACCACTAGCACTCTGCCTGGGAGTGGCGTAACTAAAGGCTCATGGGCCCTGGTGCAAGAATTCAGCTTAGGTCCCCCTACCCAACACCACCAGACCCCTGCGCATGCCTATGCCCAGTTGCCTTGCCTGACAGACCCAATAAATGCCCCAACAGTATAATGCCCTCATAGATGCCCCCACAGTATAATGACACCCCCATAGCTGCCTCCCACATAGTATAATGCCCCCCATAGCTGCCCCACGCACAGTATAATGCCCCCATAGCTGACCACCACTGTATAATGCCCCCATACATAATGTCCCATACAGTATAATGCTTCCATACAGTATAATGCCCTCCATAGCTACCCCATACAGTATAATGCCCCCCCATAGCTGCCCCATACAGTATAATGCCCCCCATAGATGTCCCATACAGTATAATGCCTCCATACAGTATAATGCCCTCCATAGCGGCCACATACCGTATAATGCCCCCCACAGCTGTCCCATACAGTATAATGCCCTTTCAGCAGCTACAATAGGAACCCCCTCCCATACCCGGAATAATGCCCCTATATGTACCTAATAGAAAAATAACAACATAATTACTTACCTACCCCCGTTCCCCTGACGTGTGGAGGATCCTTCTTCTCCTTTGCACTGTGCTTTGAGACACTCGTCACAGACAGGCGCGATGTAGTGACGTCACTACATCGCACCTGCCTGTGCCAAGCTGTCCACAGCACAGTGAATGCAGGAGCGAGGCTCAAGCATTCACCCCAGCTGAATTTTCGTCCTGCGGACGCAGACTCAGGTGGGGGCGGGACCAGCGGGGTCAGGCTGGGACACTGCTCTGGTCCTGGCATCGCTGTCTATATTCACTTTCCATATATAGACAGAGATGTCAGGGGCTTTCCCAGAGATGGAGTCCCGGAGCAGAGCCGCTAGTGCTCTGCCTGGCACTCCTCTACTTCTTATATCACTGTCCATATATGGACAGTGATGCCTTAATGATGGCAGCAACAGCACCCGGCGGCCGAGTGGGCCCCCCAAGTGGAGTGGACCCCGGCACTTGCCCGGGTTTGCCGGGTGCTGAAGCCGGCCCTGCAGGCACAAATACAGCTCAATAAAGAGATCATTTGCTTATTCAGGTTAACCCCTGCCATATAAGTTTGTACGACATAAAACTACAGCTCCCAGCATGGCCTGAACAATGGTAAGTATATGCTGGGAGTTGCTGTTTCACAAAAGAGAACGATACACTCATCATCTCGCTGCAGATCATACAGTGACTACAGAACGGATCAGTCACAGGGAGAATAAACGTTTATATTTAGTGATATACAGGTGACATCTTCTCAGATTGGAGTCTTTTATTTTTCTCTTTTCTATTCTGTCCAGACCTCCATGACTTCGGCTGCTCACCTTTCCAACATTTCCACACCTATAAACAAAGATAAAATTCTCATGTTGCCACACTCTACTCCCTGAATATAATAGTATCATACAATGTGCCCCTGAATATAATAGTACTATACACTGTGCCCCTGAATATAATAGTACCATACACTGTGCCCAATAAAGTTGTCAAACACTGTAAAATAATGCACCACACACAGTGCACACTGCAGTTAGAGCCACTCACAATGCCCCCTGTAGATTGTGTCCCTCATAGAGCCCCCTATAGATAGTGCCCCTCATAGAGACTGCTGTACATAGTGCACCTCATAGAGCCCTCTGTATATAGTGCTCCTCATACAAACTCCTGTAGATAGTGCTCCCCATAGAGCCCCCTGAAGATAGTGCCCCCATAGAGTCCCATGTAGAAAGTGCCCGCTCTAGTCTACAGGCTGTAAATAGTGCCCCCTGAAGAGTCCCCTGTAGATAGTGCCCCCTGTAGATAGTGCCCCTTGTAGTGTACAGGCTGTAAATAGTGTACCCTTTAGAAAGGGTCATCCCATAAAGTCCTCTGTAGATAGGGTCCCCCCATAGAGTCCCTTGTAGATAGGGCCCCCCATGGAGTATATATACAGTGAAGGAAATAAGTATTTGATCCCTTGCTGATTTTGTAAGTTTGCCCACTGTCAAAGACATGAACAGTCAAGAATTTTTAGGCTAGGTTAATTTTACCAGTGAGAGATAGATTATATAAAAATAAAAAAAAATTAAATCACATTGTCAAAATTATATATATTTATTTGTATTGTGCACAGAGAAATAAGTATTTGATCCCTTTGGCAAACAAGACTTAATACTTGGTGGCAAAACCCTTGTTGGCAAGCACAGCAGTCAGACGGTTTTTGCAGTTGATGATGAGGTTTGCACACATGTTAGATGGAATTTTGGCCCACTCCTCTTTGCAGATCATCTGTAAATCATTAAGATTTCGAGGCTGTCGCTTGGCAACTCGGATCTTCAGCTCCCTCCATAAGTTTTCGATGGGATTAAGGTCTGGAGACTGGCTAGGCCACTCCATGACCTTAATGTGCTTCTTTTTTGAGCCACTCCTTTGTTGACTTGGCTGTATGTTTCAGGTCATTGTCGTGCTGGAAGACCTAGCCACGAGCCATTTTTTATGTCCTGGTGGAGGGAAGGAGGTTGTCACTCAGGATTTGACGGTACATGGCTCCATCCATTCTCCCATTGATGCGGTGAAGTAGTCCTGTGCCCTTAGCAGAGAAACACCCCCAAAACATAATGTTCCCACCTCCATGCTTGACAGTGGGGATGGTGTTCTTTGGGTCATAGGCAGCATTTCTCTTCCTCCAAACATGGCGAGTTGAGTTAATGCCAAAGAGCTCAATTTTAGTCTCATCTGACCACAGCACCTTCTCCCAATCACTCTCAGAATCATCCAGATGTTCATTTGCAAACTTCAGACGGGCCTGTGCATGTGCCTTCTTGAGCAGGGGGACCTTGCGGGCACTGCAGGATTTTAATCCATTACAGCGTAATGTGTTACCAATGGTTTTCTTGGTGACTGTGGTCCCAGCTGCCTTGAGATCATTAACAAGTTCCCCCCGTGTAGTTTTCGGCTGAGCTCTCACCTTCCTCAGGATCAAGGATACCCCACGAGGTGAGATTTTGCATGGAGCCGCAGATCGATGTCGACTGACAGTCATTTTGTATGTGTTCCATTTTCTTACTATTGCACCAACAGTTGTCTCCTTCTCACCCAGCGTCTTACTTATGGTTTTGTAGCCCATTCCAGCCTTGTGCAGGTCTATGATCTTGTCCCTGACATCCTTAGAAAGCTCTTTGGTCTTGCCCATGTTGTAGAGGTTAGAGTCAGACTGATTAATTGAGTCTGTGGACAGGAGTCTTTTATACAGGTGACCATTTAAGACAGCTGTCTTTAATGCAGGCACCAAGTTGATTTGGAGCGTGTAACTGGTCTGGAGGAGGCTGAACTCTTAATGGTTGGTAGGGGATCAAATACTTATTTCCCTGTGCACAATGCAAATAAATATATATAATTTTGACTATGTGATTTTCAGGTTTTTTTTTATATAATCTATCTCTCACTGGTAAAATTAACCTAGCCTAAAAATTCTAGACTGTTCATGTCTTTGACAGTGGGCAAACTTACAAAATCAGCAAGGGATCAAATACTTATTTCCTTCACTGTACACACACATACACATACATATATACACAATCCTCAACATTGAAATTGGTACACCAAGTAGGGCAAGCTGTAAGGTTATGCAAATCGAGGAAGTACGTAGCAGGTGTCGCTAAGATCTGCAAATTATCAAATTTCCAAGCACCTAGTTCCAATCTGTGGCATGTGGGAGGGGCGTAAAAGCCAAATTGAAATTTTTTTAGCCACATGAAACATCAAAAATTGTGTGGTGTGGGATGGTTGTGCGATGCCTCCTGTTCATCGACGTGCCAGTTATTACCACTTGTCGCAAACTGAAAGTGACAGAATCCTTGAACTGAGAGACCTTGGCTTATCACTCTGACAGATCGCTACGCACCTAGGCCTGAGATGTCTGCTCTGTTCAATGTTGCATGTCCTGGGGTTTGGGAGAACAGCAATGAACACTACAAACACATATACACACATAGAAACTTACCATCTCTCCTTGCTGACAGGATCACAGGCTTCTTGCAGGACGGGCTGTGGGCGGAGCTTCCTCCTCTGATCTTGCTCCTCGGCTCTTATTTACTCCATGTGTGTAACTGAAAAAAGGACAGAGCAGAGCCCAGTGGCGCCCACCACATGCTGGAAGGCTGTAGCGCCCTGTGAATTCGCACAGGTCGCACACCCCTAAGGCCGGCCCTGGTCATACCTGTGGGAACTCTTAACCAAATTAAACTTTGAACCTCATTTCCAGAAATGCTCTGACTTCTTTATGACTCCCCTAAGGCACAGATTCAAATGATTCTGGACATGTCAGACCCCCTTTTTTGGGGGAGAGGCACGAGGCAGGGATGACTCCACTCACCACTTTCTTTGCCATTGCTATTGAGCCGCTGGCATTAGCTATTCATCAATCCTCCAATATTAAAGGACTTTCTAGAGGACCCATAAACTGATCTAACTCATATTACAGGCAGAAACCCCAACTACAGTTTCCCTCCAGGTTGTTGATAGACTTGAATACCTGGGAATCATAGTCTTGCTTGATGCAGGTAAATATTTAGACCACAATCTTGCAACACTGTTAATGGTGACACAGGCACAGCTTAACTGATGGAGCCACTTACCACTGACCCTAATGGGCAGGATTAATTTGTTTAAAATTATCTGTTCCTTTATCTTTTTCATGCATCGCCTATGGTGATCCTAAAAACATTTTTTAGGCTTCTAGATGGCATAATCTGATCTTTCTACTGGCAAGGCCAAACACCCCACATCAGTCTGGCCACACTTCTGACCCTGAAACACCATGGAGGTTTGGAAGCACCTAACATGTATCTATTTTTTCTTGCCTCTCAGATGGTTTATGCACATTGGTGGATTGATGCTGGTCTAAGCAATGCGGTTACTGCATAGGCGAGTGCTAAACTAGGTTCCTTGGTAAGTCTCACAAATTTACTATACTGCTATAGGCCCCCTTTATCAACATTTCTTACACTCAAAACTATAGCCCAGGTTGGGTTGGTAGCACAGGGACTGTTAAAAGCTGTAGCAAAGCCTGCTCTCTCACCTCAAACCCCCCTTTGGTCAAATCCATAATTACCCCACCTACATGATCTTTTTTGGGCCGAAATGTGGGTGAGGGTAAATTATCTAGTTCATATATTCCCTGAGACTAAAGGTCCTCCATCTTTTACTGCGTTTATGAAGTATGGGGTACCAAAATATGCATTATTTTATTATCTCCAGCTTCGTCATGCGCTCCAGACTTAGTTTAGCACTGTAACTGTTTCACTCTCTTTCTCTAAACCTTTGGAACTTCTTGGTACCCCAGACCTCTCCAAGTCCCTAACAAGAACTTATGCCCCCCCCCTATAAACCACTGGACTGTGGGTGGCAGCCATCCTTGACTTAGCAGAGGATTGAAAGGAGATGGAAGGCTCCTACTTTGACACATTGGTAAGCGCTAGACATTTTTCAATTCAAATTCAATTTCTAAATAGAGTATACTATACTCCAGCTAGACAAAAACACATAGGGGACTCTTAGGCTATGTTCACACGGGGTATTTTGCCGAGTTTTTTGACGCGGAAACCGTGTCGCAAAACTCGGCAAAAACGGCCCGAGAACGCCTCCCATTGATTTCAATGGGAGGCGTCGGCGTCTTTTTCCCGCGAGCAGTAAAACTGCCTCGCGGGAAAAAGAAGCGACATGCCCTATCTTCGGGCGCTTCCGCCTCTGACCTCCCATTGACTTCAATGGGAGGCAGGAGAAAGCAGATTTCTCGCTGTTTTATGCCCGCGGCGCTCAATGGCCGCGGGCGAAAAACGGCGCGATAATCACCGCGAAAATCGGCGTGCAGGGAGAGGAATATCTGCCTCAAAGTTCCAAATGGAATTTTGAGGCAGATATTCCTCCCCCAAAATACTCTGTGTAAACATAGCCTAAATCAGATATCTTTTTTAGATGTCAGGTAGATGTTGAGTCATATCTGAATTCTGGCTGGTCCTGCTCAAAACTACTCTCTTTTTGGTCTAAGGTTCTCTAATTTCTCAATGATCATTTCAGCTTTTACAGAATACATTCCCATCAAGTATGCTTACTAGGCATCATTGATTATGTGATTCAGGGCTTATATTAAAAAATCTTCTCCCAATTTCTTCTCTTTTGTTCCTGGAAAGTTCTCACCTTGTCATGGACATCCACAGACCCCTCCCCCTCCAACCTAGTGCATTGGATACATTTGACTAATAAATATGTCCACTTATTCAAAATCTTGTTCATAAACTGGAAATGCCTATACAAATTCAATAAAATTTGGTCCCGATGGTTCGAGATGGAGGATACAGCTATATAGCCTCTGGTATGTATGAGGCCGATGTCTCTTTTTTGGTAATAGGGTTGGTGGGGTGGGTCACATCAGTGTGAATGGTTGTATGTCTGTTGGTTGATTGACCTACTTGTATTAGTCTATTTTCTTTTTTTTTTTTTTTTTAAATGTTTTATTGCATAAAAGCAAAAATAAAGCCTTTAATTCCCACACAAGAGCTGATTAGGAGCGTTTCCATCAGTGAGACATCCCAGAGTCAGCTTTTGGCAGTAAGACCAGAAATGCGTTATCCAAATATTTCTATAACATATACTTTTTCTTGTTTGTAATTTTTGTTTTTAACAGGAAACCCTGAGGATGAGAAAATTATTTTAGGGTTCCCACCGGGAAAAAAAGGTTTTTAAGAACAGAACTATAGTGTAACAACAGAATTAATATTTTCAACATGGTAACCTATTTAGTCTTTTTTACTAATAAAGATAATATGTTTAATTCTGTAAAGTTATGTTTTTTAACATTTAATTAGTCATCTAAATTTCCTAAATGTAATTGGTTGTTGTATTCCATGTAGAGTACACTGAGTAAGCCTTTTGCCATACTCAATTGATTGAAACCTAAGGATTTAACTTGTTCCTGTTAATAGATATCAAAAATTAAATATGTATGAGACCATAGGAGTGTTCAGTTAAGGAAATAATTAACAAGTAAAGAGAGTAAACTGTCTTGACAATGCCATGTATGGTTATATACTGCTATTGATCTATATTGCATCACATGCTCTATGTAGCTTTAAACGCTTCCATGTAGGACATAGATTATGTGATATAGCCCATTTAGTTCCAATATAGCATTATAGATTCTTTGTCAATAGAATAACTACCAAACAATATTATGGACTCCGTAGTGATTAAAGACAACATTAAACATTTAAATAAATACAATTCTGGACAAGATCTGTGGGATGTAAATGTATTGTTTTTAATAAAATAATGTGCCAGTTGCCCTCCTTTTTTCTGACTACAATCTTTACCATCAAAGCTTCTCACTGCAGAAGAATACATCTAAATATACATGGTCTCTCCATCTCAGGTGAATTTCATAATGTTCAGATTAGTTTTTTTGTTTTTTTTACAGGTTATCTTTAAATCTTTATGCTGTCAAATACTTTTCGTTCTTGAATTTTAAAATAAACTCCCAACAATTAGATAACTTCAGATTTTTCCCCTCTGAAAACTGATTTCGTATTTCTTGTCCTTCCAACTCAAATAGTAGAAAAATTTTATAAAATTCTAAACTGCCATGACACCAAGGATTTTGCCGAAATCACCTTTTTGCTCCTTCTAACATTGTTTCAGATTCCTAAAGATATCTGAACTGATCAATCCTATATTCTCCTATCTTTTGCACGCATGCATGCACACACACACACACACACACACACACACACACACACACACACACACCCACCCTGCCAGTGCACAAGTCTTTGTACTGTTTTTAGGAATCTAATTAATATTTTGTCAGGCATACCCATATAAATCAAGAAGGTTGTTTTGTTCCCTTACAGCAAATGAGGCACTGGATTTGTAATTTTACAACTATTAAAAGTGGCCCATTTAGACCTTATTGTTCACTGTTGAACAATATTTAAAGTTTATTTAAAAAAAAAAAAAATACAGAAAAGTACCTATATGTGTCTGAATGGTCACCAGACGATGCCACTAGAATTATTTACATTTTATTTTAATTATTTTACCCAGCTCTGTACAGCACGTATGTTTTGATGCTGCCAGGGTTTTCTGTCGGGTTGGCTTACCATGTAGAGCTCTGCAGTTCCCATTATTCCTCTCCCCTCTCACAGACATTGCCTATATTTACAGCTACCTGCTTGCCACTCTATTACAAAGTGTAAGGTAGTGCTATATTTATTAGCTGTAAGCTACTGTAGGAGCTTAACAAAGGACCCCCATATCTAAAAGGGTCTATACTCGTGCTGGTCCGCAATGGCATCTGTAATGTTTGCCCTGTCTTTAAATATGTGCTGCTTTAACTGCTTTTCCTCCATATGCCATATCGCTTGCACTGTAACGTTTAATTTATTTTGGCAGGTACAGTTTGGCTTGCTGATCCAATCTAAGTTACTTTGGTGCTTGGAGTGATGTCACAGAAGCCATTTTAGTCTTTTGCTGCTCCATAACAGCGTGGTGACGTTGCAGCGTGGCTACGCCGCGTCCTTATGGGTGGGTGCGACCTTGACCATATAAAAAGCGGCTGTTGATGTCAGTCCGTGATCAGGGTTTGGGCAAAGCTGCTGAAGTGAAGAGGCGCTAGCAATGGTGCGGAGTCTGTTTGCTCCAGGAACTGCTTGCGGTTGACCACCAGGAGACTCCCCGCGTGTGTGAGGTGCATCGCTGTGGTGGGTGGATTATGGGCAGGAGCTTCCCCATGAGAGACAGTCTGATTGGAGTTCCTCAAAGCAGCAAATAAACATCCAGCCAGTGGAGGCAGAGTGCAAGGCCTGAGATTTAAAGAGGACATACCCCTGTATCAGGGAGGAGTGCCCTTGACTCTGCCCTGTGGAAATGTGAGCCAGCCAGGCAATCATAAGCCTGCATCAACCGTATCCTGTATTTAAAAGAATGTGCCTCTCAAGCCTGAAAAGTGTTGATTTGTTTGCTGTGCTGTGGGTGTGATGTAACACCGGCCAGTGAAAATGTTTTGTAGCCAAAAATCCTGGTCTACATACCATCTTTTCCGTGACAACCCTGCCTAGGCCTTGCACCATCCAGTCCACATTCTTACACTAATGAGACAGAGATCTGCTGTCTAGCATGTGAACCACAATCCCTCTAGAGACAGGAAGGTAGAGGAAGAGAGCAGGGAGCAGTGGAGATAAGAGGCATGTCATGTGGGATGTCTTGTACACTACAGGGAGGGGGAGAGGAGAGATAACCAATGTGCAATGTATGGAAGTGACACAAGCAGGAGATAAATACCAGGAGCTTGGTCATGTGACTGCAAGTGAGACTGGCTTACAGAAGCATCTTAGCTACAGACAGTACATTAGGAAGTGATTAAACAGGAAAACCCCTTTAAGAGCTCACTCCTCTTTGGATAAACAGCTTCTTCATACCAATTCCTGGGCTTCCTCAAAAGTAGACATGCCACAGTTTTCCCAGTTGGGCCTATTTTTAACACGAGCTGTAAGTGATGACTCCAGGGTTACCAACTATGGTGGTTTGACCTTATTGTAGATAGAGGATAACTGGGAGAGTTGGGTGGCAAAGTAGTATTTATGAAAATTCAGGAAAGATAACCACCTACCAGTTTGTGCAAGTTCATGGTTGTTCTAGCTATACATTGTTGTTTTCCTGCCCAAATTTAAAAAAATATTTTTAGCTGTAATTTTTATAGGGCTGATGCTGGCACTGGTGTAGGAAGGGTTCTAAAATAATAAGGGACCCTGGGCAAAGTCACCCTTTTCACCATGTGGTCTCTACCGACCCAGGATAATGTGGGATAAACGGAAATCTAGGGAAAAACTGTTTACGAGTAGGAGAAAGGATATTACAAAAGATGATTTCTGATTTAGAGGTGTTTAATTTCCAACCGGATAACCTGGCAAAAAGATAATAGGACATGCGGGGGGTTAGGGAGTGTTGATAATGGTGTAGTGAGTGGGGGAAGCATGTCATCTGCAAACAAATTGACTTTGTATTCCCGATTCCTTATTGCCACACCCGAAATGTCATGGGTTCAAAAGAAAGGCAAAAAGCGCTGGGAAAAGCGGGCAACTTTCTTTTGTTAATCTGTGTATGGCAATAGGGAAAGGGGAATCATTTGGTAGTTTAAGAAAAACAGCCGGTTTACAATAAAAGGATCGGAGAGCTAGTAAAAAGGGTTTGGCAATGCCCGTGGTTTGTAGCACTGTTGGGCCTACTTCAAAAGGGTTGCACATGATAAAACAAACATTGCTGCTTTCTTCCATTAACAGAACCGCACCAGTCCATGCGCGGAACTGGAAAACCACACATAACCTGTGGACATGTTTAGCACTGTTTTGGAAGAAAGCAGCCATATTTTTTTAATGTGAGTATTTTTCTGCATAAACTTTTCCCTTTATCCTTCCCTGATGCTTCCACTTTGATTATATTTGTATATGTTTTGTTTTAGACAACATCTAATGGATTTGTAGCTGATTCCATGTACAGTTTATCAACTACTTTAAATCTAAATGACCCTCCGTTTTGTTCCTATCATCTTGCAGATGCCTCGTACGGCATCTGCACCTTTAAAATACTATCTGTCTATCCTTTTGGCTCTTGATTTTGCCCCTGCTGAACACTAAATATTCACTATCCTGCCTTTTATGGCAATTCTCTCTCAGCAGAAAAGCATGAAATTATTCCTGTCTATTAGATACTCAATAAGTCG
The DNA here is from genome assembly GCF_050947455.1 of Rhinoderma darwinii. Classification (NCBI taxonomy): domain Eukaryota; kingdom Metazoa; phylum Chordata; class Amphibia; order Anura; family Rhinodermatidae; genus Rhinoderma; species Rhinoderma darwinii. The sequence goes on from NC_134692.1 coordinate 56,473,683, forward strand.
CAGATACTAAGAGGTTGGTTATGAAATTGACACCAAGTGTGACCTAATAGAGGTAAGTGGGGCATCTCAAGAACACTAGCACTCAGGTACTGTAAGTAAAAAAAAATTGGGCCCGGAGTTACACTTTAAAGAGGCTCTGTCACCAGATTATAAGTGCCCTATTTTCTACATAATGTGATCGGCGCTGGAATGTAGATAACAGCAGTGTTTTTTATTTTGAAAAACGATCATTTTTGAGCAAGTTATGAGCAATTTTAGATTTAGTTTCTTAATGCCCAACTGGGCGTGTTTTTACTTTTGACCAAGTGGGTGTTATAAAGAAGTGTATGAGGCTGACCAATCAGTGACCAATCAGCCACATACACTTCTCATTGTTCCAGCCCAGCATGATCCACAGCACAGTGTGGTTATGCAGTGAATGAAGCTGGGCTGGAACAATGAGAAGTGTATAACACTGATTGGTCACTGATTGGTCAGCCTCATACACTTCTTTATAACACCTACTTGGTCAAAAGTAAAAACACGCCCAGTTGGGGATTAAGAAACTAAATCTAAAATTGCTCATAACTTGCTCAAAAATGATCGTTTTTCAAAATAAAAAGCACTGCTGTTATCTACATTACAGCGCCGATCATATTATGTAGGAGATAGGGCACTTATAATCTGGTGACAGAGACGCTTTAAACTACTACTCTCTATTTCAGATACATATAGTACCGCTTAAAAAAAGGCAATCATGTATCACATTCTTCCAGTTTAGTAATTTATGTATGTAAGTATATGTTCACACTGCGTTCAGCGTATACAAAAGGAAATGTTCATGGCATAGACACGGAATGTGTCCACAGGGTATAATGGACTGGACAGATGCCAGTAGAGTGTCTTTTTAGAACAGCATTTTTTTTTTAAACTGCATTGAAAAGTATAGTTGTCTACGCTTTTAATACAAATGGGTCCCGAAAAAAGAGGTATAGTGTGTGGTGATTTTTTTTTTACATTGGGAGTCAATGGGTGAATTATGTAATTGTATGACAAAGTTGAATACATCAGGGCTCTACATTCAGTCATGGTTTGGTTTCTTCTCCATTACTGTGGTACCTTTAAAACCTAAAAGAAATCTTTTAGGAAACATCTGATAAATGTGGCCTTTACATGTATTTACATGTACAGATTTAAACTTAAGGGTGGCAAACGTACAATATTATCAGAATGGAGAACCTCCGTTTGGCATTACATAATCCAAAATTCCTTCACAAGAGCAGGGTAATCTAGTACATAGAACCTGTACTATTGCTTCAACATCGTCCTTCCTTCTCCTAGGCCAGTAACCCCTTTTCTACCCTTTTTCTGCACTAATTTTCCCACACAATTCCTACTCCACACCTACGTACATCCCACTCCTTTTCTTTTTTTTCCCAGTGTATAAAGAATTTCTTAAACATTACTTACCTTACTATTGCTGCTACTAAAATACTAATCCATGCTCTAATTATTTCCCATATTGACCACTGTAAGGTTCTGTTCACACAGAGTGTTTTGCCTCGGTTTTTGTCGCGGAAACCGCGGCAAAAACCGCGGCAAAATACGTCCGAAATTGACTCCCATTGATTTCAATAGGAGGTGGAGGCGTTTTTTTTTTACCGCAAGCAGAAAAAATGCGACATGCCCTATCTTGAGGTGTTTTCCGCCTCAAAAACCCCATTGAAATCAATGGGAAATATTTTTTGACGCGTTTTTTGATGCGTTTTTCAGCAAAAAAACTTTCGCGGTTATTCTATTTTTCTGTTGAAGAGATAGCTAAAAAAAAAGCCTAAAAAAAACACGGCAAAAATATGCGACAAAAATCGCGGCAAATACTGCGTCAAAAAAAGCGTGTGGTGAAAATCCACTTAAAAAAACCGGAGCTGATTTTTCCAGGCAGAATTTATGCCTGCAACAAAAACTCAGTGTGAACATACCCTAATTCATTGGTAACGGATTAAATCAGTTCTGCTATTATTCATGAACCATAAGGGTATGTGCACACAACCTTTTTTCAGATGTAATGGAGGCGATTTACGCCTCGAATTACGCCTGAAAAGACGGCTCCAATACGTCGGCAAACATCTGCCCATTGCTTGCAATGGGTCTTACGATGTTCTGTGCAGACGAGCTGTCATTTTACGCGTCGCTGTCAAAAGACGGCGCGTAAAATTACGGCCACATCAAAGAAGTGCAGGACACTTCTTGGGACGTAATTGGAGCCGTTTTTCATTGACTCCAATGAAAATCAGCTCCAATTACGTCCATAAAAGATGCCGGCGAAAAACGCGTGCACTTGTAAAAATGTCTGAAATTCTGGAGCTGTTTTCTCCAGAACACAGCTCTGTAATTTCAGACATATTTGGCGTTGTCGTGTGAACATACCCTAAAAGTTACTCTTAACTCTAAGTATGCCTTGAAAACTGACTGACCTGGCTGTGGCCCACTCCTCATCCAATTCTGCTGTCCTTACATTTTACTACCCTGCAACACAATGCACTTTTATATCTGTGTTGGCACTGATATTGGCTGACCAAGAAGGGCTATGATCAAAAGGGATATACCTCCCGAGTTTCCTAGAAAGGAAAGGCAGACATTTTTTCAGACTTGGTCTCTAGTTTTTACCCTGCCCTAGTAATGCATAAATATACACTGAATGCATAAAAATATACTGCCCTAGATATTTAAATTATTGAACACATTGTGAGAAATGCATATTATACAGTTCACATTTACTGTATATATAGCATGAATGTATATGGTGAAAGGATAATACAGTGCCAAGTTAATGCCATTCATTGCCCCTAGTGTCATACAATGCTTAAATAAAGCCAAACTGTACCCAAAAAGCATACTGCCAAACAGTACCTAGAAAACGTCAACTTTGCTAACATGGAGGCATATTTTGCCCACATAGTACTTTGTCCATGCAGTGCTATACTATTTTCACAAAAAAACAAATAGTACCCTGAGTGGTCACCTCCTCCTCGCTCCCACATTGACAGCACTTTCTTGCACTGTGCCAAGGAACTACAACAAGAAATATGTTTTAAGGAATAGGAAAATCTGCAGAAAAGTTAATTTGTGAGAACATATTCTGTTGTGTTCTCATGTAGAACAAGGGCTGGTGTTCTCATGAAAAATAATGCTTTGATCAGAGTGGGTCTAATGATCTTGCCACCTAATGCCACCAGATATCATTAACAAAAGAAATATATTTGAGAAACATGTATGTTAATTCTATTTATTTATATTGCTTATACAGCACCAACATATTGCGCAGTGCTGTACAGAAGTGGTCATCACTAGAATCTAAATTCCCTGTTTATTTTTGGAGTGTGGAAGAAAACCAGAGTACCCAGAGAAAAACCATACAAGCACAGGGAGAACATACAAACTCCATGCAAATGTTGTCAATGCTGGTATGTCACAGCTGTCATCATCGGAGATTTGAAAAGCTGGACCATGTGGCTAACAGCTCATCACCACGCCGCTTCTATTTAAGAAAGGGTTATCTTTGCGAGACAGCCCCTTTAACTCCTTCCCGCACATTGCGCAATAGATGTACGGTGCAGGGATAATGCCAACAAAGGGGCTATGCTTACGCCATTAGCAGCGTATGTCAGCTGTAACATACAGCTACCTAGAACATACTCGACTATACCACCAAAAAAATAAAAGCGGAGAACCAAAGGGGCTGGAAATTAGATCATTAACAATGCTTTCTTCTCCATAACAAAAAACGTTGGGAGGGGATGTCGCCATCGGAATGCCCCTTTAAGTCTAAAGTGACTGTCCGACCAAACAGTAGCTCTAATAAATTAATAAAATCGACAGGTTATCTTGAAATAAATGCATATTAAGATAGTGCTATTTTTTTGGATCCAATCCTGGTTTTGTATTAAAAGAAGCAGAAAAGGCCCCTTTTTCCTCAGAGCCAAGTGTCAATAGGTCATTTAGACAAGCAAGCAGACGCTCTCAGCGGTCTTTACATTTTTAGCATTTATATGATGTATACCTATATAGTGCAAGTAAAATGACAAACACTTTACTTGGTAGAAGAATGCTATTCTGTGTCAATTCCAGTCATGGAATCATACATATGAATGTTAGCCTTTCTGTTTTGAAACTATTTGAAATTAATTGTATGTTTTCTAAATAAACAGAACTCAGCGTGAGTGAGATCCATTACAAGAAACGTTTGTGAGCAGATCTGTTTATGTTTTGGAACCTAGCAGTATATTTAAAATAGTCAAACAAAGAGTCCATTGATGTTATTACAAGACATCTTTATTTTGCCCCCCAGTGCATTGAGACAAGTGGACTGGTTGTATGCCACTACACCACCGCACAGTTTGATATGCCAAGTTATGCAGGATAATGATAGAACCTCTTTAAAGTAAGGACCCACGTAACGGCACCCGCATGTGGCCGAAGCCGTGCTCACTTGTGGCGGCCAATGGCCGCACTACTTTGCCATTCACCACTGTATGGCGGCGTGGTCTCGGCTGCAGCTGCACGGGACTGTACCCTAATACAGCAGGTATTGATCAGCCATAGCATTCGCTAAACAACTTTTTTTTAGATTAGACAAGCCATTTTGTGTTTTATATCTGTACAATTTTATACATATATGTCCACGTTTATGATTTTTTTTTTTGTCAAGTCGGACTTTTCAAAGTTGCATTAAACTGTGCGCCAAATTTTAGATATTTTTTGACGAACAGTGATGAGAAAAGTGGTCATGGGCTCCCAGGAGACGTAGTTTAGGTCATAGTAAGGAACAATGGAGCAAAGCTCCTGTACATCTGCTCAAAGAAGTAATTTTTTTGAGAGTTCAAAATGCACCCTCAGTTTGATTGGTTAGTCTCAATAAACGTCAAACAGAGTCTTATTGTTTTTTTCCTCTATTGTCAAGGTTAGGCCCCATGCACACGAATGTGTTTTTGCGGCCGCAATTCACCCGCACATCTGCGGGTGAATTGCGGGCCCATTCATTTCTATGTGCCCATGCGCACGACCGTGGTTTCCACAGTCCGTGCATTGCCGGGAGCCTGGACCGCAAAATGATAGGACATGTCTTATTACTGACATATTTTGTGGTCCAGGCACATTGAAATTGAATGCACACAGCCATATGCATGGCCCTCGATTTGCGGGCGGCCCTTGGGTGACACGCCATCCGAACAGCAAATCATGGCCTTGCACACCACTACGGTCGTGTGCATGAGCCCTTAAAGGAAAACAGGAAATAGTAGTACAATTTGATACACTTGAGCCAGCATAAGATATCCTTAAAATAGTGAAATAAAATATAGTGTAATTCAATAAATCACATATATTTCATTACGAAACAAGGAGTGGGAAAGGATGGGAGAGGGTACCTGGCAATTATCTGACATCAGATGGAGACACCCACTTCAGCCTGAGGGACATACACCATTGGACAACCAGTTATCCATATCTCAGGCGGATCGAAATTGGGACCAGGTCGACCATACAGTACAAAATGTGGCATATGTGTTATCGTCATTGGCTTTAATCTCCTACATACGCATCAGGGAGTTCAATGCTTCCACCTACTGCAACCTGGACGGGGTAGTAGATTTACACAATCTAGGGATAATCTGGCGCACAGCAAAATAAACTGACGTAGAAGTCCCTCTTAATTTGGGGAACAAAGCCAGGAAGTATGGATGTGCCATTTCCGGAGAGATCTGTACCGACACCCAGAGTCGTAGCTAGGTTCTCCAGAACCCGGGGCAAAGATTCAGTTTGCTCCCCCCCCCCCCAACATCTTTCCCGACATCTCCTTCCCCCTCGCCATGCTTGTTTTCTCTACCAATCGACATGCCATTTCTTTCCCACATTTCTTTTTATGTAACTCGAGCATAAAAACATTTGTACATTTTACAAGCAATATAGTTCTATACACAACACCAGAATAGTGCTTAGTACATGAATACAGCCCCAGAACCAAGCTCAGTACATATATACAGCACTAGCACAAATACAGCTCAATTTAGTGCAACCCCTGACGTATAGGTTAACACTAAATTGTTTCCAGCTACCAGCATGGTCCAAACAATGGTAAAGATATGCTGGGAGATGCTGTTTCACAAAAAAATAAATCATATCATAATCATACCACCCATCATCTCGCTGCAGATTAGAGGCAGAATGAACATTTACATTAAGTGACTCACCGGTGACATCTTAGATTCTAGTTATTTTTCTCCATCCAGTCCAGACCTCTATGATGACTTCTCCCGACCACAGACCATTTCTGCAGTTTGCCGCTCAGATGTCTTCAGCTTCTCCTACATTTCTACACCTATAAACAAAGATAAAGTTCTCATTATACCACACACTACGCCCCTAAATATAATAGCGCCATACACTGCACCTCTAATTATAATAGCACCATACACCATGTCCCACTCACACACACACACACACACACACACTGTGCCCCCTGTAGATAGTGCCCCCCATAGAGCCCCCTGTAGATAGTGTCCCCATATAGCCCACCCCTGTATGGTGTCCCACATATAGTTCCCCCTATAGTGCTCTACAGATAGCCCACCCCTGTATATAGTCCCGCTGTAGATATAGCCCACCCCCGTATATAGTGCTCCACGTATAGCCCAACCCTGTATATAGCCCCCCTGTAGATATAGCCCACCCCTGTATATAGTGCTCTACATATAGCCCCCCCCTGTAGGTAAAGCCACCCCCGTAGATAATGCAACACACTTTTTTTATTACGATAAAATAAACTATTCAAACTCACCTTAATCCCGTTCCCACGCCGTCCGGAAGCAATGGAGACCTGCTCTCTTCTGCGCAGGTCTCCTGGGGTTGAACGCTTCCCTGTCAATCAGCGCCTTTTAATGACGCAAGCAGCGCAAAGTATCGCGCCACTTCACTCGTAGAAAGGCGCTGAATGGCCGGCAGTGGCGGATTAAATGGACCATAGGCCCTGGGCTGTTCCACAAGCTTGGGCCCCCCTTCCCCACCGCCGCTCTGCCATGTCTATAGTGAACACCACCTTTTTGTGTGAGCATTGACAAATGCTTGTTACGAATCCCCTTGTCAAAGGGCTGTGTCCCTGACAGTCTCCAACCATCGCTGACCGTATCACACTGTGTAGGACACATCCTCCTGACAATGTGAATGGTAACACGCATTTGTCTATTAGCTCTGGGTACACAGAGATATGTAGAATACAAGGATTACCTGCAACAGACATGTCAGTTGTGGAGATCCCCTATAGATCCAGTGACGTCTTCTCTGATAGGAGCCGTTTTCTTTTCTTCTCCATCTGACGCAGACCGTTATGGCGACTTCTGATGAGACATCTTTGCCCATCACTTCTGCAGCCATTTCCAGCCCCTATAGAAACACACAAATTTAGACACCAAGGCTCAGGCCCATACATTAAAGGGGTGGTGCGGGCACAGAGTGTTTTTTATACTGATCACCTATCGATGTACCTGGACAGCCCCTAATACTCAGACTAATAAATATGGACCACAGACTAGGTTATAGAATACATACAGACCCCATACCTTCTAAACTATTGCAGTCCCCAGACCAGACCCCCCCCCCTAAACAAATACAGACCCCAGAACAAGTACCCTGAATAAATACAGACCTCAGACCGGACCCCTAAATACAGACACCAGACCTGACCCCCTACACTAATAATGACCCCAGACCTGACTCCCTTAATACAGACCTCAGACCAGATCCCCTAAAGTAATACAGACCCCTAAATAAAGACCCCAAAACTAATACAGACCCCTAAATACATACCCCATAAACTAATACAGACCCCAGACCACACCCCCAAATACAGACCCCCTAAATACAGACACCTGACCTCAAACAATACAGACCCCCTAAATACAGACCCCAGACCAGACCCCCTATTCTAATAGAGACCCCAGACTAGACCCCTAAATACAGACCACTAACCTAATACAGACCCTAGAACAGGCCCCCTAAATAGACCCTGTAAACTAATACAGACCCCAGATCAGACCCCCTAAATACAGACCCCTAAATAAAGATTGCTAAACTAATACAGACCCTAGAGCAGGCCCCCTAAATAGACCCTATAAAACGAACACAGACCCCAGACGTCAAACTAAAACAGACCCCCTAAATACAGACCCCAGACCACTTAAACTAACACAGACCCCTAAATATACAGACTCTAAACCCCTTAAACTGATACAGACCCCAGACCAGACCCCCTAAATACAGACCCCTTAAACTAATAGACCCCAAACCTCCTAAATACAGTCCCCAAACAAGGCCCCCTAAATACAGACCCCACACCAGACACCCTAAATACAGTCCCCCTAAATACAGACTTATTAAACAAATCAATCCCCTTATACTTTCATAGTCAGTCTTCTCTGTGGAGTCGCTGCTGCTGCTTCTGAAGTCCTGCGGTCATGTGACCAGCAGATCTCTAAGCAATAGTAAGAACTTCAGAGATGAGGTCATGTGACCTTATTTCTAAAGGTTCTTTTGCAAGACATACACATTGCAGTTTCGTCGCGGGTTTTTGCCGCTGTTCGCGGCAAAATCGCGACAAAACTACAATGTACCATGATAATTCACCATTGATGGCCGGGCACGGAACGTACCTGGCCATTCATTGGTTCTAATTATACCTGTCTCCTATAGACGCAGGTACAATTATAGTGCAGGAGGGGGTGGCGCTGGCGCCCCCCTCTAAGTTGCGCCCGTGGCACATGCCCCACCTGCCCCCCCTTAGATACGCCCCTGCCGACACCTGACATGGAACATCAAACAAGGAGGTCACCTCACGTCATAGCGAAGCTATGATAGGACACTTCCACCATATATGTAACATTGTACCAGCATCAGTACCGCATCTCCAACTAAGATGGCATACATGAGGGTACATTTTGTGCAACTTAGCAGGAGTTCTATACCATTGAGCTAGGATTTTGTAATTGTGTTTCTGTAATTTACAGGAGACTGGGAGCTTATTTGTCAGAAGAAATGCTCCATTCCATTGTTCTTCGATGGATTATGCCCCAATTCTCTCTCCCATTCCTGTGCAAACCCAGGTGCAGAGTCCTCTGCCTCACCCAATTTCAGCGTACCATTGACCAGAAAGATCGAGTGCAAGTGAGCAATAGATGAGAAGCATAGCTTCATAGCATAGTTTAGATAAAGACGGCAGGAAATCCATATAGCTCCTAAACTGATGATATTGTAACCAATTCCCCTCAAATGTCTCCCAGGGGTCGGACCCCCGTAGTTGACACCACATCCCTTATACGTAACATAGGGGAATTCAGTAAAGATAAAAATAAAGAGCCACTATCTGCAGCGACAAAATGTGTGTTACCCATAAGCGGAGTAAGCGGGACCGGGGATGAGACCAGGTGCAAACGTAAGGCAAGTCGATCCCATATGTCTAACAATGTAGAGATAAATGGTGAAAGACTGAGTTTATTTTGACTGGAAGTAACCAAAACATCCCGTGCTTCATCTTGGATTGGCGATGATGGAAAAGATCGAGAACGCAAGTCCTGATTGTAGCTTTGTGATACAATACAAAATCCGGTAGCCCTGTACCCCACATATCTTTAGGACAAGTCAACAAACTATGTTTCAGTCGTGAACAAGAACCCCTCGAAAAAAATAGATGTCAGCTTACGAATTCAAGTGAAATAAGTCCTAGAAAGGTGAAGCGGCAACGTCTGAAAGCAATTTCAGGAGGATGTCCGTCTTCAGGCCGTTTATTCGACCAAACCAAGGAAGGGACAAGTGGCTCCAATTATTAAGGTGAACCTCCAGGGAAGCCAGCGATGGTTTAAAATTTAAAGAAAACACCTCTTTAGGATCAACTGGGATACAAACCCCAAGATATTTGATGGAGGGAAAAAAAACACCTTATGATGTGACACTTCTTCATTCAGAAGGGTTATGCTTAGAAATTCAGACTTCTGGATTGGACCTTAAAATTGCTAACCCTAAAGCCGCCGAATTCGTACAAGATAACGTGGAGCCCTACTCTAGGGGAGGTAACATAAATTAAAAGAACGTCCGCGAACAGAGGCCGCTTATGTTCAGTTGAACCCACTATGATTCCTCTAATAGAAGCATTAGTATAGAATGAACAAACACAACAGTGGTCCATATCTCTGGAATGAAAGGGGGTCCAGAAAAAAAACAAACCAAAAAAAACAGGGAGACAGTGCTTTTCAGCTCAGTTAACCAGTTCAACTTATATGACCTGGTGACAAGTGGTCTTTAAGTTCTGCTCCTGCTTCTGTAATTGTACCTATACACGTAGCGAATTTGTTATGGATTTCTCCGCAGGAAATCCACGCGTGTTACATGCAGATTTTGCTGCGGATACACAGCAGATGTCACCCTTTCTACTTTGTCTATATATGCAACCGAATGAACATGCTCTGATTTCCATGCAGTAAATGTTCTGCAGCATGTGGATGAGGTTGTTCAAATCATGCCGTTTTTTAAGGCATTTTTTTAAGCCAAACACAGGAGTGGATCCAAAAAAAAAGGAAAGACTAATTTGTCTCCTATCTTTTGTATTTACTCCTAAGTTTGTCTACTTAAAAACTAAGGGCTGGTACTGTGTGGGATTTTTCAGCCAATGTTTCCTTTTAAAGGTCAGTCCAAACATAGTTGATTTTGATGAAGAAACCGCGTCGGAATCAGCCTAAGGACATGGCCCACATCGCCCATTGATTTGAGGCAGAGGCTCTTTTTTTATTCCCGGGCGGCTTTCGAGCAGAAAAAAGCTGCGGCGCATGTTTGTAGCATTTTTTTTTTTTTGCATTGTTTTTTGTCCGCGGTTTTTGCATCCGATTCAGCGGCCGAGAGCAAAAAACACTGCAAGAAACGTGAAAAAAAAAGCTGAAGGAATTTTGAGGCAGATTTTTTCTGCCTGTCAAAGAACTCAGTGTGAACTAGGCCTACTGTAAATCTATCTCCACTGTTTAATGAAAACAGAAAGTCAGTATGAACAAAGGCAAGCACGGATTGTGCTTGCCTTTGTTCATACTATCTTGCCTTTCAATTATTTAGAACATACAGTATAATTTAAAGGGGAGTGTAGTAGAAAGCTAGAAGAAGGTAAAGGAAGGAACAGGCATGGTAACTTGGAAAGCCGTATTTACTGGCTTTACATCCGCTGCACACACAAAACATGTGGGGTGGAGTCCTGGGATTCCTGCTTGTCCTCCAGTGTTTGCTTGTAGCAGAGGTAGAGCTACCTGCATGTAATTCTGCTGCTTGCTTAGGCTAGGTTCACACGACCTATTTTCAGGCGTAAACGAGGCGTATTATGCCTCGATTTACGCCTGAAAATACGGCTCCAATCCAATCATTTGAATGGGTTTGCCGACGTACTGTGCCGACGACCTGTAATTTACGCGTCGTTGTTTGACAGCTGTCAAACGACGACGCGTAAAATTACTGCCTCGTCAAAGAAGTGCAGGGCACTTCTTTGGATGTAATTTGAGCCGTTTTTCATTGAATTCAATGAGGAACAGCTCTAAATTACGTCCGTCAATGACGCTCAATTACGTCTGAAATTACGGAGCTGTTTTCTCCTGAAAACAGCTCTGTAATTTCAGACGTAAATGCAGTTTACGTGTGCACATACCCTTAGAGTATGTTGATAGCAAATCCTGCTAAAATACTCCTCACTATGTCACTAGAAAATAAAGCAAACTTTACTGACATGTGACGTACAGCAGAGTCGTGATATCGGGGCACTTTTGTGAACATAAGGGTATGTTCACACGCTTACTAAAAAACGTCTGAAAATACGGAGCTGTTTTCAAGGGAAAACAGTTCCTGGTTTTCAGACTTTTTTTTAGCAACTCGCGTTTTTCGCTGCGTCTTTCACGGCCGTTTTTGGAGCTGTTTTTCTATAGTCAATGAAAAATGGCTCCAAAAACGGCTCAAGAAGTGACATGCACTTCTTTTTTGCGGGGCGTTTTATTCATGCGGCAATTTTTCAAAACAGCAGCGTAAAAAAACGCCCTGTCGGAACGGAACACCGTTTTTCCCATTGAAATCAATGGACAGATGTTTGTAGGTGTTCTGCTTCTGATTTTTCGGCCGTTTACGACCCGGAAAAACGGCCGAAAATAAGCCGTGTGAACATACCCTAAGGCCCCATGCACAGGACCGTAAATAACCTCAGTTTTTGCGGACCACGCTTGCGGTCCGCAAAAATGGACCCATTCACTTTCATTGAACGCAGACACCTTTCTGTAGCGCTATGGATGGGTGTCCGTGCCGTAGAATTGTTCCGAAAATTATGGAACATGTCCGTTCTTTTGCATTTTGCAGGCATTTTGCATTTTACTTTGTATGGGAGCACGGCCCGAAAATGTGGGTGGCAGTTGGCGGCCGGCTGTGGCCGGAATCGCGGGCCGTGATTACGGGCACGGTAGTGTGCATGGGGCCTAAGGCCTCATGCACACGACAGTATTTTCATCTATCCCGAAATACTGTCAGTAAATACGGATCTGTAAGCATCCGTATTTCATCAGTATTTAACCCCTTCCCGCTCCCGGACGTACTATTAGGTCATGGTAGCTGTATCGTTCGCGCTCCATGACCTAATAGTACATCTCGGGAGTAACGGCCATTTCGGCTGTCCTCCCGACACATACAGGAGCTGTGACAGCTGCTGTCTCGTACAGCAGCTGTCACAGCTCCTACAGCGGGGACCGATCGCTGATTAACCCCTTAAAAGCCGCGTTCAATAGAGATCGCGGCTTTTTAGGGGTTAAGCTGCCATCGCCGGCCTGCTACACGATAGCGGCCGGCGATGGTGACTATGGCAACCAAACACCAAACAATGGCGTCCGGCTATGCCATCGACGGAAGCCTAGTGGGTCCTGACAAAGTCAGGACCCACTATGCTTGCTGTCAGTGAGTAGCCGACAGTTCTAATACACTGCACTACGCATGTAATGCAGTGTATTAGAATAGCGATCAGGGCCTCCTGCCCTCAAGTCCCCTAGTGGGACAAAGTAATAAAGTAAAAAAAAAGATGTGTAAAAATAAGAAAATAAAGGTTTTAAAAGTATTAAAAGTAAAAATCCCCCTTTTTACCTTATCAGTCCTTTATTATTAATAAAAACATATAAACAAACAAATAAACTATACATAATTGGTATCGCCGTGTCCGTAACGGCCTGAACTACAAAATTATTTAGTTATTTATCCCGCACGGTGAACGCCGTAAAAGAAAATAATAATAAACCGTACCACAATCACAATTGTTTGGTCACTTCACCTCCCAAAAAATGGAATAAAAAGAGATCAAAAAGTCACATGTACCTAAAAATGGTACTTTCAATTTATTACCTGGTATGAACGATTAAAAACAATTTTAATAAGTATTCATTAAAATGGGCTCTTATAGCCAAATATAACAGGCTCAGTTATGAGGTCAGCAGCAGAGATATGGCCTATATGGTAATAGGTATCATTCACCCCTAGACCCTTCTCTCCTCTTATTTTATACTTGCTGATCCAAATTAACTGAATGGTTGTTGCGCTGTACCACGCTACTCCTTGCGCTACACCGCGCTACTCCGGCTTTCAAAGCCAAATACAACAGGCTTAGTTATGTAATCAGCAGCAGAGAAAGGGCCTATAAGGTGATAGGTAGAATTCACCCCTTGACTCTCCTCTACTCTTGTTTTAAACTTGCTGATACAGACTAAGGCCTCATTTACACGAACGTGATATACGTCCGTGCGACGCGCGTGCTTTTCACGCTGGTCGCACGGACCTATACAAGTCTATGGGGGCATGCAGACAGTCCGTGAGTTTTGCTTAGCGTGAGTGCGCTGAAAAAAACTCACAACATGTTCTAAATTTCTGCGTTTTTCGCGAATCACGCACCCATTGAAGTCAATGGGTGCGTGAAAACCACGAAGGTCGCACGGAAGCACTTCCGTGTGAACTGCGTGATTCGCGCAAGAGCTGTCAAACTCTGAATGTAAACAGAAAAGCACCACGTGCTCTTCTGTTTACAAACATCCAAACGGAGTGTCATTAGAGATGAGCAAACCGAACTTCACCGGGTTCGGCCGTACTCGTTTTGACCGAACCCGGCAAAAAATTTTGCAGTACGCGACGTCAGGAGACAGTCACTGTCCAGGGTGCTGAAAGAGTTAAACTGGATCAGCACCCTGGACAGTGACTTCCGATCACAATATACATGAATGTGTAAAAAAAAAAAGAAGTTCTGACTTGTGATCGGAATTTACTGTCGAGGGTGCTGAAAGAGTTACTGCCGATCAGTTAACTCTTTCAGCACGTGGACAGTGACTGACGTCGACTAGCCTCATCTCTATGATGGCGGCTGCGCGAAAATCACGCAGCCGCGCATCATACACTGATGACACACGGAGCGGTCAAGTGCCTTTTGTGCACGCAAAACGCTGCGTTTTTTGCGTGCGAAAAATGCACACGCTCGTGTAAATGAGGCCTAACTCAATAATTGTTTGCGTTCTACCACGCTCTTCCTTGCGCTACACAGCGCTAATCCTACGCGTTTCTGCACCACCGATGTTTGTGGGGCATCATCAGGGATTATTGGTATGTAAAATTGTTGTTCCACATTGTTTATGCCGGATCGCACAGTTGTGTGCTTTATAGAACCTCCCGGCCCGTGCACGACTGAGATATAATGGTCGCACACGAGCCGGAGAGGTGCCGGTCTTTTAAACGGCTTCGGCCCTCCTCCTGCAGTGACGAGCCCACGGCCCACCGCCAATCCTGATACGACACGTTACTCATGACCTGTCAGGACTGCGGCGCGCCTCTCTACATCGGCAGCCAATCAGGTACAATCTGGACGCATTGCGTCCTTAGTAACCTCAGAGATCTATGAAGCGGATATATCAATCTCGTGGGGATATAATACTAAATGTATTTTGAGGCAATCCATATGCGGAGCATCACTGTACTTATAGCCTCACACTATATATGACGAGGTTCTCATATCATATAGAGTGCGATCAATATGTCAACACTATCTTCACTTCACCTCCCAAAAAATGGAATAAAAAGAGATCAAAAAGTCGCATGTACCTAAAAATGGTACTGATCGAAACTACAGTTCGTTATGCAAAAAATAAGTGCTCGCACGGCTTTATTGATGGAAAAATAAAAAAGTTATGGCTCTAAGAATAAGGTAACACAAAAAGTGAATAATTTTTAACAAAACTTTTTTTATTGTGCAAACGCCATAAGACATAAAAAACCTATAAACATATGGTATTGCCATAATCGTATCGCCCCGCAGAATAAAGTGAATATGTCATTTATAGCGCACGGTGAACGCTGTAAAAAAAATAGAATAAAAAAACAATAGTAGAATTGCTGTTTTTTAGTCACCACGCCACCTAAAAATAGAATAAAAACTGATCAAAAAGCCGCATGCACCCCAAGAAAACTACAATGAATTCCTCAAGGTGTCTAGTTTCCAAAATGGGGTCACTTTTGGGGGGTTTCCACTGTTTTGGCACCACAAGACTTCTTCAAACCGGACATGGTGCCTAATAAAAAAGAGGCCTCAAAATCCACTAGGTGCGCCTTTGCTTCGGAGGCCGGTGCTTCAGTCCATTACCGCACTAGGGCCACATGTGGGATATTTCTCAAAACTGCAGAATCTGGGTAATAAGTATTAAGTTGCGTTTCTCTGATAAAACCTTTTGTGTTATAAAAAAAATGGTATAAAGAGGATTTTCTGACAAAAAATAAATGTAAATTTCACCTCTACTTTGCTCTAAATTTCTGTGAAACACCTAAAGGGTTCATAAACTTTCTAAATGCTGTTGTGAATACTTTGAGGGGTCTAGTTTCTAAAATGGGGTGTTTGATAGGGGTTTCTAATATATGGGCCCCTCAAAGCAACTTCAGAACTGAACTGGAACCTAAAAAAATAAATAAATTAGGCAATACTTCTCTTCTTACATTATACTGATAATAAGCCGTGCCCACCCCGAGATGACCCCAGTTTTGACCGTTTGTATAAACGGAGACCTCTATTAGACCGTTTCAGTGCCCGGTTTTCCCAAGCATACACCCCAGAGAAATGTATTTCTATTGATGAGTCCTTGGTACATTTTAAAGGGAGGGTTCAATTCCGCGAGTACCTGCCGGGTAAGAGGGCAAGGTATGGCGTGAAGATGTATAAGCTGTGTGAGAGTGCATCAGGGTATACCTACAGATTTAGGATATATGAAGGGAAGGACACCAGTATTCAGCCCCCAGAATGCCCCCCCTTACTGGGAGTTAATGCAAAAATTGTGTGGGATTTGGTGCACCCACTGCTGGACCAAGGTCACCACCTCTACATGGATAATTTTTATACCAGCGTCCCACTCTTCAACTGCCTCGCTTCCAGTCCTGCGGCATGCGGCACTGCTAGAAGAAATCTGAGAGGCCTCCCTAAGACTCTGCTTGGGCAAACACTCAGAAGGGGTGAGAGCAGGGCACATTCTAGCAGTAACATATTGTGTGTCAAGTACAAGACAAGAGAGATGTCCTTGTATTGACAACAATACATGGCCACACCAGTACCCATGTACCAGTACGAGATACCAGTACAGAGACCCCCAAACCAGACTGCATCCTGGACTACAATAGGTACATGGGAGGGGTGGACTTGTCAGATCAAGTCCTGAAGCCCTACTGCGCCATGCGGTGTGGTATAAGAAGCTGGCCGTGCACATCATACAGATGGCATTGTACAATGTGTACATGCTATGTCGATGTACAGGCCAGACGGGAACTTTCCTGGAATTTCAAGAGGTGATTATCAAGAACCTAATCTTTAGGGACCAAGAAGGGGGGGGCACCCAGTACTTCTGGAAGCGAGGCCACACGCATCGTACCAGGGCAACACTTTCCAGGAGAAGTTCCCCAAACTGGCAAGAAGGGAAAAAGTCAAAAGAGGTGCAAAGTCTGCTATAAGAGGGGGATAAGGAAGGACACAATATACCAATGTGACACGTGTCCCGAAAAACCAGAGCTCTGTATGAAAGAGTGTTTTAAAATTTATCATACATCCCTTGGTTTATAATTTACCCCAATTTTACTTACCCTGATGTACTCCGCACAGCTTATCCCCCCTCTTCTTTCCCCTCTGGGCCCTGCTGTGTGCCCAGGCAGCTGATAACAGCCACATGTAGGGTATTGCCGTACCCAGGAGAACTCACATTACAGTTTATGGGGTGTATGTCTACGGTCAAAATGCTCACTACACCTCTAGATGAATGCCTTAAGGGTGTAGTTTTTAAAACGGGGTCACTTCTTGCGGGTTTCAACTGTACTGGTACCTCAGGGGCTTCTGCATACATGACTTCGCACCAGAAAATCCCCAGTAGGCCAAATGGTGGTCCTTTCCTTCTGAGCCCTCCCATGGACCCAAACGGCAGTTTATCACCACAAATGGGGTAATGCGGCACTCAGAACAAATTGCGCAACAGAATGGTGTATTTTGTTTGTTGTGAAAATAAGAAATTTTCAGCCAAAACTACATATTATTGGAAAAAATTTATTTTGTTTTAATTCCCAGCCCAATTCAAATAAGTTCTGTGAAAAAACTATGGGGTCAAAATGGTCACAACACCCATAAATCAATTCCTTGAGGGGTGTAGTTTCCAAAATGGGGTCATTTCTGGTTGGTTTCCATTGTTTTGATACCTCTGGGGCTCTGAAAATGCGACATGGCACCCGAAAACCAATCCAGCAAAATCTGGACTCCAAAGAACAAATAGCGCTCCTTTCCTTCTGAGCCCTCCCATGGGCCCAAACGGCAGTTTATCACCACAAATGGGGTATTGCCGCACTCAGGACAAATTGGGCAATAAAATTGAGTATTTTATTTCTTGTGAAAATAAGAATTTTTGAGCTAAAACGACATATTATTGGAAAAAAATATTTTTTTTTAAATTCCCAGCTCAATTCAAATAAGTTCTGTGAAGAAACTATGGGTTCTAAATGGTCACATTACCCATAAATGAATTCCTTGAGGGGTGTAGCTTTCAAAATGGGGTCACTTCTGGTTGGTTTCCATTGCTTTGATACCTCTGGGTCTCTGCAAATGCGACATGGCACCCGAAAACCAAACCAGCAAAATCTGCACTCCAAAGAACACACAGCGTTCCTTCCCTTCTGAGGCCTCTCATGGGCCCAAACGGCAGTTTATCGCCACAAATGGGGTATTGCTGTACTCAGGAGAAATTGGGCAACAAAATGGGGTATTTTGTTCCCTGTGAAAATATGAAACTTTGATAAAAAATGACATCTTATTGGAAAAAATGTCATTTTTTTTCATTTCACAGCCCAATTCAAATAGGTGCTGTGAAAAAACTGTGCAGTCAAAATTGTAACAACAACCATATTTGAATTCCTTGAGGGGAGTAGTTTCCAAAATGGGGTCACTTCTGGTGGGTTTCCATTGCTTTGATACCTCTGGGGCTCTGCAAATGCGACATGGCACCCGAAAACCAATCCAGCAAAATCTGGACTCCAACAAACACATAGCGCTCCTTTCCTTCTGAGCCCTCCTATGAGCCCAAACGGCAGTTTATCCCCACAAATGGGGTATTGCCGCACTAAGGACAAATTGGGCAACAAAATGGGGTATTTTGTTTCCTGTGAAAATAAGAAATTTTGATCACAAATTACATTTTATTTGGAAAAAATTACATTTTTTTAATTTCACAGCCCAATTCAAATAGGTGCTGTGAAAAAACTATGCGGTCAAAATGGTAACAACAACCATAAATAAATTCCTTGAGGGGTGTAGTTTCCAAAATGGGGTCACTATTGGGGGATTCCTACTGTTTTGGCACCTCAACACCTTTTCAAACCTGGCATGGTGCCTATAATATATTCTAATAAAAAAGAGGCCCCAAAATGCACTAGGTGCTTCTTTGCTTCTAGGGCTTGTGTTTTAGTCCACGAGCGCACTAAAGCCACATGTGGGACATTTCTAAAAACTGCAGAATCTGGACAATACATATTTAGTAGTGTTTCTCTGGTAAAACCTTCTGTGTTACAGAAAAAAAAATTAATATAATTGAAATTCAGCAAGAAAAATTACATTTTCAAATTTCACCTCCACTTTGCTTTAATTCCTGTGAAATGCCTGAAGGGTTAAAAAAAACTTTCTAAATGCTGTTTTGAATACTTTGAGCGGTCTAGTTTTTAAAATAGGGTGTTTTATGTGGGTTTCTAATACATAGGCCCCACAAAGCCACTTCAGAACTGAAGAGGTACCTTAAAAAAAAGGCTTTTGAAATTTTCTTAAAATTATGAGAAATTGCTGTTTATGTTCTAAGCCTTGTAACGTCCAAGAAAAATAAAAGCATGTTCAAAAAACTATGCCAATCTAAAGTAGACATATGAGAAATGTGAACTAGTAACTATTTTGGGTGGTATACTCGTCTGTTTTACAAGCAGATGCATTTAAATTCTGAAAAATGCTATTTTTTCAAAATTTTCTCAAAATTTTGCAATTTTTCACCAATAAACACTGAATATATCGACCAAATTTTACCACGAACATGAAGCCCAATGTGTCACAAGAAAACATCTCAGAATCGCTTGGATAGGTTTAAGCATTCCGACGTTATTACCACATAAAGTGAAATATGTCAGATTTGAAAAATTGGCTCTGAGCCTTAAAGAGACTCTGTCACCACATTATAAGTGCCCTATCTCCTATATAAGGAGATCGGCGCTGTAATGTAGGTGACAGTAATGCTTTTTATTTAAAAAAACGATCTTTTTTCACAACGTTAGGAGCGATTTAAGTTTATGCTAATGAGCTTTCTTAATGCCCAAGTGGGCGTACTTTTACTTTCGACCAAGTGGGCGTTGTACTGAGGAGTGCATGACGCTGACCAATCAGCATCATGCACTCCTCTCCATTCATTTACACTGCACTAGCGATATAGTTATATCACTATGTGCAGCCTCATACACAAACACTAACATTACTACAGTGTCCTGATAATGAATACACATGAAATCCAGCCTGGACGTCATGTGTACTCAGAATCCTGACACTTCTGACTCTTTTTTTGTGAGATTCCGGCAAGTGATACCAAATCTCGTTTAGCTCCGAGATCTCGCGAGATTTTGTATCCGTTGCTGGAATCTCACAAAAAAGAGTCAGAAGTGTCAGGATTCTGAGTACACATGACGTCCAGGCTGGATTTCATGTGTATTCATTATCAGGACACTAGTAATGTTAGGGCTTGTGTATGAGGCTGCACATAGTGATATATCTATATCGCTGGTGCAGTGTAAATGAATGGAGAGGAGTGCATGATGCCGATTGGTCAGCCTCATGCACTCCTCTGTACAACGCCCACTTGGTCGAAAGTAAAAGTACGCCCACTCGGGCATTAAGAAAGCTCATTAGCATAAACTTAAATCGCTCCTAACTTTGTGAAAAAAATAGTTTTTTTAAATAAAAAGCATTACTGTCACCTACATTGCAGCGCCCATCTCCTTATATAGGAGATAGGGCACTTATAATGTGGTGATAGAGTCTCTTTAAGGCCAAAACTAGGCTGCGTCCTTAAGGGGATATGGAAGGGTGTCCGTAAATACGGTCCATATTGCATCCGTATTCTATCCGTATACACGGGTCTGTGAAAAAAGAGGGAGTATGCAAATTATGTCATCAGCATGTTGCACAGCAATGCTTCCGTAAATACGGACGGTATACGGATGCACATTCGTATACAGTCTGTATTTACGGAAGCTCCCATAGACTTCTATGGGAGAGTCCTTGCCGTAATTACTGACAAGAATAGGACAGGTTCTATAATTTTTTCAGCAAAAACAAATACTGAAAGGTGTCCGTGGCCAATAGAAATTAATTGGTCTGTAATTACTGTCAGTAATTACTGATGAAAAATACTGTCAAGTGCATGGGGCCTAAGTGTATGAGAAAGTTACTGTTTCTGATGAGTTAGGATCAGCACAAGCAAAAATTTGGAATTTGGAAAACCAGAAGTGGAACAAAAACAGGAAAAGTGTCAAACAAACGTATTTCTTGCCCGTATGATGTCCGTTTTAACAAGGACTGCACACTGACCCATGCAATGCAATGGAGAAATTCCCACATCCGTTTTTCTTCAAGGATCGTATCTGTTGAGAGAAACTTACAGCATTCCCTATTCTGGTCCATTTTTGCAGACCGGACTCGCTCTTTAAAGTCTATGGGTGCGTGAAAAAAAAACGAACAGCAAGTGGACGACATTCATGTGCTGTCCATTTTTCAATTAAAAAAAAAGCAAAGTGAAGCCAGGAAGTGCTTGCAAAGGGGAAAGACACACAATAAAAACGGATGCCACATAGACGCAACATGGACATTCATATGGATAAAAAAACTTTAATTTTTTTGCGAGTGCAAATCGGGCATGAATAAGGCCTGATGGAAAGATCTGCACCTTTTGTGTATGGCTTCCAAATACGGATGCAAAATCCACAAGTGTGAATGAGGCCTATGTCAGAACTCATGGTGCACTACTTCTAGCCTTATAAGCACAACACCTCGATTACTACTTCTCGACCTATGTCAGTACTAGTCATATGTAACTACTAATGCGCTGCTACCACTCATATATCACTAGTGTTGTTAGGATTCAATTCCGACAAACAAGATAGGGTTTGAAATCACCTCTGCCCAGCCATCCATGTAATAGTGTTTATTTTCTTTTATTTCATCACTTATCTATGACTTGCCTTAGGGGCCGTTTAAATTTTGTCCAGAGCCTGCTTACTCCTCCAAAGGCTGCATCCACACAGCTGTATTATTGCGAGATGTATATTTATTGACAAACACGGCAATACATATACAATAAATATACATCTCACCCGGAGCTATATTAATTGCAGTGTAAGGCTCTGTTCACATCTGCGTTGGGCTCAGTGAGCTACGCTGTTTTCTACTTACATGGTCGGAAATCACAAGTGGCAGCGGAAACATGGAAAAATAGAACAGGGTTTAGGGGGCCCCGTTCTAGAGATTGGTCCCAGAGGTAGGACCCGCATCTATCTGACATTCATGGCAAATCCTGTGGATATGCCATAAATGACCCTGATGGGAAAACCCCTTTCAATTCAATGGGGAGGTCAAATCTGCAACAAATAGCAAATGTTGTGTTTTATGTGTCAAAAAAACCCCATGCTTAACCCCCGGCTCTTGCCATAGAGATGTATCCCTGGGTTTTCCTTGCAGACGGGTCTCCGGGATGACGTTTCATCTCATGTGACTGCTGCAGCCAATTACAGGCTGTAGTGGTCATATGGGCGGCAGCATCATCACAGGAGGCCGGGCTGCACAGAAAATAGAGGGACGCATCTCTATGGCAACGTCAGTTCGGTAAATATAAATACTGGCTTTTCTTTTTTTTTCGAACTCTGTTTTTCACAGCAGGAAATACCGGACGAAAATCTGCACCACAATTTGGTGCGGTTTTTCGCCTTGCGCACAGCGTGTATGAAATACACACATATTTGGTATCGTTGAAGTCGGCAGAAGTTGCCAAATATGTATTCAGGTGTGTTTACCCAGTCGCATGCACCGTATGTCAGAAAAGGTCACCTGAATTCACATATTTGGAAAAAAAATTCCATTTTTAATTTTTTCCATCAAAGTCAATGAATTGTCTGGAAAAAAATAGAGGGCTAAAATCTTTTATATGTCACTAAATTAATACCTTAGGGGTGGGGTCTTATTTCCTAAAAAGAGCCATTTTGAGGGTGTTCACAGTGTTTTAGCCCTTCACAACATCTGCACTGGTCGTATCTGCACTGATCGTATGGTGTCAGCAGACCAGCATTGGAAAATTTGCTCTCCAAAGGCCAGTTGCGCACCTTTCATTGTAAGCTCCGCCTTGCGCCCAGCGTGTAAGAAATGTGCACAGACTTAGTATCACTGAAGTTGGTAGAAGTTTCCAAATATGTATTCAGGTGTGTTCACCCAGTGGCATGCACCAGATGTAAAACACATCTTTTATTTACTTCCCTTTTTTCCTTTTACATTTTTTAAAAAGTTAGGCCTTATTTACACGAGCGTGTTAATCGTCCGTGGGACGGCCGTTAAAACATAGGACATGTCCTATCTTTTCACGCATCCCTCCATAGACTTTCATCTACGGGGGATGTGTGATAGCGCTGAGCACGGATGCACCTCGGACGTGAAAAACTATCGTTTTTCACGTCCGAGGTGCGCAACGCTCATGTAAATAAGGCCTTAAATATATATATTTTTTTTACAGAACATGGAAGCCCAACATGTTCTAAGAAAAACAAGACTACATGTAGGTTGGAAGAGTAATAGAAGAACAATTTGCTTTTAAATTGGCACCTGGCTAAAACTTGAAAATGGGCCCGGTCAGGACGCTCCAATCTCAGAAGCTCCCAAAGGGTCAATCAACAGTCATGTGCGGCCGCAGCCAGTCGCTGGCCTCAGCTGTCATGTGCTGTTCATAGCGTCACACCCGATTCCAGCGATGGGCTGCAGCGCCATTTGACTGGTGAATGGCATGTGATCGCTGCAGGTGCTCCTGGGAGAGGAGCCGCGGAGAACGGGAACCTCAGAGTTTAGGCTATGTTCACACAGAGTATTTTGCCGAGTTTTTTGACGCGGAAACCGCGTCACAAAACTCGGCAAAAACGGCCCTAAAATGCCTCCCATTGATTTCAAATGGGAGGCATTTGCCTCGCGGGAAAAAGAAGCGACATGCCCGATCTTCGGGCGTTTACGCCTCTGAACTCCCATTAACTTCAATGGGAGGCAGAGAAAGCGTATTTTGATGTGTTTTATGCCCGCGGCGCTCAATGGCCGCGGGCGAAAAACGGCGCGAAAATCGCCGTGCAGGGAGAGGAAAATCTGCCTCAAACTTCCAAACGGAATTTTGAGGCAGATATTCCTCCTGCAAAATACCCCGTGTGAACCCAGCCTAAATCGGGGCACTTCAGGGCGTTAACTTCTGCCAGTTTATTATTTTATACCATCCCCTGCTGACGATTTTTTAAAAGTTCCAGTTACTGTCTTACAGAGTCCGACATACAACCCCTTTAACAATTTGAAAATTGTGTCGATCTGCAGTAAACCCGCACGTTGGCGCAGTTTGCGGCTGCCACATGTAGCCTTACTCTTAGGTAAGGACCAGTTTCAGTCTCCGGATGTAAACAAGAATGTTACAATTTACTGACAGCAAACAGAGTTCTTGAAGTATAGTTACAACATTGCAGAACTTTTTTATTATACAGAAAAACCCTTCAACGCATTCCTATGAAGAAAAAAAAGAACAAAAGTACCACCTTGAAAATAAAAAGTGTAAATTAGACACAAACAACCCTGCAGTCCACCTTATTGTGCCCTAGAAGATAATTTGGCACTCCCGGCCACAGCTTCCTCTTTTCTGGCAAAACTGGGCGACGTACCGGGATCCATACACCTGAGGTTCAGGTGCTGCGCATGCGCTCTCCGCAGGCACGGCACTTTACTGCAAGGCTATGAAGTGTGTTTGTGGGGACGCGGCTATTATAGTGTTACTGGCTGCGACGAACGCTTGACTATACCCGTTCTCCACCAGGCACCGTGTGACCGTACCCCCGGTAGCCTCGGTTGTCGTCTCACAGTGTCCAGAAGTCTAGAGGGCGGGCCTGAAGTTTGCGTCACGTAGGGGCGTGGTTTGGAGAGGCCGCCTGCCGCGCGCTCCTGGGGTGACAGGTCGTGAGTGTGTGGGAACGCGGAGAGGACGGCGCCGCCCCGGGACAGGGTGACCGGACACTGGGAATACTAGACGCTCACCGGGCAGCGACGTACACAGTAGGTGTGAGTGGAGTGAACAAGAGCGGTTGCTGAGCTGGCGGGGCCTGGGCGCTGATGTGGAAGATAGAGGGAGGGGAGGCTGTCATAGGGGGAGAGCCTGGGACACTGAAGAGACTGTCAGAGGGATAGAGTGTGACCACAAACCTAGAGAACGAGGAGCAAGTACAGGCTGGGACAATGTGTGACTGATGCCACTCATAGGAAACGACATTGATCATGATGTATAGTTAAAGGGGCTGTCATAGGGGGAGAGCCTGGAACATGTACAGTCCCTTTAACTATATGAACTTCTACAAGTCCCTCTCATACCTGCCTGAGGACTTTATGTTGATCATTTAGGTGATTATTGTGGTTAATTGTTTCTATGTGGTGACATGGCGATCTTTAGGCTACGTTTGGAACATATGTGCACGTTGATTTGCCTGTCGTGCGGCTTGACAATAAACTGGCCATAGACATAAGACATTTATCTGCAGACCATTGGCAGCACCAGCTAAATTTGGGGAAATCTGCTGACCATCTGATGTTTGTGATGGTCATACAAATTAGATTTTGATCAGCCAGAATGCGACCGATCAATGGTCCTTGGTATTGTTCGTACGAATAATCCAAACAGTAAAAGACGAGACCAAACTGGCCGATCAGGAAGAGATTAAAAAAATCTTTTTAAAGAGAGCATGCGCAAATTGGTCGATCGTGTCGTACATTCGTATTTTCAACCGACCACGGAAAAAAAAATCCAACCTGACAGATGACATTCTTGGCAGACAATAGTTTCGTATAATTTTCAAACAATCATCTTGTGTATCAGAAGTTTAAGATTAACTTCAGATGGTACTAAAGAGGAGTGGATCTGCCAATGATCTGCAGATAAATATCTCATGTGTTTGGCCAACATCTGCATTCTGACCTGTGGTCCCGGTACTTCTAGCCGGCCATAGATGTGTCGCTCCTTTATTTGACGGCTGATCATCTTCCCCATTTTCATACATCCTTGGATCGGTTACACATACGTGTTTATCAGGACCCTGTGGTGATCTAAGTCGGTTAAGTAGATCCGCAGTGATTTTTATGGTTGTGATAAAGACGTTAAAACGTGGCCATATTATAGAGGTATCTGCGGACCCCAGCTGTTACTTATAGGGGAACAGGAACTCCAGGTCCCCCACTAGTCCTGTTTATCACAGCATTCAATGTCGTCTGTACTGAAAGCCCACCGATGTGACCACAGCGATGTCACTATAGACAACTCCTCATCGCATGCCGCAGTAACCAGTGCACTAGTGGATTACCGGAGAGTAACGGAACAGGCAGAAACATTGGACAATATTTAGTATTCAGTTTTAGCCTGATTTTTGCAACCCAACAAAGTGTCTGCGGTCAACAAGCACGCGAGACAATCCCAAAGGCACGATTCTCGCTAACTAACCTTTCCAATTTCATTGGTAAAAGAGAAACTCTAGGGTATTCCCAAAATGGACAATTATCGCTTATCCACAAGTGTCTGATCGGTGAGGGCACCACCGCTGGGACCCCCACCGATCACTAGAACGAAGGTCTCCAATCCCGTGGTTCCTCCTCACTGCTCGACTACAGTGAGGAAAACTTTAAATTGAGCTTCCAAGCACATGCAAGTAATAAGACACAGAAGTACTGGAACGTGGCCTCTGTGGTTGAGGCCATGTTCACACGACCTATGTCGCAGGCAGAAAAATACAAGGCTGATTTCAAGAGAAAAAATCCTCTGAAATCCACACTTTTTGGAGCTGATTTTTTAAGCGATTTTGAGGCGTATTCGGAAGCATATTTTGAAGTAGAAATGGGGAAAAACAGTTTACGTTGCCATAACTACTACTTACTAGCGTTGACTCGGGACGCATGCGCTCCCCAGCCGACTCTGTGATTGACTAGATCCCGGCGTGTGACTCTGGACGTCATTGGCTGGACTGGTCAAGAGCAAGAGACACTTTATTATCTATTAAATTCCCCATCTCCACAATATGATAAGGTCAAAAAGTGAATTCGTCTCCTCTGAGAATTACTGCTTCAGAATGAAATGATGGCTTTCAAGATTTTGAGGTTGAGTGACCGCTATGCAGCAGTTTGGTAAATAGCAAGAAAAATATAGATGGATAGTAATTATTTGGAAGAAAGTGATTATTAAAAAACTAAATGTAGGGCTGAAGGTAAAACATAGTGCGGAAGTGCATTTTCAAGCCCATGATGTGGTTAATGTCAGGTGCTGCATGCACTAGGTCAGTGATCTGGGTTTGTTTTTTTTTTCCATTGACTTCGGTTCCCATGTAGTGTAAACCGTGCGGAATTTCCGCAACAGAATTTGGTGTGGAAATTCTGCAGCATTTACAGTAGCGGCAAAATGGATGATATTTAGAAAATCACATGCCCGTGCTGTGTGGGGGGGTGGGGGGACGACAGCTTAAACTGCAGAGTTAAATCCGCAGCATGTCAATTTATGCTGCGTTTTTGTGTGCCTAAAACAACAGTTCAGCAAACTCTACTGCGTATAGAGCTCCGAAGGAGACGAATGGTCACTGCTCCTATGCGAACAAATGTGCATTGGAAAAAAGGCTTCAATTTGCATGGCCGTATCGGAATTGGACCACTGATGATTGGCAAAGGGTTGCCTTCTCAGATGAGTCGCGTTTTCTGCTTCATCGAACGGATGGACGTTGGCGTGTCAGACGA
Organism: Rhinoderma darwinii; assembly: GCF_050947455.1. Taxonomy (NCBI): domain Eukaryota; kingdom Metazoa; phylum Chordata; class Amphibia; order Anura; family Rhinodermatidae; genus Rhinoderma; species Rhinoderma darwinii. Next base: position 56,501,332 of record NC_134692.1, read on the forward strand.
GAAACATCTCAGAGAACAAACACCCTGCAACCAGTGCTGGTAGAACACAAGCTGGTGGTGGCAGCGTTATGGTCTGGGGAATTTTTTCATGACATACTCTGGGCCCACTCATCTATGTAGAAGGCACTCTGAACTTATTTGGGTATGAATCCATCGTTGCAGATCACGTCCACCCATACATGCTGTTTGTCTTCCCTGGGGCAGATGGAATCTTCCAGCAAGACAATGCGACATGTCACCCGGCTAGAAATGTCCGACAAGAGCACGACCAAGACGTCCAAGTACTTCCCTGGCCCCCTAATTCGCCAGACTTGAACCCAATTGAGCATCTGTGGGACCACCTCGATAGTCTTGTTCGCTCTATGGATCCCCCCCATGCACCCTCCAGCAAATGTGGGATGCTCTGCAGTCATCATGGCTCCAGATACCCGAGACAACCGACCAGCACCTTTTTGAGTCACTCCCAGCCAGTCTAGCTGCTGTCCGTGCTGGAAACGGCGGTTACTCTGGATATTTAGCTGGTGGTCATAATAATGTGACTCGACTGTGTATATAGTGTATATGTACAATTTTATGCAGTCAAAATGTGTAGAAGAAAATAAAACACATATTTTCAGTTTTTATTCTTAACCGTTTCAGGACCGGGCTATTTTGAGCCTTCAGGACCAGACACCGTTTAGCCATTTTTAGCACGTGTTAGTTAAATGGCTTTAACTTTTTTATTTATTGGGCTAACAACGTGATTTTTGCGATGTTTTTTTCCATAGACAATGCAGGTTTCTTTTTTTTATTGTTTTTATACACATCCTTTTTACTATTTTAGAATTTTTATTCTTAAAGTTTGAAAATAATAGTAAAAAAAATAAGCTTTTTTTTACGTTTCCGCTATTTTTTTTTTTGGAAATAACATAGTTTTACCCTAAAATAGACCTTTTTATTTGTGATCGTCATTGTCTACCGTACATTTTAAGATATTACATGTCTATATTGGGGTAATTGGGTCAGCGCTAGCGTTACAATAATGATTGGCGGGGGGGAAAGTTTTTTTTTCGGAGTGGGTATTTTATGTGTGTTTATTATTAATTTTTTTTTGCACTTTACTTTACTATTTTTTTATTATTATGGTCTGTCCCTCAAAGGTCAGAAGAGACCTTTGGGGGACTTTATATATATATTTTTTCTTTCTTTTACACCATCTTTTTCCACTGTAACTGGAGCTGCACAGCAGCCCCAGTTACAGTGGAAATCAGCCCTCTCATAGTGACGATTGTCTAGTAAGACCCAGCAGCAGTCTGCCACTAACGGCACCCGGCGATCATGTGACCAGTCACATGATCACCGGGAGGAATAGAGACAGCGCCGCTGCTGCTGTCTCTATTCCTATACACAGCGTTCATTGAGCGCTGTGTAAAAAGACATCGGAGAAGACAGAAGCAGCGAAAGCTGCTTCTATCCTCTCCTCAGGGTCCCCGGCAGTCACTGACAGCCGGAGACCCGACATTCAGCTGCCCGATCGCGCGGGCAGCAAGTTATAACCCGAGCCGTAAAAAGTCTATGGCTCGGGTTTTAGGGACCCTGACCGCTGGCCATAAATACACAGCCAGCGGTCGGGAACCAGTTAAGACCCTTGGTTTCTAGATATTAATTAATAATGGAAAAATAGAAAATAAATAATTTTTGTTATTTTGAACCCCATGGAGAATTACACCCTGTGATACCCATAGTTTTGTATCATTTGCAATGTGACTTTGACACTGTGGTATCTGTCAAAAAGATTACAAGTAGTCGAGAGCTAAATATAGAAAAAGTAAAACCGCGCCGACTTGTGGAACTCCAGCTAGATAAGAGGGTTTTATAGAGTACTTGTTCACCTTGAGTTAGACGTGTGAAAACTTGTAATTCAGAGTATCAGAGGCCATCTACCTCTCACACAGTAATAGGGTGTCACTACACCAGAATAACAATAAAAAGCCACAAAAACAAAGTCCTTTATTTTCTGATGTGTGACAGACCCATGGTGTTATGATTGTAGTACCTCTATGTGCCTCACATTAATTGTAATTAACCCCAATGTTGCCCATTGTGACTGGGAGGTACTTGAAGGGGTTACTTACTAGAATGATTATAGTCCCTTAGGGACACAGACAGTTTTGGCTTTGAGGATAGGACTAATTTATTTTTTCCCCTTTGTATCCTGGCGCTCTTTGTTGTGCAGGTTGTTAGGCATGACAATTTCAAACATTTGTATATTTTATGTTTGGGACTTATATTTGATAACGTTTATTGTAAAAAAAATTGCATTTGTCTGTTTTTCTCACTGACTTTATTTTATTTAACATTACTTTTTTTCTTATTCATTTTCCTTTTTTTTTTTTGTAATTCCATAGCGGATTTTATTTTTATTTTTTATCTTTGATGTTCTGGCTTATATCTATATTTCAGTACATCAGCCTGTGTACCGATAGTACATAGGCAGTTGTTAGGGTATACATGCCCTAACAACAGGATATATGGCCCTTCAATGGACTCTAGGCTGTCTGTCCACATAAGATATGTCCCTCGATTGTATCAGAGGATTACTCTGTGACACGATCAAAAGGGAGTCCCCCTTCTCATTTTCCCTTTTGAATGCTGTGATCAGCTTTGATTGCGGCATTCAAGTGCTTAGTCGTGTCTCAGATCTTCGCCGTTAGAGCTGGGCTGTGGCAGTGTATTACAGCCATTGCCCCACTTCGGATTGTCTGGGCACACTTGCTGTGCCCGCTTGATCAGCATTGTCTATGCTCATCATAATGTGGCAACGTCCTGCCGTTCATGACGAGTGTAGACATCAACTAGTTATTGTGAGTCGTTGTAGGAGGAGGAGCATTCCCCCCCTCCTGTGATGCAGCCGGTGCCACACTAATGAACGGCAGTATGGGGTGGGCACTGAAGACCAAGAACATTGCGGGCTGTGCAGTGTGTGGGCCATATTCTCTGTAGTAGTGACTAAAATTATGTATTTCATTACTAAGCTGTGCGGCCGCACAGCTTAGTATTGAAGCACATCAATTCATGGTATTGAACCATTTCCCCTGCACAGTATCGAAATAGCACCAGAAATCCGATTTATCATGCAACCCTACACTGTGGATATGGACCATTGTGCCACTGGTAACGATAAGGTGAGATGTATCTTCATTACTGGAGAGATAGATTAGGGAGGCTGTGCAGCCCCATGTAAATCCACTGTTTGGGGTGGTTTTATTAAGAAACAGTCACATTTGTAAGTGGATAAATCGCCCTTAATGAGAACAGGGCCCGCATATTCAGGCAGTGTTAATTCTTGGGGTCCGTGAGGGCCCAACCACTGGGATT